>NW_004955504.1:891577-934268 GCF_000276665.1 Chinchilla lanigera
CCTGCCCGGCCCAGCTCCCGAGGGCCGCGCTCAGGTCGCCGAGCCTGGGACCCCCACCCGCTCCGGGGCCCCGCCCGCCCAGCCGGCCCCCACCACCGCGGTCCTCCGGACACGCGAACTCCGACCTGAAAAGAGGACGCCCGACCACGCCATGCTGTCGGCGCCTGCGCCTTCGCGAACAAGGGCGCCTGCGTCTGCGCAGTGGGCGACGAGGACGCCGCTGCCAGGAAGAAGAATGGCGGGGCGAGGAGGGCGCAGAGACCGAGGCGCATGCGCGCTTGGAGTACCACGCCCCCAACACGCCCAGCTTGGGTTCCTGCCCTACCAAGGAAAGAATGCGCAAATAGGATCGAAAATGCATATCCAAAAAAAAAGCGTATC
Source organism: Chinchilla lanigera (assembly GCF_000276665.1). Lineage (NCBI taxonomy): Eukaryota > Metazoa > Chordata > Mammalia > Rodentia > Chinchillidae > Chinchilla > Chinchilla lanigera. The sequence goes on from NW_004955504.1 coordinate 891,959, forward strand.
CAGAATGAGAAAGAAATTGCAGCCAATTAGACATAACAAAAACTGACAAACACCGACGTCTAAACAAAAAGTGCAAAGTCCACTTTTCCACGTGCCACCCTGGCAGACTCGAGGGCTCCTGGAAATACCCGCCAGCGGCCCTCTCTGGTCACAGCTCCACTGCCTTTCTCCCACGAGAAGAAGAGCTCCAGACGTGCAGAGAAAGGGAACGAGCCGGGCAGTGGACGCCGCTAGGCCGCCGCCCAGGCTCTGCGTTGCGGGGCTGCACCGCGCCCACGCCACCATTTAGTAAGAGGTCGGCGGGCGCAGAGCCCTGGAGCTATGTCTCCCACCGCCGCAGCCCTGAGACGCCTTTCCCTTCCGGGAGGCTTTCAAGTGTGTGCTCCGCCACCTCCCAGGCCTGCCGGCCGTCGCTGAGCCTTTGTTCCCGGGGTCGCCTGGTTCCCAGGCTCGGGCTGCGGAGAGAAGAGGACGCCAGCGGGCCCATCCCCTCCGGGCGTCCTCCACGCACGTGTCTGAGCCTGGGCGCCAGCGCCGCGCCCGCCCTGCAGAGCCCGGGGGCCGCGCGGGCCGCCTCTTCCCTCCGTGGCGGGCCCCGTGTGACTGTCGCCCCGCAAGGCTCTGTGAACCGTTCCCACACCGCCATCACAGCGCAGGGCCGAGGCCGGGGAGAGGCGGCCGGGTTTGCGGCTGGAACGTGTACCCTGGTCGGCTCCAAGTAAAGCGAGCCTTTCTCCAGGTGTGTTTGCTGGCTGGGTGAAAATAAACTGTAGTTGACTGGTCGCTTTATTGGGGCTCTGTTGCAGAAATCCCGAATGCTGAATATCTGCTACAGGAACACGTTTCTGGTTTCTTCTAAAAATCGATTTCTTCACCCAGTAAAAACATTTGATATTTAAACTTCTCAGGATTATCCACTGCCATGAGAATATAACGCATCTTCACTTTTCAACTTCCCTTGCCTTGTCCCCCAAACAGGAAGGGCCAGGGAGCTACTAAGTGCTGAAGGCTGCGCACTCTTATTGGCTCTTAGGTGGAGTCCCAACCAGAGGCTGCACCTGCCGGGGAGACCGCAGAGCGCATGCTCAACCTTCGCTCCTCCTCAGGGCGAAATAAGTCTCGGGAGCAGGTCCCCGCCTGACGCCATGCGCGTGCGTCGGCGCTCAGAGTGACGCCCGCCAGGTCAGGGGTCACCGGCAAGATGGCGGCGCTAGTGACCTTCCGCCGGCTGCTAGTTTTGCCCCAGGCGGTGCGGACCTTCGGGGTGCGGATATCGCCCACTGGGGAGAAGATCACGCATACCGGCCAGGTAACTGCGGTACCCGACGCCCGTGGCTCAGGCCCGGGACTGGACAGTGGCCAGGGCTCTCGGAGAGTGGGCGCCGGGATAGCACCGGCGGGGCTGCGAGTTGGGCCTGCGCAGCTGTCCCTCGCGTACTCCCGCTCGGGGTCCCACACGCGCAAGTGCGGGCGACGGCTGACCGTCCAGTGATTCCCCGCGGGCTGCGGGGGCCGCTGCAGAGAGCCGTCCGCGCGGAGTCTAGCCCCCAGACTTTTGGGTCAGAGTCTTCGATGATTGTGCCGTATTAAATCCTAAAGTCTAATGACTTGAGGGTCTCCTGAGCTCCCAGCAGCTCCCAGCTATCATGGTGAGCGGACAGATGGAAAAGAGTGGACTAGAATGTCCCCCAGTACCTTTAAGGGGGGAAATAAAGCTGTGAGGGCTTATGTGAAAGGAGGTTGGGCGTTCTTCCTCTGTCAGGACCTGCCCTGGGCTCGACCTTCCTGGGTCACTCAGGCTTGCTGCCCGCCTTTCGTATCAACCTTACGGGGAGTCTCGCTGACAGATGCGATTGCATGCACAAGTAGATTTTGTCTTCTTTTTTACTGGCTCATTGTCAATGGCCTAAAATGCCAAGAAAAACACTTTTCTGTAATACTTAGCTTGATGCTAAGTGACAACTTTCAGAATTAGGCAAAGTCACAGATGGTCTTTTTTCTTTCAGGCTTATGACGATAAAGACTACAGGAAAATTCGGTTTGTAGGTCGTCAGAAAGAGGTGAGTAAAAGAGCCAGTGAAAGAGTGGTAAACATTCATAAAACTTACACAGGTTGAGCATCCCCAATCCAAATACCTAAAATCTCCAAAATCCAAAACTTCCTGCACATGCATATGGTGCTACAAGTGGTGAATTCCACACTTGGCCTCATGAGATGGGTCTCAGTCAGAACATACTAAAATATTTTATGTAGTTATTTTGAGGCTGTGTGTAAGATGTAAAGAAACACTAATGAATTTTGTGTTTAGACCCATTTCATCCCCGAGATATCTTGTTATGTATATACAAATATTTCAAAATCTGAAACACTTCTAGTCCCAAGCTTTGGGACAGGGTGTTCAACCTCTGTCACCAACGAGAAATAAAAATTAATATATAAGACTTAAATCCTCCCCATATCGCAAGCACCCTAGAGGAGCTTGAATTCTGAATATTAATAGTGTTTATTTTTTCTCTCCAAAGTATTTAACTTAGTGTCTATAGCCATAGCATCCTAGAACCATTTATACATGAGAATGATCTTTTTTTCATTTCTGTGTCTCAGAGTATTCTTTTAATCAACCCTTGGGGTGTGCTTTCCCCAGTTTTCACTGGGTAAGTTAGGCTGTGTTCTCACAGGGACACTGCAAGCTGAATTGACCTCTCTGAGTGGGTCTGATTCCTCCACATGTTGCACGGGAAGATGGGCCAGTTTCCACACCCAGTCTCCAGTGCTGCTGGAGAAGGGACACTGAGTGTGGACTCTTCTGCTGAGATAAGCCTGTTTGCTGTCTGACTCCCTCCAACCCACATCCCCAGCCTGATTCTCCCTGCTGTTGGTTCCGGCTCAAGCTTCCCTGAGCGGTTTTCATCTTTCTTGTTCACCTTAAATCACTCTTCCTGTCTCAGGGGTCTCCAAATCGGTGCTTCTCCTTTCCCTCTGATCGTGGCTGCATTGTTTCTTCCCACTGCCTGGTATTCCCATGATGCCTCTATCCCAGAGCTGCAGGGCATTCTGGAGAAGCTCCCATGTTGGCCACTGACCAATACAATTCATGTTCTCAGCTTTCAGCCAGTTGACTGCTGTGTGACTGATGGGTAGGGGCAGAGAAGTTTGTATTTTCCTATGGGCTGTTTGCTCTGCTTCTCGAGTGCTGGCTTGGGAAGGAGCATGGGGCCGCTCTGGGTTCTGAGGAAGAGTGGTACGAAGTGCCTGATGTCTGTCAGGTGTGCTGGGGAGGTGTGGGTGGTGAGTCCGCCTCACGTGGGCGGTAGCTGTGTGTATTTGCAGGCCTCCAGGCTTCACAGCGACCCGCAGTGCAGGTCGGTGCCTCTGAAATCTCCTCGTATGTGAAAAATTCTTGTAATATTTGTCATTATAGGCATCCTGAGGGATAATGCAGAGCGCCTTGCATGCTCCGAGTGTGACTGGACCTCCTCCCTGTCCTCAGAAGCCTTCTTATTTCACTTCTCAGCCATTAATGTGTCCCTGGTTTCACTCCTGCTCGCACGCTGCTTCCCTGGTCCCGAGTGCTGTATTTTGCACCATGGAGCCATGGCATCGGGAATGGGGCGTCTCTTCTTCACGCAGGCAGGACAGTGAGGCTTTCCAGCTAGGTGTGGGAACGTGACGTTTGGAAGTTGGTGCTGTGGTGTGGAGAGGGGAGCAGGCTTGTGTTTTGCCTCTGGCAGGGGCGTCATGGAGGAAGGTGTTGTCTCAGTATAGGTGCCGGGTGTCTTGGCACTGACAGGTGGTTGTTCTGAGGCTAGTGCTCCTCGCTTGGTGGATGTTGTGCTGTGCAGGCAGGCCGTGGGCTGAGTAGTCGGGAAGCAGGTGGGCCCTGTAGCCTGCCCTGACCCTGGCTTTGTTTCTCAGCACTGGTAGTGGCTCAGCAAGGGTGCACAGTGCCTGTCACAAATGCCTGTGCTGTAAATTCTGTGTGTAGTTCCCGGTGGGCAAAGCAAAGGGTAATTCAGAGCCCTTACAGATGAGCAGGCAAAGGCAGCTATGGGAACAGCAAGGTGAGTGGATGAACCACAGGACAGAGCCCACCTGGCCCTGGTGGATGCAGCTGGCCCCGCCAGTGTCCCGGCACCCCTGTCTGCTGCAGTCTGGTGAAGGAGGGCGCACCTTATGCCCTCCAGGTATGCAGCATCTTGCCTGGGAGGTGGCGTCCTGCTCAGGCTTTACTTCTTTCAAAAGAAGGTACTCTTTAATTGTATTTTTAATTTAAAAATTGCTTAAAAATTGTTTTTGTGGGGGATTGTGCGGGGGACCCAACCCAGGGCCTTGCTCATGCCAGGCAAATGCTTTACCGCTAGGCTTACCCCCAGCCCCTAAGAGATTATTTTTAAGGCATTTTTAGGTTTGCAGAAAAGCTGTGAAGAAAGTGCAGCATTCCCACAGAACCTCCTCGATGAAAGCGTACTGTGGGCGTGGCGGGAACCTCATCCCTGCAGACCGCGAAGGATTCGTGCACCCTGGGCAGATGCAGCCCGTCTGGTACCCTCTGTTGCCTTGGCACCCAGAGGCACTCGCTGCTGCACACCAGAGCTCTGCCTGTTCATCCTCCCTGCGCCACCCCCGGCCACCTTGAATCTGTTCAGCGGAACGGGAACCTCACCCGAGGGCCCCAGCGGGGAACAGGACCCCGGTGTCGAGGTGGCACTGCAGGAGCCCAGGCAGCTTCCCTGCACAGTCCCTGCCAGTCCTGACTGGACACAGTGGTGGTCCTGGGAGGGGACTGCTGCTGTGCTGGAGGATGCCCCCCAACAAGGGTGGAACCAGAAGTCGGCCAGGGTGGGCCTGGGCCACCCCGAGTGTCGGCTGCCCTGCTTGGAAGTGACACCCTGCCCCATTCCTCTGCTGCCGGCAACAGGCGCTTCTGCCCTTCAGTGCTGATGCAGTGGGATTGGAAGTGTGCCCACAACTCTGGTGGGGGGCTGCCACTGTCCTTGGGGGTGTTTGCTCCCCAGTTGGGTGCCCTGGCTTGTGTGGTGGGTCCCAGCTTCCACACTGCTTTCTAAGCCCGGCAGAGCCTCTGTGCTGAACTGCGCGCAGTGCTTGGGTGCTGGTGCGTGGAGCGGGCCAGTGCTGGGGTGCCGTGCCCACTGGCCCTAAGGGCAGGCTTCATCTTGAGCTCTTGAAGATGAGCAGGCTGGAGTCTGTCGTCTGTGACCACTCACAGGGGCCGGCCTGGTGAACCTGTGTGACCCTGGGACCTCACTGCCTTTCTGTTCTTTGGTAGCAACGTGGAGGTGAAGCTACCACCAGTTTTAGGGGTGCAGATGAGCAGAGTGAGGTGCTCCCACAATACGACGCTGCTGAGCCGCAGCAGGGAAGGGAATTCTGAGGCCGCGCGGGGGACACTGTGCTCAGGGGTGTACAGTGGGTGCTGTGACCTCCCTGAGTGCTGTCCCAGAGGCTGCGTGCTCACAGACAGTGGAGCGGAGAGTGCGGAGCTGGGTGGGGGACATCTGTCTGGAGTAGGGTACAGTTCGGAAATTCTGGAGGTAAATGGTGGTGATGTTTGCACAACACGGTGACTGTACTAAATGTCATTGGTTCGTGCACTTAGAAGTATTACATGCTAACTTTTTGTGTGTATTTCGCCACAGTTTAAAAATTGGGGAGGTAGTTGCAGTGGGTTGCACCTGCAGCCCCAACTCCTAGGGAGACTGAGACAGGAGGAGGCTGGAGGAGAGGACAGGCATCTTTACCCCATGTGGGCCGCTCTTGCTAGCTCACCAGCAGGTCATGTGGGCTCTGAGGCATGCACAGGTGTGGCTGTAGAAGCCCACAGGGGTGACCCTGGTGTGCTGCGGAGGGAGCAGTCACTACCCAGGACCAGAGCAGGGCAAGGTGGACACCGAGGAGTGGCAAGCAGGGGCCGTGTGGGGTGCTGAGCTCTGGCTGGAGATGGCCGCTGGGTGTGGGCATGCGGGGAAGACTGGCCGAGGGGCCCTCGCCCACATGCCCTGCCTTCTGGTTGGTGACCCAGGGGCCGTGACACAGGCCTTGGCTCGCCTTAGCAGGAGTGGGAGCAAGTCTTCCCTCGCTGTCTGTGTGTGGAGGACTGCAGGGCCTGGAGAGTGGGTCCTCCCTGCCTACCATGCTGCCTCTCTGCCGAGCCCCGCCTACTGGCAGCCCCAGATGCCGCAGATGGCTTGGTCACTCGAGCATTTTCTGCTGTTGCTTAGCTTTCAAATGAGTTTGGACGAAAACTTCAGTTGTTCCTGTGATCTGAAACTTGTGTGTGAGCATAGACGTGTGTCTGTAAGTGAAGTGTGATTGTTCACTAGCACGTGCTCTCGGCAGTGTCATGCTCCTCCTGTGGAGTTGGTGCCTGGCAGAGCAGGTCTTTCTCTTCCCCGTTCCCTGCCCCCACCTCCGTCTCTTGACCCCCTTCCCATCTGAGAAAGCTGCAGTTCTGTTTCCTGTTACCTTCTATTTTGCTCTTTATTTGTAGCTCGGGTTTCCTGTATAAGGGAAAGTATGTGATATTCAAGCTTGGGCTTGTGATCTGTTCACTTACCATCGTGGTCTCAAGGTGTAGCTGGTTTCTTACAAACCACTCAAGTTTACCCTTGTTTATGGCGGAGTAGTGCTCCCTGGTATGTAAATACCACACTCAGTCTGTCGTCTGTGGGACATACAGGCTGCCAAGTGTGGTCACTGGTGTTTGTCTTGGTTACTTTTGTGTCGTTGCTGAGACAAAATACCCAGTGCCCAAAATGAAAGAAGGAAAGGTTTATTTAGCTCACAGTTTGTGGAGGTTTTAATCCATACTTGGCTGGCTCCAAGGCAGAGGGGCACATGGCAGAGAGCAACAGTTCATGGCAGTGGAAGACAGCAAAAGCAACAAGAGCAAAAGGGAATAGCAGGCAGGAAGAGAAGCCTCCCTTCCTCCCTTACATGGTATGCAAACTACCCGCCTCAGGCCAGGTGTAGCTCTCATACTCATAATCCCAGTGCTGGACCATGGATCAATCAAAAACTCCAGAATCCTGCCCCATGACTGCTTGAGGCTTTGAGAGGACATCCAGACACAAATCATAACATTGTTCATGTTAAAGAGATCTGGTGCTTTTAACAATTTAAAACTTGAAGACTTCCTTTAGTGTAATCAGTATTTCACAGATCATTGACATTGATCGCAGTAACTTTCTTTTTGCGTTGGTCTTGATACTGTTTCATAGAATCACGTACTTTATCTTCACTAGGCTTCACCTCAGTTTCGTGTGAAGGAGTAGGCTTATTACAGGAGGGGTCACTCCCCACAACATGAGGTAAAGAAATAAAAGCGGGCTACATGGACAGTGAATTCAAGCCTGAGTGACTTCATGCCAGAGCAGTTGATTGTCGAGAGGTAAATGGAACCGTGGTTTTGTGCCTGCACGCTAGCGACAGTTACAGGACAGGTTGGATGTTTAGGATGTGCAGGACTCAGGGTGATTTCTCTGTTGATTCCTCCTGCATCCACAGTGCTGTTCTGCCCCTTCCCGAGGCAGAAGTAGGGCGGCGCTGGGAGGCGTGGCACCGAGTGCTGTGGCTCGGGCGGATCTCGTGGCTGGGTGTTCTGCTGCTTGTTCCCCTCTTCCTGCGGGCTCATCCAGCAGGAGTTGGAGGTCTGGGTCTCTGAGGAGCTGCCTGCAACGACTGGAGTGTAGCATGGAGAGTCAGCCTTGTGCCCTTTGTCTGGAGACGCTGGTCCCTCCGACTGATGGGGCCTGGGAATTGTTAGTGCGACCTTTGTGACCCATTGTCATTTTGCTGAACGCCGTTTTCCACAGGCAGGGCTTCATTTGTGTGGGTGCCGGCCGGGTGCACAGGTGAGCTGCACGCTGTCCTGCCCCGCGGTAGGTGTGGGGCAGCTGTAGCTCTCAGGAGGACTGAAGGGGGCTGGAGGCAGCATGAGGTGTGTGGGTGCCCCCCATCTCTTGCAGGGAGGGCAGCACATGCGGTGCAAGTGACTGTCAGGCTCCCTGGAAATGTGCGGCCTCAAGGGTGCGACTAGTGTGTGCCTTGGAGCCTACGCTTGGGCGGCAGCCCCGGGTGCTGTGGCTGCATCTGCTCCCCACTTGCCACCTGAGAGAAAGCCGTGAGGCGAGCCGCTCAGGGGAAACCACTCAGCCCAGCCCCCTGCCGCAGCCGTAGGGCTTCTGGGCAGTGTCCATGACCCCGAGCAGACGGCCAGGCCCCTCCTGAGCCAGGCTCCTAGCGACTCTGGCCTGTGCCCCACCCACCGCATGTCCCTCCGTGTGGCGGTCCTGGAGCCTCCGTCCACTTGGTCAGGAGGACGTGAGGGATGGTGTGTGTGCCGGGGAGGTGCTCCCCGGAGCTGGGCTGGCAGACCTCGCCTGCCGAGGTCAGCATGGGTCGGAGAGGGCTGGCTGCCTGCATGCCCAGGAGGGCGCATGGGGCGGGGCGTGTCCAGGGTTAGGACCCTGCAGGAGGAAGCCGCTCCACCCGGCACTCTCTCCCTGCCACAGATGCAGACGGGGCCTCGGCACCCACCTTGGCTGTCAGACGTCAGAGTGGTGGCTCTGACTGAGGCGCTGGGGTCAGGGCACCCCTGGCAGAAGCTGCCTGCCCATCAGATGAAGTAGCTGTGGAACAGGAGTCTGCGGTTTCCTCTTCCAGGGTGGGGGTGTGGGCTCGGGCTGTGCTCAGCCTGGCTCCCCCTGCGTCCATCCCCGGCCCCAGGCCACGCGGGGCAGATGTCCGATGCCGACATCGCCCTTTTCTCAGGTCTAATGCTGTGCCAGTGGACACCTTTAAGAGTGCCAACGTGGCACCAGTGACACGGTCACACCCGAGCCCTTGCACAGTCCCTTAGCTGGCTGGCGGGGCTCAGGAGCCTCAGCCGGGCCCTGTTGGTGTGGTTGGACTCGGGGTCCGGCCGAGCCCCACACGCTGGCTGGCATGGGAGGCCCCTGAAGCTTGAGTCAGGCCTGGCTGCCTCCTCGCTCCCTCCTGTCCTTTCCTCAGGATGGCATCTGTTCCTGGTATGCTGGGCATGCTCTCAGGTGGGCTGGTTTGGTGTTGGTGCAGGGACATGGGGGTGGTGTGCGTGTCCCGGCAGGGGACAGGATGTCCCCTCACTCGTGAGGCCTGAGAGGAAGACGCCTGCCTGGGTGCTGCAGACTGAAAGTGCGTGGCCCCAGGGGAGCGTCTGTGGGTCAGAGAAGACGCTGGGCTCTGTCCCTGAGTTCCGCCTTGCAGTCAGGCCCATCCTGTGTGGAGCCTGCTGGGTGTGGATGTGCGTGTGTGTGCACGCGCGCGTGTGTGGGGGGGCAGAGATGGGCCAGGAGGAGTCCTGACAGTCACCAGGAAGGGGACAGGGTGAGGTCTTCTGCCCGGCTCCTGTGAGCATGGAGGAGGGTGTGTCAGACCCCTGACTCGGAGGACTGCATTCTGGGAGGAGGGCAGTAGTGATCATAAGGTCATGTGCTGATGGGTGTGTATTGGGCGGGCCCCCTGCCGGAGCTAACCTGTGTGTAATGCTGGGGATTTTGCACTTGTCTGTGTAAGTTTGCCTTTTCTTGTTCTAGGTGAATGAAAACTTTGCCATCGATCTGATAGCAGAGCAGCCTGTGAGCGAGGTGGACCAGCGGGTGATTGCCTGCGATGGCGGTGGCGGTGCCCTGGGCCACCCCAAGGTGTACATAAACCTGGTACGGAGCCGATCTCGCCATCACTGCCTACTCCCCTGTGCCCTCCGCGGCTCCTGTGGCCCGTGGCGCGCCCGGGCAGCCACCACAGACACAGGGGCGAGGGTTGGGTGTGCTCGGCTCTGCTTCTGCCTTCCCCTTCTCAGCAGCCTCCTCCGGCCTGTCCTCGCTAGTCCCTGTCTAACCTGCTGGCCTGTGTCAGGCCACAGCCTTGGGGTCCCGGGCCCTCCTCCTTGGCCCTGGAGCTGGAGGCCTCCAACCGTGTCCTCACCGGGCTGACCGGTGGGTGTCCTGGTCTCTTCTGAGGACACTGGTCATCCTGGTTGGGACGCAGCCTGGTGGCCTCGTTGGCACTGAATGCAGGCCCGTGGGGGAGACCTGTGACCTTGAGAGGGGCCTGTGACCTTGAGAGGGGCACAGTCATGTAGCCCTCACCGTGTAGTCTCGCATCGCACACAGGACGCAGGGGAGAGGACAGAGACCAGGGCGGAAGACGAGCGGTGACTTCTGCCGGCTCAGTGGCCTGTCGTGGAAGGCCCTGGCTCCGTGCCCAGTGCCACAGAGAAGAAAGGAGAAAGGGAGGAAAACGGAGAGAGCTGCAGTGCGCGTGCGGCCTGTGCTGGACAGGGGAGGGCTCTGCCTTGCCGGGCGAGGTGGCTTCCCGGCCCGGGGGCTCCGGCCTGGGCTTTGTCTTCGTGGCGCTGACCATTGCTCTTCCCTGTCTTGGCGTTGTCATCGGAAGGGTCAGCATAGCAGGTGTAGGCTGGAGCGGCCCAGAGCGGGGGCTGGCATCCCGCGTGTCTGGTGTCCTTGGGTGCCTGCACTGCCGCTGTCCCCTGAGGCTCAGCCGGCAGGGGTGCAGTCGTGTGCCTGAGGTGGCTGTGTGGGGACAGCAGTGTGCTCAGGGTGACTGCGAGGCCCCGGCCCCAGCCCTCAGGTGGACGCCAGGCTCGTGGTTCAGTCCAAGAACCCTGTTCAGATGGGATTTTTAGGCAACTGGGGGTTCTGGCAGGAGCCCCATCTTTTCAGGGCCTGATGTCTGACTGGATTTCAGGGAGAAATGGAAATATGAGGTCTTTCCTTTTGGATTTTTTCAGGACAAAGAAACAAAGACGGGTACCTGTGGCTACTGCGGCCTGCAGTTCAAGCAGCACCATCACTAGCCGGGCGATGCTGGAGTGCGCGTGGGGCGCCTGGGCCTCGGCCGGGCTCTGGAGCGGAATAAAGGCCTGCATCTAGCATGTGGGCGCTGGCGTTTCCTTCCTGGCTCAAGTGTTCATTGGACCGAGTGTCCCCAGACCCCCTCCCCTGGCCGCTGCTCACAGAGCCTGGCAGGGAGGCCGGCCCAGCTGTGTCCTCGTCTGCTGCAGGGTGCGGCTGCTCCCCCAGCTTCACCGGAGCTGGGCTCTGCCCGCTTAAGAGAGGGGACCTCACAGAGCAGGCACGGGGTGAGGAGGGTTGGGAGGAAGCCGCTGTCCAGAGGTAAACCCACCGACGGCCGGGCCACCAGGTCTCCCACCGGGGCTGTGGGGGGTCATCAAGTGACGACCTTTTGCCAGCTGTGGTGTGATCAAGAAATACTGAGAACATTAAATTTTTGTGAAAAAGTGTATTATTGTAAGAGATACCCTGTCAGGAACCCCCTCAGAACCCGCCCTGTGACTTCACTCTTCCGTGTCCGTGGCACTCTCCGCAGCTCTGGAGCCCCCTGTTCTGTCTGCAGTGACTGTCACGGCTGCCTTGTCCTTTCCAGGTCACTTTGACTTGGGAAGAGCCAGAGCCGCAGCAGGTGGAGCTGGGGGGTGAGGCAGGTGAGGGTGCACTGCCATTCTTACGAGCCTCCCGCTCCCTTGTGTGGTGTTCAGCAGCAGTCCTTGCTGGTGTCTTGTTTGGTTTTGGTTTTAGTTTTTGAGGCGGTCTCAGTGAGCTTCAGGCTGGCCTCAAACTCAGCGATCCTCCTGCCTCACCTCCCGAGTGCCGGGGTTACAGGCCTGCACCACCATGCCTGGCTTCGTTCTGATTTTGAGCACACCTTGTAGAGACACCCAGGCGGCTGGGCCAGCGGAGCGTGGCAAGGCACTCACGGGTGTCACAGGAGCCCTGGCTTCTTGGGGCCGCCCAGTTGGGCCTGGAGTCTGGGCGGGGTCGTGGCCCATCCTCTGTCCATGCAGCTGAGCTGAGCGCAGCGGCCCAGTGCCACCCCCCCGTGGCCCATTCCTGTGGCCCCAGCCGCTGCAGTGCCGTGTGTTCCCGGAGCCCCCAGTGCCGTCCCCTGGATGTCCTCTGCTCACAGCTAGCCTGGTGGCTGTGGGGGGCTGGGAACAGCGGCTCCGCAGGGGGAGGCGGCATGTCCCTAGGTTACAGCACGGTTCTTCCCTGCTGTCCTTGGGCTCCCCAGGTCTGGGGCTACAAGGTGTCTTCCATCCTGCCAGGTAGTTCCTCCCAGGAGGGGCAGGCACAGCCTGCTGGGTGTTGGGGCACGGGAACCTCAGGAGGGCTTGTAGCAGTCCCTGGGGAGGCAGCCAAGCCTCAGAACTGTCCCAAGCTTCAGCCACCTGCAGTCCTGCACACCAGGCCTCGCCCTTCACTGGCTGTGGGCAGCTTGGCCACAGCGCTGCGCTGCAGCCCAGAGCCAGTGCGCTGGCTGCACAGCCAGGCCCGCCTGGCCCCTGCCCGGACTCAGGCGCCGCCCGAGCCAGGTGCTGTGCGGGAACCAGGCTGGGGTGGCAGCCCAAGTCATTGCAGTGACAACTGCCGGGGGGTGAGTGGAGGGTGGAGAAGGGTGCCAGGGGACGCCGAGGTCCCAGGGCCGGGCCTGGCATGGCTGGAGGTGCCCAGAGGTGGTGCGGAGCTGGACCCTGGCGTGGCTGTGCCCACCACGGCCCACACTCCCTCTCAAGTGCTCTCGGTGTCGCACTCAGGCGGGGTCACGGAGGGAGCCAAGTGGAGAGACCTCCCTGCCAGCTCCCTGGAGCAGCCTGTGTGCCCGTGGAGCTGCCGCCTGGCCCTGGGTCTCTGCATGGCCAGTGCCTGCCTACCTGGGTCCTGAGGTGTTTCCTGGCAGCAGATAGTAACTTTGTCCTGACAGACTCGGGAGACTCGAACCCCAAGAGTGTGTGCAGATGAACAGCTTTTGGTGGGTACCGGACCGAGGGCTCATTGTCGGAACGTCCAGAAAGTTGGGCTCTGGTGTAAAGTGGGGGACAGGGAGACTGCCTCTTGCCCCAGGCAGGCCCCCTTCCCCAGGCCTGCGGGGACCCTGCACCCTGGCCTCATGACCCTCCTTCCCAGCAGGGGGCAGTGGTGCTCAGTGTGGCCGCCTTGTCCTAGTGCAGGGCCCGTGTGGCTGAGGCTGGGCCAGAGCCCCGGGCCTGCTAACACCTGACAGGTAGCTGTGTGTCCCGGGGAGGAGGACAGATATGGAGGGGACCCCCAGAAGCCAGTCAAGTGAGATCCTTCCCCCACAGGGTCCTTGGACAGAATCCCTAGGGCCTGCATCTGCACCTGACTGGTGTCTCCTGGCCCCAGCAAGGGGCACATACCTCCTTGCTGGCAGGTAGCAGTGTTGCCCGCAGTGGGGGCAGATGGTAAGCACACCTGGCAACGCCCTCCCTGAGGAGGTCCCTTGGCCAGGCAGGAGCCTCACGAGAGCATGGCCGTCCTGCTGCCTGGAGGCGGCAGCTAGGCTCAGCTTGGTCTTGGCCACAGCTGTCCTGGAGGTGTGGTTCCTTACACAGCTGGACGCAGTCTTGAATTCAGCCTGGCACAGGCTTTGGACCAGGAGGAAGCGAAATGACTCTTGCCATGGGGAAGCGGTGTCCCTGAGACCACTCGTATCCAGCATCCTGCTGTGAGAATTACCAGTGAAGAGCAGCTGGGCCCCGAGTCCTCCCTGCTGCCCATGCTGGGCATCACCTGCTGCCCTGGGCCCCCCGGGTCTGCCCACTGGGCCACATGGGCTGGCAACACCCCACGGCATCAGACGGGCTCAGATATCCCCTGACGGTCAGGAGTGGCCTAGGGTGGAGACTGGGACTTGGGCAGTGTCCATAGGGCGGCCGGGATGGCAGCAGGGCCAGCTGCGTGTGACGGGAAGTGACTCGTGCCTGCTCCCCCCACGTCCTGCCCCTGCAGGGGTTGGGGGTCACACTGCCATCCACCATTACATCCTTCATGGCCCACCACCATCCCAGCCACTTTCCTGTTTCTGGGATGAAAGACTGGGTGACTATTCTGGCCCATGGTTAACTCCAGAGCCTGGTGGCTTGAGAGCAGAAGCAGGATGGCAGAAGGGCCTGGAAGAGGAGAGGTGCTCACTCACTTCTGGGGTGCTTCACTCCCCAGAAGCAGAGAGGGCGGGAGCAGCTGGTGGGACAAGGACACCTCCCAGGTCACACCCCAGGGACCACCTCCACCAGCCCCACCCCGTAACAGCCTATCAGCCCAAGTTCATCCGTGACAAGTCCCCGGATGAGCACAGCGCCCCATGATCCACCCACGCTCTGCAGGGAGACCTTGGGGGCATTCTAGATGTAGCCCCAACACCCACATCTCCTGCCGTCCCTGCCCAGCTCCCCACTCAGTGGCCTTGGTGCCACCCCAGCTCCCCTTACACCTGGACAGCGTCCACCGTCTGTGGCAGGCTTGCCCTTGTCCTGGGATTGGGCTCCTGCACCCCCACGAGCCCCTGACCCCTGAAGGGGCAAGGACCTGTCCTCCAGCTTCAGGGCCACAGCACCTCACCCCTTTCTGTCTCATGAGGGCGCTTCCAGAGCAGGCCATCCCTCAGCCCCTGGCCGGTGTTTCCTGGGCTTGGGGCATCTGAGACCTCTTCCTGCATGTGCCCCACATGACAGGGCCATGTCCACCTGTCCACATGCTCCCAGGTGTACTCAGCACCCATGTCCGTGTGAGGGCATCCACAGCATGTGGGGTCAGGAGGGCGGGCAGGTGGGGGACAGCTCTCCCCTGTGCCCCTGCATGGACTCCACAGAGCTGACTGGTGGGGCGGACGCAGAGCATGGCCCCTGGTCTGTCTCCCGGGCCAGCCTTGCTCTGCCCGTGCTGTCTGCACCCGGACCCAGGAGGCTGCCTGCTCCCCCAGCTTTCTTATGTGACCTGCACTTGGGAACAGCTGAGTGCCCCATGCAGCCATCGCAGGACACTGCGTGCCTGCTCCTCTCCTGGGAGCTCTCCTGGAAGCTCGAGGCGAATGCCTGTCCTCGGGGCCCTGGCGGCCTCGGCTGTGGCTGTGCTCTCCATCACTCTGGGCCTCTCCCCCGGCCCCAGGCGTGGAGGGCCTCCCTTTATCATGTCACTGCCTGGCTGATGCTTCTGTTAATTTAATTTCATTATGTACCTTGGGCAAGCCCCTTCCTTTACACGCACATTTGCATCCCCGCAGTAAGTGATGGTGCCCTTGGTAATGGAGGCGGGAGCTTGTTCCCTGCGACAGCGGCTGCCCGCGCCTGGGGGCAGCCTGGCCAGGAGGGCCCGGCTCCAAACTTGTTTGCTGGCATTAGTGGTTCGCTCGGTTGTAGTGGGAGGCCTTCTCTGGAGGGAGAGCCGCAGTGGAGTCCACAGAGGTGCTGTTCCAGCTGTCCGTGTGCGCCGTGGTCCAGGGTGAAATTTGCCCAGGCCAGGATTGCTCCATTGAGGCTGAACGCTGGTGGTGGTGGTGGGGTGCCTGGGGCCGGCCACATGGAGGCCGGGCAGGAGCAGGTGGCTCTGGGTGGAGCAGACCGGCTCTCCAGCCTCTCCAGGCCCCTCCTGAGGTCCTGGCTCTACCATTGCCCAGTGTGTTCTTGGCTGCAGGCTGCACTCTGGAAATCCCTCAGTACCCATGTGTCTGTGGAAAACATGGGCATCCTGGTCTCCCCCAAATGCACCCGTGTCAGTGATTCCAGGGGACAAAGTGTGGGGACTGCTGGGACAGGCAGCTGCAGCCGCGTGTCTCCGAAGGACCCGCGTCCCGGCTGTGCTAGTGACAGGCCCTGCAGGCCCCTTGGCCAGGGAGAGAGCCTCAAGTCTGCGTGTGGGGACAGGGCCGTCTGGGAGAGCTGTGCTCCTGAGGCGAAGGGGCCGTGGCAGGGCCCGAGGTGCAGCAGAGGCCAGGGTGCTGCCCGTGCTAACCTCAGGCTGCACTCCAGGCTTGGAGGGAAGGGAAAGGCTGGGGTCTTTTACCCATGTCACTGTGCCCTTGCCCTGAGACGGCCCGCGTCCTCGGGAGCTGCAGTGCTGGGACACGACGCCCAGAAGGACACAGTGTCGCTGTCCTTCCTCTCCTGAAACCTCTCCTGCTGGCAGAGGCCTCTGTCTGCCATGTCGGCTGCTTTGTGGCCAGAGCGTATTGCAAGAGCTACAGAATCAGTACTTGTGCGAAAAGAAGACACTGTCTGCCGAAGCCGCGGATCACAAGCGTGGAATGAGCCCTGTGAGGAAGTCCACAAAGTGAATGGTCAGGGGCTGAGCTTGACGCGCGCAGGAGGAGCCCAGCCCACGGTCTGGCACCCTTTTCACTTTCGCACGGTGGACAACGAGGGGCCCAGGGCACAGGCCATGCTGTGGACAGTGGAGGACATGCAGGCCGGGGCTGTGTGGCCGGAGCGCTCACGGCAGACCCACACGGCAGGCGGCAGGTGCTCAGGCTGGGGGGGGGTGTCCCAGGGGCCTCTAAGAAGGGGTGACCCCAGGACGGCAGGACCCCCTTTGCAAGGCCTATGTGAGGGGCCGAACAGACCAGATGTGGACAAATACCTGCACTCCCCACTCAGTGGAGGGGGGTTGCAACCAGAGGACCCAGCACAGCACCCAGCCCTAGCTCCCTGCTGCTTGGGGCTGCACCTACTGGCAGGAAAGGTTGAGTCACGAATTGGTCCTCACAGCTGTGCGGCTCGGAGAGGCCTTCCGGAATTCCTCAGCCCCACGGCATCACTTCCTCACACTGCCAGGGGAGGCTTGTGCAGCCTGGCGGCCCTGTCTCTCACTGAGCATGTGCAGAGTGACCTGGGGTCCTCACTGTCCTCCCAGCCCTGTGTGGGAGCTCTGACCCCGGGCCCCAGCCATGCCTGGGGTAGGAGTTACACCTGAAGTGGGGTGATTGGGGTGGGTCCCCACCCAGTGGGGGTCCACCTTGGACATGGGTGTCCGAGCCAGGGAGGCCCGGGGAGGCGCCGACTCTGGCAGACTTGATCTGGCCCTGGCCTCAGGGTGGAGGCCCTGAGCTGCTGTGGTCCCAGGGGCCCGGTCCGAGGGCCACGTGGCTCTGCCCTGGCCGTGGCCCTGCGTGCATCTGGGATGGTGGGGATGGGACCCGCGTGCCGGGCTGTGCCAGGCACTCATGTCCATCTTGCCCCCAGTGGGGTCCAGTCCGTTCGGAGGGTGGCTTCTGGCCCTGGGTGCTGTTGCCCCTCGGCCCTGCTCCTCACCTCCTCAGCCAGCGCATCCTTTGTGCCCGGTCCATGGCCTCCATGTCAGCGTGGTGGGTGTCTCGAGCAAATGCAGCCCTGAGGCCTCTCTGTGGCCGCCAGCCCCTGGTGACATCCCCAGGCGGGGCACAGTGGGCATTTCAGAGAGCCCCCTGTAGCCTCCCTGGCTGGGTCGGTCTGTGGCTTGTGACCTGGGACTTGGGTCCATGTGCTGGGGCTCCTCATAGCACCTTGGGGAGGAGATCTAGCCACCGAAAGGGGCCACCCTGGTCACCCTATGCAATAGGCACCAAACATTTCCCACACTTGCGATCCCAGCAGGGGAGGCTGAGGCAGGAGGATGGCAAGTTTGAACCCAGTGTGGGCAACTTAGTGACTTAGCCAGATCCTGTCTCAAAAATTAACAGAGAGAAAACAAAAGGGGCTGGGGAGGGAGCTCAGTGAGAAGGCCCTGGCTTCAATCCTTGGTGCAAAGGGAAGGAAAGAGCAGGGAAGGAGTGAAGGAGGCATGAAGGATGGAAAGAAAGAAAAAAAGAAAAAGAAAGGAAGGAAGGAGGAAGGGAAGAGAAAAGGAAGGAGAAGAGAAAAGGAAGAAAAGAGGATAAAAAAGGAAGGAGTAGGGGAGGGGGTAGCGGAGGGGGCCGGGGAGGGGGGAGGGGAGGAGGGAGGAAGGAAGGAAGGACGGAGGGAAGGCGGGAATGAAGAAAGGAAGCCGTGTGGCCAACCTCAGCCCACCCCCCTGTCCTGGCCGGCCGTGTCTTTGCTGTGGCTGAGAGACCCTGGCTGCTGGAAAACAACCTTTGCTTCTCCTCCGAGGCTGGACGGGAGCCCCTCTGTTCCCATCTCCGCGTGGGTCCCCCTGGCCTCCGCTGTCCCGAGCCCTGCGTCCCGGCCCCTCCCGCCCTCCGCCATCCGAGGGTCAAGGTGCACAGCAGTCATGGCAGCGCACCTTTCTCTGCAGGAGGCTCGCACTCAAATCCCAGCGAAAGGTCACATTTGCAATAAGTAGGAGAGAGACGCGGGTAACAGTGGCCGGAGCTCTGTGTGGGCTGGCGGCTTTGTCCAGGTAATTGAGGGTGCGATTCCACGACATCATTAAAGGAGGGGTTTTGGAGGTGCTAGGATCCTGCTCTCCAGGAGCAGAGGGCGTCCTGTTGGCATCTCGCTGTTTGTTAGTAAGTGCGGCCCAGCCTGGCAGTGGGGAAGGGGTGCCGAAGGCCGGGGGAGCAGTGGAGCACACGGACCCAGGAGGGGACGTGGGGGCTGCGGTGGAGGAGCTGCCTCTTCCTCCGCAAGGCTCTCTGTGCCATGGGAGGGACAAGTGGAGGGTGTGAGACAGGCAGACCCGGCCCCAGCCACCAACCGCTTCTTCAGCGGCCGCACTGTGTCCTCAGGGAGCACAGGCTGGTGGCTGGGCAGTGTCGGGGACAGCGGCCACTGACAGCCCCAATGATGACGTCATGCGCTGTCTTCGGGGCAGACGCCAGCCTTCCTGTTGCACAACCCGAGGCAAAATGTCACGTCTGAAGAGAAAATACAGCAGCGTATCCGCATCGTTTTCATTTGCATCATTTTTTATTCCCCCCCACCCGCCGCAGTTGCCTGCTCCTGAGATAGCACGGGGCACAGGGCATGCGACAGGCGGAATTTCAGCTCTGACGCGTGTCTGCCTGCACAAGATGGAGGATCACGGTCAGCTGCTGGCTTAGGCTGTGAGTGACCATGGATCCTGGGGACACTTTGGTGGCCCCTTGGTGCTGTGACCACCTCTTCCCTGATGCCTGGGTCACTGCAGATGGGACAGGTCACAGTCATCTGAGGCCCACGCCTTGCCATTTCATGCACACAAGGCGTCCTTTTTTGTAGTTTAAAAGAATAAACATCACGCTAGCCCAGAGCTTTTTGGAGGCATATTTTCTTGGTAAATATCCCTCACAAGGCTCATTTAGTTTGTAAGTACAACATTTAATTTCTGGCTGGCATTCAGGATTAAGAAAGAAAGAAAGAAATACTGGAGTAGAGATGCTTTTGGCTCTAGCAAAAATACTTTGCAGCTAACTAGAAATTTTATATAAAAATCAAATACTGGGATAGATGTGGAGGTCAGGGTGGGAGCAGATCCCAGTGTGGGAGGGGAACACCCAGGCCAAAGACCCTGAGGGGCAGCTCTTGCAGACAGCTGGGGTCAGGACACGGGCACTTCCTGGGGTAGGAGGAGACCACTAAGTTGCTGACTCTTTGCTGTTTTTCATGAAAATACTACATGCAGATGGTTAAAAAGTCAAATGTGATAACAAATGTATAAGGTGAATTGTAAAATTCTGTACTTTAAAACCTGCTGTACTTGAGAAATCCTGGCATATTTCCCTAATGCTTCCTATATATTTCTCCTTGTAATTTTGTTATCTGGCCAATTTTTAACTGAAGAGAAAGAAATGCTCTGCATACGGTTTCCTCCCTTTATTTGTAAGCTGCTTTCTTCAACCTCTGTGTGAAATTAGCTGTGAAGTCTGAGAAGCCGGAAAACTCTGCAGAGATGGGATTTTTGTCATTATACCAAGAACCACACAGGGGACCCCAGTCTCCTGTGTCCCGTCTTTGAGCTAATAATACCGGCGCAGCCACCTCCTTTGATAAAGGTGTGGACACCGCTCTGGAGGGGGCAGTGTCCGATAAACCACTTTCGCTCCCCAAAGACAAGCCCCCCACGCCCACACTTCCTATCTTGGGTTTGCATTCCTCCCTGGGGGCAGGAGGTGACAGATGACAATCTAAAGGCCTTGGTGGCCGTGGCTCCGGCTGTGTGGGCACTGCTGCTCTGTGACCTTTGCAAAGCCCCCCTCTGCACAGGCCCTGGGGTCCGCACCCTGGCCTGGCTTCTCAGGGGCCTTCTGGGACACTGCTTCTGGGCTGCCCTCATCCTGCAGCCATGCCCTGTCCAGTGCCATCCCCCTTGCCACTGCCCACTTGAGCCTGGAGTGCCCCTGAGGGAGAGGGATGCCGTTAGCAGTGGCCACCCTTGGGCCATGTTCCCAGTTCTGGGGACACGGTCTGTCCCCATGCGCCTGTTTCTCTTGGGACTTCTGAGGGACCCTGCAGGAGCAGGAGGCTCAGGATCCAGGCATTCTGGGTCCTCTCGTCACCACTGCTCCTGTGCAGGACCCTCATGCCTCACTGTGGCCCTAGCCTGGCCCCCGGATCCTGCCTTTGTCCGTTCAGTCCCCCAGTGGGCTCACGCCTGCTCCACTGAGCTGTAAGCACATGGCGCCTGGCACATGTGCAGGACGGGCCATTGCACAAGGTTTCGGTCACTAGTCCCCTTCCCTAACGCCAAAGCATTCAACTCGTTAAGCAGGATTTCCTTGTAATCTAGTTTTGAATTTTGAAATACAAATGAAAGGGAAGATAACTTTCAACTAACAGCCATACCAACCTCGCAAGTTAAGCCACAGTGTACACGGTTTAAAATTTTATTTAAGATGAATTATTTCAGGAGTGCTGTTAGATGTTAAACTCAACCAAATGAGCCAAATACAGGGTTCTAAAAACTACCTTCTTTAAAGTGTTACATTTTTTGTTTCTGAATGGGAAATGGCCTTTGTAGTAATCAGACTTGGATTTTCCTAGTGGGGACCAAGGCCTTGCCCCTTACACCCTAACCCGATGAAGACCCCTGCTCTTGGAAGCCCCAACCATGCGCAGGAGGCTGGCTGAGTTACAGATCATGCTAATTGGTGGGTCGGGGCTGGTCAGGTTCCTTGTGCAGGGAGGTTCTAGATTAGGTCAGTTGTTGTCACTCAAACATTTAAAGAAAATCCATACCTTTTTCAGTATCAAGGTAATTATTTTTATTTTACCTTGAACTAAAAGTCCTTGTTAAAACGAGTTCTGAATTTGCTTTGGTTGCCCTGCTTGGGACCAGGGATCCCCAGGGCCAAGGGTCTTATGGGACAGGCCTGGCTTCGGGCTCTGGTGGGACTGTCAGGGTCTTGCACTCCCCAGCCCAGCCCCACAGAAGAGACAAACCCCCACCCCACCCCTCTGAGCCGAAAACCCAGTCTCCTCTGTCCACTTGAGCTCTGTCCACCACAACATGGTGATGCCCACTCGTGTTCCCTGGGGGGCTGGAGGGTGTGCTGAGCACAAGCACACACTTTGCCCAGCCAGGCTGGGCCCCTGGGGTCTGCCCTGGCCTGTGCGACCCTGAAGATGGCGGGTTTTCCTGCCCAGCTCACGCAAAACCGTTCAGATAGTGAGCTGCTCAGTGTCCCATGGGCGCCGGGGAGCCCGACCACCACGATAAGCAAAGCACAGCACAGCACTGCCTGGCCTCACGCGTGGGCTGCACTGCAGAGGGTGGGTCTGCAGAGCGGTGGTGACCTCTAGGAGGGCCAGCCCTCGCCCAACCCTCCGCACGGCTTCCGGGCAGGTGCCCACTTTTAAGTGGGCAATTTTCTGTTAAAGGTGAGCCGCTCTCTGTGTCTAATTAGCAGAGCCTCATTCTTCCTACTTTGAAAAGAAATAGATTTTGAGGAAGATTCTAGCCCACTTGGGGGTTTGTATCAGAAAAATTCTGTGGCTTATAAAGTCGTTTGTTATTTTGCCGTGATTTCATACACAATGGAAGGGTGAGGAAAAGGTCAACAATAACTCTGCTGCTGCATTTTAGCTTGGAAAAATGTAATATTGATCGATAAGAAAATGGAAAAAGCGCAACTATTAGCGCCTTACTTGATCTTCTGCGACCTTTACCCACCATGTCGATTTTATTCTTAAATGTTATGTCTCCTGCTCAAAGGTTTGTCCTGCTTAGTCCCTTATTTAATTAATACATGATCTTCTTCACTCTCTCTAATGTTGGAACAAGACATTTGCCTTGATTTCCTTGTTGATCCATTGTCCTCGTACTATATTTTCTCTGCTACCAAACCAGGTCAGGAGCAGAGGGGCCGCAGTCTGTCTTCTGCACAGTGCTGGCGTGCGACCCCTTGCTGCTTAGGCACAGGTGGGCTGGGCCGTGCCTGCCGGACCCTGGGATGGACGGGTACAGGGCTGCCCCTCTGTGGGGCCCCTGGAGCATGCGGGGATGGAGACACACGCTGGCCTGGGGGGCTCTGGATGTCGGGGTGTGCAGCACGTACGAGGGACCCTGAGAGGTTCCTGGGCCAGACGCCCATCCCACGGGCACCTACGAGGGTAGGGTATGACTCGGTGCCTCTCCATGTGTGATCCAGCCCACGAGCTGAGGTGCTAATGTGCACTGCAACCTGGCCATGGCCTTTGAGGGAGGTCATACCCAGGGTCGGGTGCAGAGATGAGGGCCCCACAACCTGACGGTGGGCTGAGATGAAGGTGTCAGGGGCTATTGGGGTAGGCACCAGTTTGCCGGGCCTGTGCTGGTTTCTTTTTCTCTATTTTTTTTTTTGTCTTTTTGAGACAGGGTCTTGCTATGCAGTTCAGGCTGGCTTTGAGCTCACTTTGTAGCCCAGGCTGGTCTTGAGCTCCTAATGATCCTCCTGCCTCAGCCTCCTGAGTGCTGGGATTACAGGCGTGCGCCACCATACCCAGCTGCTGCTGGTTTGAATAGTGTTCTCCAGGTTTGCGCTCCCAGGAGTGTGGCTTTAGTTGCAAATGAGGCTGTTTCAGATTCAGTTGTTAGGGTGTGGCCCTGCCGGATAAGGCTCGGCTGACTGCACATGTGGGGTCTGCGAGGGGGTTGGACACAGACACCAGAAAGTCAGGGGTGCTGTGTCTGCAGCCTGGAGCCAGGCAAGAGGCAGCCCGGACCTCACTGACCCCAGCAGAGCTCACCCTGGCCACAGCCAGGTCCTGGACCCTGCGGTCTGAGGACAGGGCCGAGTTCTGTGGTTCAAGCTGCCCAGCCCGTGGGGCTACAAAGGACGGAGGCCTGGGCCTTCAGGGAAGTTCGGAGGGGGAGTGGAAATGACCAGGAGAGAGACCTAGGGGGCTGGCTCCTCAGCCACCATGCCCAGCCCTGCCAGCTGCCACAGGCCTGTGAGGCTGGGAGTGTCACCCACGGCCTGAGGTCTGGCCGGGCGCTCACTTCAGTTCCCGTGGGCGAGGCCTGGTGCTGCCTGCTGCCCTGGGCCATCTCTTAGCGGGGAGCTGGGTCTGCCTCGGCCACGTCCATGCTGTTCACCGGGCCTCGGGGGACACGGGTCAGGGATGCCTGGCCCATGCCTCCCCTTTGTGGGGGACAGTGTTGCTTGCAGCCCAGAGGCCCTGCAGAAGCCTGCCGTCTCTGGAAGAGCACCACCAGCAGCTTTGTCACCTGCGTGATGAGGCCCGCAAGGTGAGGAGAAGGGCCCAGCTGTTTGGAAGATGCCGGCCTGTGGACACGTGATGGAGCCCTGCCATGGCCTGCCCTGCCTTCCTTGCTGGCCGCCCCAGCTCCGCGGAGGCCCCTGCCATGGCCTGCCCTGCCTTCCTTGCTGGCCGCCCCAGCTCCGCGGAGGCCCCCTGTGTTCTGTCCCTTCTCAGGGACAGGAGGAGGAAGGAGGCAGATAAGGCCTCTTGAGGGTTATCTGCCCGACCTTTGGAGAGGCTGCGAGGGGAGTGTTGTCACCCACAGGAGATAGACGGTCACTGGGCAGGGGCAGCCCGGGCGCCCAAGCCGTCAGCTGCAGGGCCCTGTGAAGACAGCGGGGCCGGGCCGGCTGCCTGTCAGCACGTCAGACATGGCGCTGCCCACACTGGGCTCAGGCCTGGGCCACGCATGAACGCCCACATGCATTTGCTGCTGAGAGGAGGCCCTGTGTCCATCTGTCCATCTACATACACATGGCCACGTGGAGGCCTTCGGGCACGCAGGCCGGGACATGGCCTGTCCCCTTGTGGTGCAAGAACAGAGGAAGCTGCTTACCTTCTCACGGAGGCGAGAATCCAGGTCACAGGACAGCGGCTGGGCGGCTCAGTGGCGTTCAGCGAGTCTGTGTTATTTCACTTCTGGGCAACACCAGGAATGTTGGAAGAAAAGGATTGAAACAGAAATTTAAATTTACCATGGGTTCAGCACTCACTGGTGAATAAGCAGCCTCCTGCATGGAAAAGACTTTAAAATAACCTTGGTCTCTCCACGCCCAGCGCAGTGCCCCAAGCCCCCAGGGCGTAGCGTGCCCTCGTCCTGTGATAGGTAGCAATGATCAGAAAGCCAGTTTCCAGGGGAGCCCTGCTTTATATTTCCCTAGACTGGCTTGGTGCTAGAGAGGATGATTTGAAACTCACTGCTTGGTGTTAGAGAGCCTTGATTCTCCAAGGGACGGGCATGCACGTGTGAGTGTCCCGAGGCAGTGTCCATGCGCCCGGTTTTTGGGCTGCAGAGGTCTTCCCTGATGTAGAGTCTGAGGTGGTTTGAAGGGTCCTGAGACACAGGTGCCTCGTTAAGCAGCAGCCTTGCGCAGGCAGCATAACGCCGTCCCGAGTCCCACTCCGAGAAGGGGGTGCCTCCGTGCCGTGGTGGAGCTGTGCCTGGGTGTCACACCTTGACAAGCCATCCCGACACCTGCATCTGTGCTGCCCGAGTGAAACTAATTTTTCAAGGTAGAGAAGGCGTGATTTATAATTCTGTAAAGACATATTCTCTAGACTATACATTCCATTCTGGTTAAAAAACATCAAAATAATTTAAAAACACTATATCTTGATATACAACAAAGGGGAAGATTTTTAACCAATATAAATCTTTAGTTTACATCCTATAATCTACACTCAAAAAAAAAACTGAATTCCAAGAGACGTGTTTGCTCTTTGCACGCAGAACGGGTTGAGCGGACACCTGTGACGGTGTGGAAAGCTCTCTGTAAGCATGACACTGTTATGGGCAGCGAGGAGCCTGAAAACCCAGTGCGGCATTCTGTTCTCGTGTGGGGCTCAGGGGTGCAGGCGGGAGGCCGACTCAGATAGCTGGGGTGTGGGCAGGGGGCGCGGCGTGCACAGAATGTGCCCATGTGTGCATTGCCAACCCTAGGACTTTATTTCTCTCTGTGGGTTACACAGGGTATTTGCTGCTGTGTGCTCTTTTTTTTTTCTTTTGCTTTTTTTAAGATGGGGTATGCTGGGCTGGTCCTGACCTCACTATGTAGTCCAGGCTGCCCTTGAACTCACTGCAATCCTCCTGCCTCAGCATCCTGAGTGCTGGAATTATAGGCCTATGCCACCATGCATAGGCTGTGTGATCTTAAAATGGTGTCTTGGTTTTGCCTCTTTTCTCAGAGTCCTTGCTTTTAAAATTATTTCCTGATGGAAGGGAAAGGAGACCTTTGGGAGCTGACTGGGACGGCCCCGCCCCACCGTGCTCTCCAGGAGCCGGGCCTTTGGGTCCCTCAGGGTCTCGCTGTTGTGCTCGCTCCACTCGCTCTTGTGGAGGAGCTGGGCTCCTCCCCTACACAGGGCAGCACTTGCGCAGCGCAGGGTCACGGCCTGCCTTTGGGGCCGATCTCGCAGAAGTGGCTGGGAAGGTCGAGGTGTGAGCCAGACGCTCCGAAGGCGACGTGATTGATTAAGGTGGCTTGGCAGCAGCAGGTGTTGCTTTGCAGATGTTCCGGCGCCTGCTGCTGGACCACGTGTGCGGCTGAGCAGCCTCCAGCCCAGCCGCATCCCACATCCCGCATCCCGCGCTGACGGGCATCCCTCCGCGTCCAGGCACTCTGCCCAGCTCCGGAAATGCGGAGCAGCGGCCTTTCCCTGCACCCCTACCTCCATTGCTCAATGTCAGCGCATCCCAGAAAGACGAGGGCCACAGCCGAAGGCCCCTCAGCTGCACGCACCTCAGCTCTGGTTTATTAATCATCGTCCGGAGCCTCCTCTTGGGCGCCAGTCCTTCCTGCGTTCACGCGTGTGCCATGCTGTGTGTGTCTGAGCCACGCCGGCCCTGTGTCTCTCTCGTCTCTCTCCACACCCCGCCAGTGCTGCTTTCCGGCCAGCTGTGCGGTGCCCGGCGTCCTCCAGGTGTCCGGCTCCTGCTGTGAGTGTGGAAGCCGGTGTGGTGGGCAAAGTGGAGGCTGTAGGTGGCAGGCTGGATGTCACCCACTGTGGTGGACTGACCACTGGTGGTCAGCTTGTGACACCCGGCTGAACCGAATCAGCTTCGCGCTGGGTGTGGGGGGCCCACCTGAGGATATTGCTGACAGTATTAAAAGGAGAACCGGAGAGGAAGAGTTGGTTTTCCTGGAGGAGCTTGTCACGCTGGCTTTCCTGATACGAACTCGGCTGTTCTCATTGTTGGAGGAGCTCGGGACCTTGTTGCTGAGGATGGCTGTGGTACCTCTTGGGAGTGCTCTGGTTCTTACTTGGAGTGTCTTCCTGGCTACGTTACTTCCTGGCTCCAGTGCAGATCCCTCAGCCTGCTAGCACAGATCCTTCATTCCACTGGCAAAGACTTTCTAGCTTCCACAGCTGACCTTCGGGCCTTCCCAGTGCAGATCTGCGAAACAAATTTGCATGAGACATTGTCTTGGACTCTAGACCTCCAGTTGGACTCGTGAGGCACATTGTTATGCGCTCTAGGTCTTCAGCTGGACTCGTGCAGGACGTAGCTGTGGGATCCAGGCCCTCAGCTGGATTCTTTGGTCTTTAGTGTGTGGGCAGACTCCTTGCACTCTCGTACTTCACTCTTTGAGTGAGTCTTATAAAATAATCCTATAAATTATGTGTCCTGTATTGCATTTTTTCCCTTGTAAACCCAGACTACAACATCCCCAATCTTAAAATTCAGGAAAGTTGGGGCTGGGATGGTCCAGTGGCAGCGCGTGAGCCGAGTGTGCATGAGCTTGGGGTTTGACCCTCAGCACTGTGGGAGGGAGAGTGAACGAACGGTCCACCTGGAGCTGCTTCCCTTCAGGACAGCGCTCGTGACAGCAAGTTGGGTCTTCAGGAAATGCCGGTCTTAGCTCTCCAGCAGCCCTGGGCCCCCAGGTCCTCTGCGCTCTCATCCCCGTGTTGGGCCTGTGGGTGTGAGGTGGGCCGGGGCCAGTGGCCACTCCCTGTCCCTCTGGGACCAAGGTCGCTCGGGAGGGGAGGACAGAGCTGGTCACACCCTGGAGAGCTGCCCTTGTCCCCACGGGTTGCCTTCTGCTTGGGCCTGGCACTGTGCATCCCTGGGAGCTCCCACGCAAGGAACTCCCGGGCCTTCCTGTGATGGAGCCTTGCATGACACACGCTCACACACGCATGGGTGCACACACCTGCAGGTGGCAGCAAGGTCATAGCCTCTCTTCGGGGGTCCACACGGGTGTGTGCATGTGTCAGGTCACACTGCACATACACGATGGTGTGATTCGGTGCACGAGAGCGTCGCCTGGCTCCTCGGGTGGAGGTGACAGGGCTCCACTGCAGCGGGTGCAGTTCTGTCCAGCGCTCTGCATCTGGGCTCCCACAGACCCCTGCCTGGCCTTCGCAAGCGCTCGACCTTGCTGAGCATGGGGGTTCTAGGTCGGCCCATGCTGTGTGGCTCTGCGAGCGCCCCTCTCCTCCCAGGATTTGCCTGTCCCTTGGGCAGCCTCCCCTGCTCCCCGAGGAGTGGGGCTTGGGGTGGGGGGCCTCTGACCTCGCTCCGGGGTGTTGCATGAAGCCTCTTCAGCGCAGGAGGACCCAGCTGGGAGATGGAGCCATGCAGGCCCGGGGTCAGCACCGGGTTCCAGAGTGCTCTCCAAACAGCACGGGCTTGGGGACAGCAAACCACAGCCACTGAAGTCAGGGCGGGGGGCAGGTGCAGCTGAGGGTCAGGGGATGAAGGAGGCCTCGAGGCACAACCAGGAGGGGGGGTGCTGGCATTCACGAGAAATCTGTGACCTCACATACACAGTTAAATGGGATGGTGACCACGTGTAACAATACACACGGATGCAGTGGAGAGCTGTGCATGTATGGCCATGTGCATGTCATTCCCCAAGCAGGGTTGCTCTGTGGAGTTATGCATGGATGCGTACATGTAACATGCTTGCTCATTGTACACACGTACACACACGTGACTGCATGTGTGTAATCACAGTGTACGCTTTGTGAACACAGTCACATGCATGTGACTCATGCTTTGTCCCTGGACTTGCCATTGAGGGAGGACACTCGAGCCCACACAGGGGGAGCCGGGGGCTGTGACCCCACATGGCTGGGTGCTGGATGGGAACCCTGGGGAGGGCCCCTCTGCCGCCCCACCCCCCACCCCATGGACAAAGCGGCAACGCTGTCACACGGGACCTGCAGACTCAGCGGCACTGACCAAGGACCCCCAGGCCTTTGCAGCCGTCCGGCCCCGGCAGAGTCCAGGGAGAGGCGGGCTTTTCCTGGGATCTGGTGGGCAGGGGCAGAGGTCCATGAGGGCTGCCCTTGCCCTCCACATCCCCAGCCTGTGAAGGTGATGACAGGAGCCCCATGACCCCATCTCACGGGTTCTCGGCCAGCGGAGTCACTGTGTGTCCGAGGGTGCGGGGCTCATGTGCTGACCCCACGGAGTCCAGTGCACACCTCGTCCTCTCCCAGGAGTGCAAGGCCGCCCGAGGGCCTGGCTTTCCCTGTGCCGGTGCCAGCTGCATGTGACTTCGGCCTGGGGCACGGGGATGGCCTATGTGGCTCTGCTGAATGCAGGAGGGAGATGGGCCGATCCTGCCCAAGGCCTCGCGGCGGGGGATGGAGAGTGAGGACCTTCATCCTCACCGCTCCCCGGGGGCCCCTGCCCCGCACACCTGCACGGCTGGCCAGTGCTTCCCGCAGGGGTGGCCTTGTCCGGCCACCAGTCCCTGACCCCCGTCAGTCCAGGCCTGACGTCATTCCCTGACCCCC
This sequence comes from Chinchilla lanigera, assembly GCF_000276665.1. Classification (NCBI taxonomy): domain Eukaryota; kingdom Metazoa; phylum Chordata; class Mammalia; order Rodentia; family Chinchillidae; genus Chinchilla; species Chinchilla lanigera. Next base: position 920,896 of record NW_004955504.1, read on the forward strand.
ATCAGCCCAAGCCTGGACTGACGAGCGGGAGGCTGGGCTGAGGGACACACGTTCTCACTCCCCAGAGCACGAGGTCAGCGTTCCCACAAAATGCCGTCTTCAGGCGTCAGCTCAGTGCTCAGGACTCAGTAGGACAGTGGGGTCCCACAGGACAGCTGCCCCACAAAGTGCCACCCCCAGCCACTGCCCAAGCCCCAACCTGCCAGTGCCCTCCGCGACTCTGTGTCCCTCCCCTCTGCCTGCCCCCACCCGGGCACTTCCTGCTCACACAACGCCCCGTGCCCGGCTCTGTGTCACCGCGTCTGCCGTGCTCACTGCTGTCCTCCAAGCGGCGGCCGGCGTGTGACTCCCCAGGGCGCTGGCCCTGTGCTGGGCCTGCCGGGCCGGGAGCTTCTTGGGTCAGGCTGGGGAGGGTTTCCACAGGACCGAGGGACATGAGGGCGGCCGGGTACGTGCGAGTGAGGTGGCGCTGCCCGCAGAGCCCTGGACCACGGGCAGGAGCTCACGGCGAAGCTGCGGTCGGGGCAGCAGTAGCCCAGGAGGGACTGAGCGGGAAGGGCCACAGCACCAGGGCCCAGGCCATGGCCTCGCTTGTCCTCTGTGCTGACCACGCCCCGCCAGAGAAGGGGTTTTGACCACAACGGCCATGACCTCATTTCGAGACCACGCAGTGGACACCATGAGAATTCCCTGACGCCCACCAGGGTGGGGTGGGCTTCCTTTGCAAAGAGTTGCAGTCGTATCAGAGTCACCAGACTCAGCCTGGCTCTGTCCTTTGCCAACCAAGTGGGGCCCATAATGTTGGTGGACGGTGTAGGGCAAGCCCCAGGTGTAAGGAAACACCTGCTGCTGTCCTGGGGCCGGGCCAGATGCGGGCTCTGTCGGGCCCTGGTGTCCTTTCTGCCGTGACGCTTTGGCAGTTGTTCAGAGTGGCGTGTTTGGTTTCCATGCCGGGAATTTCTCGCCCATGCATCCTGGCGCGCCGTCTGTCCCTGGAAGATGGAGCCTTGGGGAGCCGGAGGGACTGTCCACACTCCGCTGGCAAAGCAGGGCATGGAGCTGCTGGCTGGGCTGCCACGGTGTCTTCTGGGTCGGCAGGGGAGGCTGAGGGGACTTGGGGTCCCGAGGGCCTGGCCTGGGGCTGGGAGTCCTATGGGGCAGGAAGCACTCATCCTTTATCATCCGGGTCACATAGCCAGACCCACAGGGCACTGGCTGCCTCAGACTCTCAGATGTCTCACAGTGAGCTTATGAAGGCAGGGCTGGGCAGAGGTTGGCCACACCATGGGCCAAGCTGTGAGTCTCTAGAGGGCCCAGGGGGCAGCTTCCCTTCACACCCATGTGGGCAACATGGGCAACATGGGCACACACACACACACACACACACACACACACACGGCACGCATGGGTGGCCAGGGTTCTCGGCACATGACTCCTGTGGCACTGTCTGGGTGGTAGGGAGGGCGCCCCATGGTGCACTCTCTCTGAGCTCCAGGGAGCCCGTGCCCTTGGGCCTGAGTTGCTTCCAGCTTTCTGGTCTCTGATGCTGGGGTGACAGCTGGGTGGCCGGATGTGACAAAGCCTTTCCTGCCTCCCTGTCGTAGCCGTGTCTCCGCCACCGCCACCATGGTATTTGGAAGCTGCTGCTGCAGGGCACGAGCCAGGTGATGGCTGTCACAGGTCGGAGCAGGTGCCAGGATGGCAGGCATGAGGGGCACCCGGCCACTGCCTGGCACAGTCCAGAGGCTCTGGCAGGGGCAACCGCGCCTCCTCACCCCCTGGAGCATCCTTGCAAGGGCCGGGACCCAGGCCAAGCAGGCTGCGTCCCTGTGCTCGGAGGAGCCCCTTGACCAGCAGCCCCCAGCACCCGTGTGCGCGGGGTGTGGCTCTCCCCACTGCGGGCCACTGGTCTCTCCCTGCTTGGCACCTAGCTTCGGGACCTCCCTGCAGCCAGGGACCCTTGGGCCAAGAGGGTACACGTCACTGGCCGCCGAGCCCAGTGCACGGGCCCCAGGACACTGGCAGTGCGTAGCTCCTGCTGCGTGGTGGGTGCTGGTGGCCAGCCCAGGAGCCCCGTGGATGGGAGGAGGGGTCAGCACGCTGCGGTCCTGGTGTCCAGCTCTTCCGCTCCCTGCAGCGAGCAGCTCTTTTCACAGGGCTGAGGGACAGAGGTGGGTGTCAGGCAGTGCCACGCTCAGGGCTGGATAATGCATCTCCTTGCATTAAGGACTATTCCCACCTCCACTCCTGGGCCTCAGCTTAGTGAGCTTTATCTTAGAGCAGTGTGAGGTTTAAAGGAAGACCGAGCCCTAAGCACAGAGCTCCCGGCTCTCCCTCATTGACATCTGGTGGCAGGGTGGACGGGGTTGCGTGGTGTCCACAGTGGTGCACCCACAGTGACCAATGTCCCATGGCAGTGGACCATGTGTGGTGGCCCGCGTCCCTTTGGTACCAGGCAGGACCGCCCGTGCGCTGAACCGCTCTGTGCCCAGTGACCCTCTTTCCCAGGCCGCCGCAGCCTCCGCAATGCGGCTTTTGCCGGCATGCGCTTCGGTCCCCCTGGCCTTCACTTCCTCTCTCCTGGCCTGTGGGCCCCTCACCCCAGCTGCCCATTGTGGGTGACGCTGGTCCCTCCCCAGGTCGGTCCCCAGCCGAGCTCCCTGGTGTGGCGGCAACAGCACCCGCACGGGTTCCTTTCTCCTCCTGGGCTCGGCCCGGCCGCTCAGCTGCCTGGGTGTCATGTGCTCCTGGGCCGAGACCAGTTCTGTCTCCATGTGCAGCCCCAGGCTTCAGCACTGGGCCAGGCGCATGGGAGGAAGTGTGGTCTTCGGCCGAGTCCAGTGAGCCCCACGAGGCCGTGTGCTCCTCACGGATACTGATGCCACCCTTGGTCCTGGCCGATTCTCTCCCACTTGGGCATCTTCTGGAGCTCATCCTCTTCCAGCCTTTCTGCCCCAGCCCCACTGTCTGAGGGCAGTGTGGGTGCTGACTGGTGGGGGTAACCCCCTGCTGTCCTGGGTGCCTCAGCCCCATGTGGCTGGGCCTTTCAGGAGCTGGCACCCTCCAGCACAGCGGGGCTCAGAAGCTCCTGGCCGGGCTGGAGAGCTGGATTCAGCCCGGACACCTCCGTCCAGCCCCGGGGCCGACTCAGCCCGAGGGAAAGCTGGTACAGAGACCCGGGAGCCCCCGTAGGCTGTGTGGGGTGTGTACTGGAGCTGCTGGGCGCCTGGCTCAGAGCCAGCAACTGGGGCCTAGGGCATGGGGTGCCCTGGCAGCTGGAGATGTGGAGCCCGTGCCGGCCCTGGGAGATGCCACCTCTGCCTCCACACGGGCTGCATCCACAGCCTGGCTGGGGCAGGCCGCAAGCCACTGCGGTCCACTGGGGACCCTGGACTCCAGACCCTGTGCGTGTGGCAGGAGGCGGGGAGAGGCCCTGGCCCTCCTCGCCAGTGTGCAGGGAAGGGAGTGGCAGAGTGTGGCTGTGTGTGGGGTGCCTGACACGAGCGGTGGGGCCCAGGGCAGTGGGAGCCCGGGAACACAGGCCGAAGACTGTGGTGGGCGTTCTGTCTCTGTCTCAGCTATCCTGGCTCTGCTGAGGATGGCGGGCGCGGCCTCTCTCGCACTGACATGGCGCTGCCCACACCGTGATGTGGCGGGCAGTGCCTGGCATGCAGATCCCTGTGCGCAGCTTGGTTTTAAGGTCCGTGAGCTGTGCGTGGATCAGCTCTGGGCCCTGCCCTTGGGCAGCTGCCCCAAGGTCCTCGACACCTGGGGACAGTGTGGCTCTGTTCGTTCTCTGTCTGTGGAGGCCACGGGTCCCTCGTGGGAACGCTGTTCCCGAGAGGGATTTTCCTGTCTCTTGTGATCTTCTCCTCCTATGTCTCTCCGCCTCATAGTCAGCTGCCCCATCGGTGACTGAGAGAGACGGCGATGCTTGGCGAGGGCCCTGGCTGCGGACCACGCCATCCAGGGCTGAAGGAGTCTCAGTGCGCTGAGGTGCTGGTGTGCGGTCCCCTCTGGGGTCCTCGGGTCTGGGAGGCAGGGACGGAGGCCTCTGTGAGCTTCGTGTCGCTGCTGCGCCCCCCGGGGCTCTGTGACCATCCTGACCACTGCCTAAGCCGAGGACGAGCCTAGTCTCAGGGCTGGGGGCCAGGGTGTGTCCCTTCCCTGTGCCCGTGCCCTGTGCCCCGTGCATGGCAGACACTGGCCAGGCAGCAGAGCTGGCAGCCAATGTCTGCTCCCTGGGCCTGTGTGCCAGGGTTCTGGGGCTCTGTCCTGCAGGAGCTACAGATCTCCACTGGCGGGCAGGCGGGCAGGCGGGCAGGCGGGCGGACATGTGGGCAGGTGGGTGAGGGCAGGCGGGCCAGGGCAGGTAGGTGAGGACATGCTTGACGGAGCTCACAGCTGCCACAGAGGCAAATGGCGCCACTACTATGCAGAGTGCATGGGCAGCCGCCGCCCCTGCAATCATAGTAATGGTGCTTGGACTGTGTCACCTCCAGGCTTAATTGGGGAGTAGGCTGTGAGGCCAGAATGACCGCACCTGTAATTTATTTATGCAATAAAATTAATTATTAACAGGGAGGAAAAATAAGGAGAAAAATAGTGTTTCGCACGCTAGTCACATAACAGACGTGTGGAAGGTTGCTCGGCCCACGACCTCAGTGTGGTCTGAGGAAGACCGGAAACCCCACTGTCATTTCAGGTCCCTCCTCGCTCTTCAGGTCAGCTCTGAGGCTGGAGTCCATCAGACAGGTGGGTTGGTGGGAGGGGGCTGTTGAGAACCAAATTGCTTTGCTGTGGGTAAAGCCATACCAGGTGAAGCCACACCAGGGGAGAAGACAGAGGAGCCGGGTGTGGCAGCACACACCTGTCACACCCCCACTCTGGGAGGCTGAGGCAGGAAGATCACAACTTCGAGCCCAGCTTGGAAACTCAGTAGCATGGTGAGACCCTGCCTCAAAATTTTAAAAATGAAAAAGGGATAAGGATATAGCTCCATGTGAAGGCTCTGGGTTCCATCCCTGGTACCGCCAAGATCAAAACCCAAAAAACTAAACAACGACCTGGGTAAAAGGAAAAGGTAATTTTCTTGCTCTATAAAAATGGCTCACCACACGCCCAGCTGCTCACTCAGAAAGAGAGACAGAGGCTCGAGTTTCTCTGGGAATAAAATCTGGGCGGCTGTGCCGTGCCCAAATCACTTTCCAACACTAAAGCCGAGCACAGAGTGTCCGCCCTGCCGTGTGTGACGTGGTGCCCTCCCTGGTGTGGGCACGTTGCTCTGTGCAGAGCATCCAGTGGCCCGGTGGGGCCATCTCAGAGGCCAGGCAACTGGACTCCCACGGGGCCTGGAGCAAGCGCTGTGGGAGCCATCTGTCCCCAAGGGCCTGGACCCCTCCACAGGACCCACGGGGCTGGGGAAGCCAGCGGTGCCACCCATGGAGTGTGACGTCGGCAGGGCCTGCAGGGTGGCCAGTGCCCCAGCCAGGAGCACCGACCTGGAGGAACACTGACTTCGAGTCCTGGGCCCGGTGAGAACCCCTGGCTGGTGGCTGGGGTCCACTCAGGATGTCCCCGGCCTCACATAGCCTGCAGTGGGCGGAGCCCTGTCCCCAGGCCTGCTCTGCCAACTCCACCCCGAATGGCACGGGAGGGGCCTAAGGCAGCTGTGGCCCTGTCACGGGAGCCTCTGTGCAGGGCGGGGACCCCGAGGCCCCTAATGAGGATGAGCCCTTCCCCCACCCAGGTGTCTTCCACACTCTGCCAGCAGCATCTGGCCAGCGGTGCTGATTGCGCCATAGATGACGTGCAGTCATCCTCGGGGCGGGGCTGCAGCCCTGCCCACCTGTGCAGTCCTAGTGCAGGGGTTGCCGATTGGAGCAGACTCTGCTGTGTCCTCACAGCTGGGAGAAGCAGGTCCAGCGAGGGGCAGCGCCCAGCCAGGCAGGGGAGCAACGCAGGGGACCCGAGGCCACAACCACTGCGTCCCCCTGCCCTGCAGGCTGTGCTGGAAACTGCGGTGGTTCCTGAAGACGCAAGGGGCCGCGGCAGGCAAATGGCACCACGTCCTGCACGTGTGTGGTGTGTGCGCCTCGTGAGGTGTGTAGCACGGGTGTGCTGTGTGTGTTGTCTGTGTTGTTTATGCCTGTGCATGCAGATGTACATGTGTATAATATACAGAGCCTGCCAAAATTATACACACTTCAAGGAAAGAAAAACTTGTATAAATATTTTAATGCTAAATTTACTGAGACATCATGAAAATCCTAACATGCATATGGATAAAGCAGTCAGCTTACTGGGAGTCAATATCTGGTGTATTAAAATATTTATGCAAGTTTTTCTTTTCCTGAAGGGTATATACATTTTTTGGCAGGCTGTGTGTATATGTGTGTACATGTGTGTATTATGTATGTTTGCACGTTATCTGTGTGTGTAGGAATAGCATGTGTGTATTTGTGTGCATATATGCATGTATGTCACCTGCATGCACTTGTGTGCTCTCTGTGTGGATATAGGTGCACGTGTAGGTAGCATGCTCATGTGTTGGTGTGTATATATGTGTATGCCCGCATGTATGTGTGAGTTTTGTGTATATGTGTGCTTATGTTCAATGTGTATGTTTGTATATGTGCAGTATGCACACATGTGGTGCATTGCACATATGTATGTAGTATGTAACTCTGTGTCTGCAGCAGGCACACATTTGCATGTATGTGCTATGCATGTGTTTGTATATGCGTGTATTGTGCATGTGGGGTGTGTCTGTGGCACACACATGTGTACACGTGTAGTGGGCATGCATTCTGTGTGTGTGCACACGTCTTGAGGGTCTAGTAATGCTGCCCCGGTGCATGGGCTTGGGCACACACATGTCCCCACCGCCTGGGACGGGTGCAGGTTTCCAGGCTGCCCTCCAGCCTCTGCCTGCGCCTCCTCCTTGCCTCCCCCACTCCTGAGGTGAAGCCCACACTCGTGGTTTCCAAGACGCACTCACAGCTGGGTCCTGAGGCTGAAGGCCGAGGTGGGGTGAGTAGGCTGCTCCTCCTGAGGCCCCTGCGGTGACCAGCACCACCTCCCCGTGTCTGCACGTGGCTGTCCTCCGTGTGTGTCCGCGTCCAAGCCTTCTCCTCAGTGCCCTGGCCGGTTGAGTCAGCCGCTGTGGCTGCTTTCACCTGGATTTGGAGCCACTCTCCTTCCGGTTGCTGGAATGTTCCTCCAGCACAGAGCACCCGGCTTTCAGAGCCCCGAGACACTGCGCTCCAGGAGTTCTTCCTGCCTCTCTCCCAGAAGCTGGAAGCTGGCCGCCTGGGGATTCCTGGGGCGCAGCAGGGCTCTAGGGTACGGCGTGGGACCCAGCCTCCCCCTTGAGCTCTGGGCTGGGATGGGCAGAGAAGCCGTGTGTCCAGCGTCAGCCGGAGTTGCTGTTTTCCCTCCAATGTCCTAACGAGGACAAGGCCCTCATTAGGGAATTAGTTCCTCCTTTCCTTGCTCAGATCTGGTGGGAGTCGGGCTGCCTGCGTCTCTCCGAGTCCCCAGCGGCCATCACGATTTCTGTGAGCCAAGCCTGGGCCGGGCCCTGAGGCCCACTCTGCCTTCCGCCCTGGCCCAGCTCCACCCCTGGGCCTGGCACCCCAGAGCCCTCCCCTGGGGACCCTGGGCAGCTGCTGGCTGCGTCCTTCATGGTCTTTGCGGGGATGGATGGCAGAAGCTGTGCTTGGAGGCCCCCTGCCAACCTTGGGGCTGGCACTCGAGGGTATGGAGGGGGGCAGGTGGAGCACCTAGGCCACGCGGGTGAGGAGGTGCATCCCTGCCACAGCCCTTCCCCTGGGATTTGTCTCCTCCCACACCACAAACCTCAGGTCTGGCCATTGGGCACCATGTCCTTAACTCTGGCCTAGACCCCACCTGAGTGTCCACCCGGCCAATCACCCTGAGGGGGAGCTGCTGTACTCACATTTCCTAATAGAAGTAAGACATCCTGCAGATCTTGCCGGGCGTGTCCCTGCCTGAGCCCTGGAGGTAGGGCTGGCCACAGCTTCTAGGAGGAGACCAGTGGTAAGAACACCCTGGGAGAGGAGACTGCACTCAGCATGCAGCTAGGCCCAGAGCTTTGCTTCCTAGGAGTCGCACCCACTGGCCCCAAGGGAAGGGCCTCCTGGGCCAGCGGGGACAGGCGTGGAGCCAGGAGGGGGAGCCTGAGCCCCTGCTCTGCTGCTCTGTGCTCGGGCCACAGGGGACAGCAGAGGCCTCTAGTGACCATGTGGTATGCTGATGACTGCACACACGGGTGTTTCATGCCGTGGGCCCGGGAAGCCTGGCAGGGCTCTGGCTGGAGGTTCTGCTCGCTGGAACTGAACCTGGCTCTCAGAGCTTGCTGCGTCACAGACACTGAGCCTGTGCCATCACTGCAAAGAGACTGGGGCATGTGCGACCCATGTGGGGGAGGCGGGGAGGGGCGAGGGAAGGCGCCACCCATACCCGCTGGAAGTGGGGGCACCGCTGAGGTGGGGGTGTCGGGTTTGCAGCCTGGGATCTGGATTTGCAGCCTGAGCCCCATCTTCCCCTAGTCCTGGGAACCAAGTCCTCCCTCGTTCCACCTGGGCCTGCCTGGGGACTTGAGGTGCCTGACAGAGCTGGGGTGACCCCAGCAGACCCCATGGCCTTGGTTCTGATTTTCCTCAAGATTTAGCAGCCAACCCTCGAGGGCACTGAGGTTCTAGCTGTGGTTTGGTGAAGCACTGCTTTGAGAGAGAGCACAGGGGCCCTGGGGCCGTGACACTGCACACCTCTTTCTCTGTCCCCTGACATGTCGGAGAGGGTGCTCGCTCAGCTGTGCACGGGAGACTTCCAGGTCCCCAGAGACGCCCACTCGCTTCCTGGAAGAGTTTGAACACTTCAGTGTGAAGATGCCCAGGGTGGGTCCCGTGGTCACTTAGAGTGGGGACCCTCGTGTGCCTCTGTGAGCACAGTGGACGGTGGGGCAGTGCGGCTGGCAGCTCCTGTCCCCAGCTGTCAGGGCGCGCACTCCAGGATGGGACAGCCCTGGGCTGGCAGAGGGCATGGCCACTCAGAGTTGTGTCTGTAAACGCAGGAACACAGCACCAGCTGTGGGAGCGACACAGGCAAGCCCAGACAGATCTGAGAGTCAGCCAGCGACACCCGCGATGCTAGCGCCCTCCACCGTGCCCTCTGTGTCGGTTTCAACGGTGCGCAGCTTTTATTTTTAAATGTCTATTAATTACTTTGTATCTCATACCTTCCCCCGAGAAATTTGATCCAGTCCTCTGACTCTGGGGTGCAGCAGCCAGGGCTGGGGCTCGGACAAGCCGGGGCCTCTGTGGGCAGTGGCACTTGTCCCACGGCAGCCAGCCCGGCGTGAAGGAATGCAGACCCCCCCATCTGCACGTTTCTGTGAGCGGGTCTGATAAACCAGAATCTATTTTAAACGCAGGGACGGGTGCGAGGCTTTGCTGGGAAGGGCGTGTCGGCCTGTTTCGCAGCCTGGCTCCTGTGCTGTGGTGCCACCGGGGTTGCCGGGCACAGGGAGGCCCGGTTGAGGCACGAGTCCCGCCCTGGAGAACGCGGAAGTCGGACGTGTGCGGGGCCGACACAGTGAGTCTCAGGTGGAGACGCATGTTCCCTCTTCCCCTCCGTCTGCAGACGGCTTTGAGTTTCTCCTTGAGTGTGTGATGCGCTGAGCGGACGGCTCTGAGGCTGACAGGCTCCCACAGCCGCAGTGTCTCCACCTCTGTCACTGCGCCCCACTTTTAGGACGCCACTGTTGACCTCGCCGGCCCCGCACGCTTCACACGTCCCGCGACCTGGTCCTCGTTCTTTAGAACTGTGCCGGCGGCCGAGCGGCTCACGCCGTGAGAACGAGCGACGTCTGCATCCTTGCGCCCGGCCAGGCTCTCAGTCAGCTCCACTTTGGCTTCCATGTCCGGCTACACGCCAGCTCCTTCTGGGATTCATTCGAATCTATGAGCACTCGTAACTCCAGGTCCCTTCGTGTCTGTGAAGGTTCGCAGCTCGTGTTCGTGCATCAGGGGCTCACTATAAGTAGGTGTGTGAGAAGCATCAGCTGGGGCCCAGCAGCTGAATGAAGGAAAAGAAGAGAGTTTCCAATGACAATCATTTACGTTGTACTCGAAACAAGAAGAATACAATAAATGATCTCCAATTCCAGATGCATTGGAACTCAAACAAAACTCCAACATGCTTTGTTAGCCTAGGAAAAATGGTACTTGTGACTGGGCCCTCAGGTCTGTTCCAGGGTTCGGGGGGCCTGCACCGGGGCTTCTAACTCGGGGAGCTAAGCTGACAGAGGCCCCGTGGGCACACACACCTGTGCTGACGGCCTCGCCCCCTGAGCTGCTCCAAACACCTGGGACCATCCTATGCCGGGGCCCCTCACCAGCCCACCGAGTGGCATGGTGCCTACCTACTTGTCTGACATAAATTACACTCTTGCCCCGGGCTCCTGCTGCCGCTGCAAAGCTGGAGTTTGTACTCAGCCTGATTATCTTGAACTTGGCTAATGTTCCATGAAAAGAGACGATTATCAAATGCATTAATTAAGGTCCCATTTGCAGCCCGACTGTGCGTGTGAACCACCTGTGTGCTGGGCTAAACCTGGCTCCATGCTGCAGAGGTGACTGTGGCCCTGCGGAGGGGAGGGGACAGGAATCAGGAAAAAGGAGGAGCACAGGGCCAGGTGGGGGACTGTCCTGACCCATGGACATGGGCTGAGCTCCTGGAATCCTAGGCAGGGGCGCTGGGGTGGGGTCCTGGGGCAGGCTGAGCTGGTGGGGTGGCACCCTACTCCCAGGGAGGCCAGCAGCCTCTGTGAAAGAGCAGGCAGGGCCAAGCTGCTGGGAGAAGACCCACTGTCCTCCCAGCACAAAACATGGCTTGGTCACCTGCCTGGCCCAGAAATGAAGTCCTCCCGGGCAGCAGGTACCAGCAACAGTGCCCTGGACCCAGCAAGATCTCCCCTGGTCCCCCGCAAAACAAAGGCAGGCATAGGGCGAAGGTTCCTTCCAGGCCAGCTTTGCCCCTACAGCCGCTCCTGGCCCTGTGTCCCCACTACCTCAGACTCGCTGTGGGTGAGGCCACCTGGGGTCAGCCCTGGGACTGTGCAGCCCCGTGTGTGCATGTGTGTGTGCGTGTGCATGTGTGTGTGTGCACTGGAGTGTGTGGTTATGAGAGAGAGGGAGGGAGACAAAGAACCAGAGATAGAACGGAGAGTGCATGTGCACGGTAATCACAGGTGAGGGCATGCATGTGTGTGCATGTGTGTGTGTATTTGCATGTACGTGTGTGTGTGCACAAGCACTGCACATTCACTCCTCCACCACAGCCCTGGAGGTCCAGGGCCATCTCGTCTTCCTGGCCACCCCTGCTTCTGTGCTGCCCAGGCGATGCTGGGAGAACCTACAGCCGCGGGCCCTGGAGTGGGCAGTCGTGTTGTGCTCAGGCCACTGGGCTCGCTCAGGTGTGTCTGGAAGGTGGGGTGGGGTCCCCCGCTGAGCTGAGGATGGGGAGCTGCCCTCAGCTCCGCTCGTGGCCACACAGCCTGGCCCCGTGCTGTCCCCGGATGCCCCGTACTTACTGCTCTGCTCTGAGGCTTCCTGGCTGAGCTCAGCGAAGACTCCTCCAGCCGGGTCAGGTAGGTGACCGAGGTGTGAACTCCCACACGGAGTGCCCTCCGCCCAGGTGGGCGCTGCACCTTCTCTGAAGGGTCCTGGGCACCCTGCTTTGCAGACTCCACCCCCATGAGCCTCTTCCTTCCTTCCCTTGTGACAACACTCTCTCCCCAGACAAACAAGCTCTGTCCCCCATCCCTGTGTGACCCTGCAGCCCAGCCTGGGTCCCTGGGCTCCTGCGTGGTGGCCGGTGGCCATTGTCCTTGCCAGTAGCCTGGCCTCGGGCCGGGGCATCTTCCTCAGCTGTCACATCCTGGCTGCCCATGGACACTCTCGGTTGGGGCCATCCTGTCCTGCTCCCTACAACCAGGGTCACCCTTCAGAGACATGTGCTCAGGGGCCTGGTGTACTCCTCTGTTGGCGAAACCCCTGAGCCTAAGGTGGGAGCTCAGCACCCCATGGTACTTGACCACAGAGTCCCATAGCCAATGGGGTGTCCATCCCTAAGCATGGCACACACAGCTACAAGGTGAAGATGCATTTTGTAGGGACACAGCACCCTGAAAAGCAGAGAGATTAGCCCAGCTCAGCTGAGGTCTTCGGTCAGGATTCCACACTGATTCCTCCATGAAGTGCCTGCGTGTTCTGTGTCATCTGCTCAAGTGGCATGGAGGTCACAGGCCCTGGCAGGGCTGTGCTGGCCACGGGAATGGAGCACCAGGACCTCGCTTGCCCCTCTGCACTGGCTGACCCTGCAGTCCTTTGCTGTCTGTGTCTCTTGCTTCTCCATTCAGGCCAGCAGACTCCAAGGCCCAGTGCCTACTTCCCAAACGCACTCTGGGTTTCAGACCCTAAGGAGAAGCAGTGGCCACTGAGGCTACACCTGGAGGTCCTGATGGTTGGGATGGGCCCACTCTTGAAGCTTAGGGTGCACAGCAGGTTTGGGGGGTGCAGCAGGTTTGGGGGTGCAGCAGGTTTGGGGGTGCAGCAGGTTTGGGGCACAGCAGATTTGGGGTACAGCAGGTTTGGGTACATAGCAGGTTTGGGGGCAAGGTTGGGAGCAGCACGCTCAGGGGTCCTGGGGTGGGGAGTGGAAGGGAGCTGCAGGGAATGGCAAAGGTGAGTATGGATGAGCCTGTGGGCCATCTCCCTGCTGCTCCTCAGCGCTGCACGCCGGCACTTCCGCAGGGTGCCCAGCTGAGGAAGGCAGCCCTCTGCTCCCCACTTCTGCCCCTGCCCCGAGGTCTCTGCTCCTGTCCTGTTCCCCGTGTCCGCCCCTCTTCCCCCTGCCCTACTGTTCTGCGTCCCCTCTTGGGGCCTTGTCGGGTTGCATCAGCTGGGCCTTGTGCCTTTCCAGGGGTGCCCTGGGCTTGGCGGCTCCAATGAGAAAAAACCGGCAGGAGGGGCCCAGGTCTCGGGGACGCGGAAGAGCAGGAGAAGCGGGCAGCACTGGGCAGGGAAGAGCGGGCCAGCAGGACTTCCCTGCCTCTGCGCACAGGAGGAAGTCCCTGTTTGAGGTCCCTGTCCCCATGGGCAAGGCCAGGTCCTGTGAGCGGCCTCCGAGGCTGGCCTGGGGGTCCTTGCTCAGAAGAAAGGGCTGGGAAGTGAGGAAAGGGGGAAGAGAGAGAGAGAGAGAGAGAGATGGAGAGAGAGAGAGAGAGAGAGAGAGAGAGAGAGAGAGAGAGGGAAGGAGAGGGAGGGAGAGAGGGAGAGAGAGAGGGA
>NW_004955504.1:935139-939981 GCF_000276665.1 Chinchilla lanigera
CCCCGCCCCGCCCCGCCCCATCCTCACCCGCAGGTGCCCTGCCGGAGGTGGGATCACCCTGCTGCGTCTACACCCCTAGGTCCCCCGGGAGAGCAACACCTGCAGACCTCGCCCAGGTGAGGGGTGGGGTCCCTGCCAGCGGCTCTGCTCCGGCGCCTTTGCTGCGTGGCCCCCGAGTGTGCCGAGCGCCTCCCCTTGATATCTTTATTTCACAGTCAGGTAAATCAGCCCCTGTAGCCCACTTTTCCTACCAGGACGGGGCTCCTGGGATGCGGAGTTCCCAACCCTGCCACAGGTCCCCAGGGTGACAGGCTCAGGGGCTGCAGGAGCACCCAGGGGAGGGGTCTGAACCCGGAACCACCATGTGCCCGGGGCTTCCCTCGAGGGGACCTGGACCCTATTCCACCTCCCCAGGCCTCACCCTGCTGCCCAGGCAGAGCCCCTCTTCTGGAAGGCCGCGCTTTGTCTAGGCCAGGGTGGGGGCGCTCGCCACCCTCCGCAGCCGCATTAAAATTCCTGCCGCCCCAGCCTCGGGCGCAGCGAGTCTCCCCGGAGACGCCACTTTCGCTATTACTGTCAAGTACCCTTGACTCTTTATTTTTGCCCTTTTATCTATTACAACTAATTCGAGTTCTTTTGCCCTTTTCAGTCTAAGACGTGGGCTTTCTGCAAAGCCTCCCCTGCCAGCGAGCTCTCGAGCGCGCAGCCTTTAGAAATTGAGGGGTTTACTGTCAAAATGAAAATTTCACTTCAAATTATCTTGGCTGATGCTCGCTCGCCAGGCCGGGGCTCCCGCCGCGGGCTTTTGACAGGCACATCAGCGGCGGGCTTCCGCGCCCGATAATATCATCCACAGGAGCGAAAGTCAGCGCGGTGACAGCGCCGGGCGGGTACAATCCAATTACCGCGGCCGGCCTCTCGGAGGCGGAGCCCGGGGTCCGCGCTCGGGGTCCTCACCAGGGCCCAGGGCCCCAGCCCACCATCTGAGGCCAGGCTGGGCCCCCCATGTGGGGCATCCAGAGAGCCCCAGGAGTGCCAGTGCCGGCACCCTGCCGTTTCTCTCGGGGCACTGAGACTCACCCAGTACCAGCCCTCCGACCGTCAGGCCTGCTTTCCCCAGGGCTCGCTGTCAGGGTCATTTCTGGAGCTGAGACTCTGTGGGGCCAGTTCTGCCCCACCCACCCCGGCTCCCGCAGCAGGCTCTGCCTGCACCTGTGCACCCATCAGTCCTGGGAAGTGGTGCCTCAGCTCCCAGCCGCACCTCAGTGGCTGTCAGTCTGGAGCAAGGACGGGGCTGGGACCGCCTTCTGCCCCACACCGCAAGGCTCCCCACTCCGACCTTCCATGCACAGTTGGGCCATTTGCTTCTGGGCACCTGGAGAGCCAGGAGTGAACACCAGGGAAAGACCATAGGGAGCAAGATGGCGAGGACCACAGGCTCCGCTGGCGGCCACAGGAGGGTCAGGGACGAGCCTGCATCTGCCCGGTCCAGGAGCCTTGAGAGGCTCCGGCCAGGCTCTGCCCTCACTCTCCCGGACCCCGGCTCCCTCTCCATCCTCCCAGCCCTGCCTCCCGTCGGGGTGACTGCAGGCTTCTTCTCTGCAGCCGGCTCTTGCTGCTTTTCACTTTCAGAGCAGCCGAAGCTAAAAGCCGTCTCTCTGAAGGTTGGGCTAGCGGGGCCCAGGCGGTGGGCGCTGCCCAAGTGAGAGGGAGGGACTGAGACGGCCACTGGCAGTCACACCCCAGCCCAGGACAGAGCCTCCGGGGATTCAGGAACTTTAATTCCAACGCAGTCACAGCAACCCTTAAGTTTCGGTCCTGCAGCCCCTGTAACTTCAGAGCAGGTAGTTCCGGGTCCCGCCCCACCAGCTTTAAAGAAGGTCCTCTGCAGGGGGCTGTGCCTGTCTTGGGTTGGCAGGGACTTTCAAGGGGTGGACTCTGGTGTGGACCCACTCCACCCTCTGCCTCCTCTGCCCAAGTTTCGCGCCCCCGCGCTCCAGTGTGCTCTTTTCTGCAACGCAAACACCGCCACAGGTTTTATTGGTTTTGTTCTCTCGGCCTCTCGGCAGCAGCAATCACTGGTGTGCACGTAACAGTTAAAGCGCGACTGTTTCGGGTCGGGAGTGTGCAGCAGTGTGAGGTGGAGGGGCTGTCGTGAGCGCCGTGGGCAGGACGGAGCGGGAGGAGCACGCGGCGCCGCGCAGCCACCATGTGGCCAGCGCCCAGAGCCTTCCCGCTGTAAACTTTGGACGTAAACTTTATGCCTGGGGCTCCCGCACGCTGAGCGCCCCGCCCCCGGCAGGTTCGGAGTTCGGGAAGGCTGGAGGAGCAGACTTAGGACCAGGTGGGGCGGGGAGCGGGTGGACGCAGGCGGGGCTCCGCCCAAAGCCCCAGGAGACCAAGTCCGGCTCCTCCCTCTGGCCGGGCCTTGCCTTCCTCTGGAATCTCAGGAGAGAGCCCGCCCTCCCGCCAGGCCGCGGCTCAGGTGCAGAAGGGCTTGCCGCCCACTTTGGGCAGTGCCAGCAACTCCCTAGTGGTGCCAGCAGCTGGGGTGTCCTGGGGTGCAGCGGGCGGGAAGGCGCGGGCCAGGGGCGCCGTCAGCACGTTTGCGCCTGCCCCCAGGGAGCGTCCCAGTGGCCCCGGGTCTAGGAGGGCGCCCTTGGTGGTGGCCCAAGCTTGGTTCAAAGTGCTGTGCCTGAGGACGGGGTCGTGGAAGACCCCGTCCACCCAGTTTCTGAGGCTGGTCACTGGGGAGTCCTGGTGCCTGTCCAGGGCCACTGCGGGGGCCGGGACTGCGGGCGAGGATGCGGTGGGCGTCGAGGACACACCCGCGGGGACGGCAGGACCTTGGCGCTTCAGCATGCACGAGGGAAACTCAGTCTGGCTCAGGGCGCTGGCCGCAGCAGCAGTGGCCGTGTGGGCCAGTGACCAGATGCGTGGCTTGGTCTCCAGGCCTGTCGCTGCCCCGGTGGCTGCGAAGCCCAGCTTGGCCTCGCAGGCCCGCGGGCCACCCTCTGTGCCTGGCTGCGGCTCCGGCCCAGCCACTGAGCTCCGGAGGCAGATCCGGGCCCTCTCCAAGTCCTCGTCCAGGGCAGTGCCCCCTCCAGAGGCAGCCAGGGGCATCCTGAGGGTGCCCGAGGCCTCCTTGCCTGGGGCTCCCAGGAGAGGGGAGGGGCCCTCAGGCTGGGCGGGGGCACGCTCCAGGGCGCTGCTGTCCAGGGCTGAGAAGGACGCCTTCAGCTCACACTCCTGGGGCTCAGCCTCGAGCGGGTCGAAGTCATCCAGGTCGCTGAGTTCTAACTCCTTGTCCTCTTTGCCTGCAGGCCCGGTCACTGGAAGGGGGTGGTGCGGTCAGTCAGGGACCCTCCTCCACTTACGGCCAGTCCCCCCCCGCAGCTGGGGAAGCGGCCTCCCCTGGGCTCTTAGCCCTGAACTACCAGTACGAACCACTGGGAGGGGTTCAATTTGAAATTAATGTGCCACATGGGGAGAGGGGGCTTTGGGCTCACCCACTTTGCTGCCTCCGGAGTCCTACCACCTCGGGGCGGGTGCCAGGGCACAGGTCCCCAGGGCCAGTCTCCCACCCACCTTCACTCTTGGCACTTTTGGTGGGCTCCTCTCTGGCCTCCTCCTCCTCGCCCGCCTCCTCGCCCTCCGCATAGGGCCGCTTCTCGTCTGAGCACTTGTTCCTGGGTGGCCACGTCATCTTGTTCTCCTTCTTGAGGCGCCGGCGCGCGTTGGCGAACCAGGTGGAGACCTGCGTGAGGGTCATCTTGGTGATGATGGCCAGCATGATCTTCTCGCCCTTGGTGGGGTAGGGGTTCTTGCGGTGCTCCTGCAGCCAGGCCTTCAGCGTGCTGGTGGTCTCCCGAGTGGCGTTCTTGCGCCGTGTGCCGCTGTCCATGGTCCCGTACCTGCAGACAGGGGTCACGCGGTGGGGGCGGCGGGCACAGGCAAGGGCTTTGCCTCTGGGAAGGTTTGCATTTATTACGCTTGGTTGGTCAGGGTTAGTCCAGGCCTCAGCCTGGGGTGGGCGCCGCCCAGCCTTTTATGGCCCGGGGCGAAGATAATGTTATTAAAATGACAGGGAGCTGGCTCCTTCCCAAGCCCGAGGTCACGGCCTCTGTCACTCTACAGAGGTATTTCCCTGAGCTACTTTATGGGCTCTGCCCCTACGCCTTTGATCCCCAAACCGTAAACACGTACTGCAGGAGCCTGCACCCTACGAGTCAGGCGCTGGACAGAAGGGGTCTCCCACCAGGTGGAGGTGCCAGCGGGGCTCGGGTGCGCTGAACTCAGCCTCGCCCAGGAAGCTGGGGTGTCTGGGCCTGGTGTCGTCCCAGACTGGGTGTGGGGTTTCCTTCTCGGATTCCCCTGCAGGGGTGCAGGCCTCCCGGGCCTTCCAGACTCGACTTTCCAGAAAACGGCAGCATGGGGAGCCTCCTAGCAGTCCCCAAAGAGGTGTGGGGACGACCACAGCCAGGCACAGGGGCGGCGTGAGGACCTCTGCCCTCCCCAACGGGCAGGGACATGCCGGCGGCCCCAGCGCCCTCACCTGTCATAGGGGTACTGGCCCAGGGCCGGCTCGTAGGGGTAGTAGGCGGCTGCGGCTGGAGCGAGCCCCGCGTGGGCAGATCCTGACCCATCCTTGGAGTCGAAGCCGTTCTGTAGGAGCCAGGGAGCAGTCTGGGGTCCCGGCTCAGAGACACACCCCAGGTCGGCACCCCCGCCCCCTGCCTCCAGCCGTCCCTCGGGAGAGCCGGGACCTGGCTGCAGCAGGAGGCTCCCCAGGGCGGCTTGGGAGGCAGAGTGGGGCGTCAGGGCTCCGGGACGGAGAAGGGT
>NW_004955504.1:940713-944199 GCF_000276665.1 Chinchilla lanigera
GGGGCGCACCCGGGCGCCGCGCCCCTTACCTGCGGGGCGGAGGAGTAGGGGTATCCGAACTGCGGGTAGGACATGGCGGGCGCGGCCCGGGGCGCGGGCTGGCTCCGGGGTGCGGGCTCCTAGGCGCTGGGAGGGCGAAGCGCGAGAGCGGTTGCGGCGCCCCGCGGCCAACTTTGCCAGCCCGGCCGGAAAGTGCGCGGCGGCCGCGGCTTCCGCTCCCGGAGCCTCGAGGGGGCTCTGGGACCGACCGGCCTCGCAGCGGCGACAGAAATACATATTTTGCAAAATGTGGGGAGCAACAGCCGCGCGAACCGTCAAGCCAGACTCGCGCCGCTTTCTCGGCGGGGCTCTGACGTCAGCCCACGCCGGCCGCGGACGCGCGGGCCACTCGGCCCGGGCCGGCGGCGGGGCGCGGACAAATGGCTCCGGCTCGGGAGTCGATGCCGCCCCGGCGAAGCCTGTTCCTCCTTAGTCACCGCGCGGAAGGCACTTTTAATTAGAAATTAATTAATGAGCAGCTGCTCCTTCCCGCCCCCCTGTAATCATTAGTCTCAATTACAAATGAGACCTGGAGGAGACACGCGGGTGAGTCTCGGGTGAAGATGTAATCAACGCTCACGATGTGCCGCGCCCGGGCGGAGGGGCCGCGCCCCACGCACCATTGTCCACCGCGCGCGCTGGGGCCACCCGCGGACCCCGCGCCGTCCCAGAGCGCAGCGCGCCGCGGCGCGTGGGCCGGAGCTGCGAAGCCTCTCCAGACCCGCGCCCGCGTGCTGCCACCCGGGGCCTCCCGGCGACCCCGGCGGAGGTCCCTCCCCCTCCGGGTCACCGAAGTTCCCGCTCGGCCGCCGCCTTCCCTCCCCTTGCTCTCCTCGCGCCCGGGGCCGGACTCCTTGGCCGCTCCCGGCCCCTCCTCGAGCCAGGCCTGCGGCCGCCCCTGCGCGCGCTCGCGCTGAGAGCGGGCTCCCAAGCCAGCAGGGCCCCTGGCAGGCTCGCTGCGCCCGGGTCGGCCCGGCCAGCGCTGGGGAGAGAGGTGTCGGGCGCCTGCCCCAGCAGCCCCGTCTCGCGCCGCTTCCTGCCCGGGCCGGGTGCCCTCCCCGGGACCCCCAGCCAGCCTGCCGGGACCTTGCCCGAGTTGTGAGCGGAGCCTGGCGCGCTGGAGGCGAGGGGCGCCAGGCTCCCCGGAACTCCCCGGCCTGGGGCTCCGCGGTTCTCGGGGCCTGGCTGCTGCTCGGCCGGGCTGGAGCGGAACCCAGCGCAGCGGCTCTGTGCAGACTTGCTCAGGAAGAGTTCTGGGTTCAGACCTGTGAATAGCCCCAGGGTCACCCTCTAATTAATGATGACGTTTTCACCCTCTCCCCAGCTGCAAGGCTGCCTCCCAGAAACGAAATCTGCCGCCTCTGACAGCTCTGTTGAAGGTGATTGATGACTATCTGGAGACCGCAGTACACATCATATAATATCTGCTGCGTAATTGCTTTAATTTACAGATGAAAATACGAGTTCTCCGATCGCGTTGGACCGCAGCCGGCCACGTCCGAGAGGCTGGCAAAGGGAAACCATCAGAAATAATGAATAGCCGCCCATGCAAATTATTCAGACAGTTTAGCGTGGTAGCCGGGAGAGATATATAAAGAACACGAGTCAAATGACATTAATAATTGTTTTTGAATTCTGTATTGATTTCGTGGCAGGCCCTGTTTCTTTCTTCCTCACCTGAATTGCTAATACCACCTTCCTGTAAATAATCAGGAAGTAGCCACGGGGCTTCTCGGGTGGAAATGAATCTCCCTCTCCCTCCCCTGCCTCCCTTCCCCTCCTCCCAGCCCCTCCTCCACAGCCCAGCATCACGCTACTTTCCATCACTTATTGTTTACAAACAACTCTCTCCTGATAACGAGATGCGGTGAGGCCAGGCCCCAGGAGAGGAGGGCCGGTGCTTGGCTGTCGCTGGCCCTTCTGCTGTCCCCTTTCCCGGCCCAGGCCTGGGCCACTGTGCAGGCTGGGTTGGGTCTCAGTGGCTTGTGCCCTGGAGCTCCACCCGGGCTGTGCCCTTTCCTTCCCTGGAGACCAGGTCCGGCTCTTGAGAAGCTGCCCCCTGAACAGGTTTCACTCCTCCTCTGAGCATTATGCCCAGCCTGGAGCTGGGCAGGAGCATGGAGTGACGGGGCGGGGGCCCTTGCTCCTCCAGCGGTTTTCAGCCTGCAGAGCACTCCAGTCCCCAGCAGCCCTAGTTGTCAAGAACGACCCTTTCCCACACCCAGAAATCTGGCTCTCTGGTCCCTACTCTGGCCGCTGCAGGCCCACCTCCACCTCCTGGGGGGCCCAGGCCTGAGTGGCCTTGAGGCCGCCTCACCCAGCCACGCAGGGACCTCGCCACCTTGCCAGGCCCATTCAGGCCCCCCAACCCTGGACGCAGTCAGTCTGCTGGCCTTTGGCCCACACACCGGACGACCTGCCAGTGACCTGCAGTCTGGCTTGGGCCCTGCCCAGGAGACGGACACTCTATGCCACCTGTGTCCCAGGAGTGCAGGGGCAACTGTCCAGTGACCTTCGTAAAAGCCCAAGCCTTGGCACCGGCTCAGCAAGAACCAGACCTGGACTCTCAGACCCCCAGGAGTCGGCTAGGTGAGCCCTCTGGAGCAGTGCACCGCGCCCCTAGCCTGCAGGCCTGGTATAGATCCTCTCAACAGATCCGAGGACAGGCAGCCCGGCTTTGGTGAAAGCTCTGAGACAGGAGAGATCGGAGCAGGCCGCAGGGGCTCAGGGCCTCAGTTCCAACGCCAGAGGCCCACGGGCCACCTGTTTTCCTGTGACTGGTGTCGCCCTCTGAGGGGGAGGCCTCAGGGGAGACAGGCCCGGTCCCACATTCCTGCGACCAGCCCAGCTCTGGGGCTCAGACCGAACCCGGGCCATCCTGCCGGGGGCGCTTTCCAGCCAAGGAAAGTTGGCCTCCCCTAAGATACAGGCGGGAGTGCGGGTGCCCCGCAGGGGTCTCTCTCCTGAGGCCCTGGGCCAAGCCGGGCACCTACCCTGATCACGGTCGCAGACGCCTGGGCCTGGAGCCGCTCGCTCCAGGCGTCGAGTGCAGCGTGGGCGAAGTATGGATGGTTGGGATCCCGCAGGGCGCGCGCCGAGTCCCGGTCTCCAAACACCCTCTTGGGCCCGTCCCTCCACTCACCCGCTGCGCCCCCTCCCTTTGCTCGCGGAGCGCCGTCCGGAGCGGGAGCGCAGTCGCGATACCCGGAGCGCAGGCCCAGTCCCCCGCGCCGCCCGCGCCCCGCGCCGGAGCCTCGCGATCCGCCCCATGCCGCTTCCCGAAACTTGCAGTCTGCGCGGCGCCCTCGGGAGACCCCAGGGGCGAGCGGAAAACTTTGTCCCCTCAGCGCCAGAGAGACCCTCGCAAAGTTTGCCTGGCCGAGCCCGAGCCTACC
This sequence comes from Chinchilla lanigera, assembly GCF_000276665.1. NCBI lineage: Eukaryota > Metazoa > Chordata > Mammalia > Rodentia > Chinchillidae > Chinchilla > Chinchilla lanigera. Next base: position 944,148 of record NW_004955504.1, read on the forward strand.
TGCGCCGGGAGCGCCCGCCCGCGCCGCTGGCGCCCGGGCCGCGGAGCAGCGC
>NW_004955504.1:944675-1149446 GCF_000276665.1 Chinchilla lanigera
TTCCCTCCGCCCGGCCGCCGCGCGGGGTGCGAGGTGCAGGGTGCGTGCTGGACGCCGGCCTGAGCGACTGCCCGCCCTCTGCGGGACCGCGGGAAGGCGCGCGCCCCAGTTTAGCCCCACACCCGCCCGCCGAGGCCTGAGCTCTGGCCCTTGCGACCCTCTCCAGGTCCGCTGTCCCCGCTCCCCGCAAATGGCCACCCTTCTTTGGGCTGAAGCACTCTGGTCGCGGGGCCCTGCCTCTGGGGCTCCCCCTGGGCACAAGCTTGGCTCTCAGGTCGTCCCTTGGTCCCCTGCCCCTTCGTGCACCCGCTCTCCATTGCCAGCGGGCCTATCCCTGGTTCTCTCCTCTCCTTGGGGTCCTACTGATCCCTGCCCAGCTGGGCGCTGGGCAGCAGACCTGGGTCAGCCTGCGACCCGCAAGCCTGGGAGGGAGCTTGCCTGGGCTGTCCAGAGCCCCCCCCCACCCTCTCTGTCTGCAGGGGCAGGAGCCCCTGATGAGGTGCCCTGAGGACCCTCATGGTGGGGTGGAGCCAGTAGAGGTCACGTGGGCATGGAGGGAGTGGGCCAGGGTGTGGGACCTGGTGGCCCGGGTCACTGCCGGGGGCTGGCACTGTGCAGCCCAGGCGATGGCCCCTTCTGCTCTTTGCCAGCACCTCATCGTTTTCCCTCCAATCACCCCCGGACTGCAGTGACAGCTGAGTCCTTGCGAGACTGCAGCAGTTGTTTGCAGGTTTCTTCCTCTTCGGTGTTCCCCTTCGGAGTTCCCCGCAGCTACTGGGCAGGTACACCGACTGTGTGCGTCACCCGCAGCACCGGGACAGTCCGCAGGCCAGCCCACCCCTCCCTGCCCCGGGAGCTGCGCACACGGTGCCCGGGGACAGCTGTGGGCGGGACACCTGCAGGAGCCCGCCCTGGGAAAAGCAGCACGGCCAAGCCTCTGCCCGTCAGCCGTGTTCAGGGGCAGAGCAGCTGCAGGGCCATGCTGAGCCGGGGTGGCCTGTGCTCGCTTCAGAGCTGCTGGGAAGGGGAGGCGGACTGGCAGGGTCTTTAGGGGACAGGGGAAGGTGTGGATGGAAGTGGGGAGTGTGTGGCCACCTGCTCCTGCCCTGTGGTCTCCCGTGCCACGGAGAGGCCGTGCACAGGGCTCAGGACAGCAGGTGTGGTGCCTGGACTCCTCCCTGTGTGTGCATGCAGGACCCAGACTCTGTGTCTTTCTTGTGAGATAGGGTCTGGCTGTGGAGTCCAGGCTCTCTCAGTGAGTATTGAACTCACTGTCTAGCCCAGCCTGGCCTTGTGGTCCTCCCGTCTCAGCCTCCTGAGCGCTGAGACTCAGACTTTTAAAAGCTGAATGGAAGCAGGGTATGTGTGTGCATGACCCTGGTTTGTGGTGAGCTCAGTGCACATTCGTGGAGGTCTCCTTCATGACCTCAGCGAGCGCAGGGCAGCAAGAGCCCATGGGCAAGGCCACTGGAGGCCGGAGGCTTGTATTTGGGATCGTCAGAACCCACAGTACCCCAGCTTTTCGGACTTGGTGCTTCAGCAGTCACTGATAGAAGCCTGGCCTAACCTGGCCCTAGTTTCATAACTGAGGTGACCACAAGTCTGAGTGGCTGCCCCTGCCCACTGCTCTTGGTCTGGCTGTGAGAGGACTGGCTGGACGTCCCTCCCTGGCTGCAGGATGGGTGGCTGAGCCAGCAGGCCTTGAGTCTACAGTCTGGGCTCTGCAGAAGAGGGTCCTGGGGTCTTGAGTGTTTGGCGGGCAGGCCTGGCATGAGCCCGGGCAGCCAATGAGGCTGCAGATCCAGTCTCAATCCCTCTTTGTCTTTGCACTGGCGCGGCTGCTGAGCGCGATCGGAATGAACGTCTCTGCCCCGGGGCTTGGCCACGCTGCTGCTGCCTCCTCACCTGGACGCTGCTGTGACACGCACAGGCATCTGCGGCCAGCCTGATACTGCCCTGGGGGGTCTGGCACCAGCAGGGCCCACGGCCTTGGCCTCTTGCCCTACCCACTGGGACCCAAGAGGCCACGGAGAGCCACCTTGCAAGGTGGGGGCAGCTGGAAGGGTCACCAGTCTCGCCTGTGCTCGAAGGACCTGACTTGGCAGGAGCTGGGGCATTGGGACACCAGGTCAGACATGCGAGGTGGCTGCCAGTGACTGTGAGGGGCTCGGCCTCCCGCTGCCCCAGCCTTGAGCTGCAGATGCCGGGCCAGGGAGAGAAGCCCAGTTGCGGTCTCTTCCGGAGCTGCTCTCAAATCCGGAGGAGCTGTCGGTGATTACCAAGGAGAGGCTCTTGATTCAAGCCACACCTGTGTCTGCACACTGTGAGGTGCTCACCCAGCACAGCTGAGTCAGGAAGGCCCAGGCTGGAGACGGCAGCCGCACAAGGTTGGTTCCAGATTGTGCCAAGAGGGAGCGGGGTGCCGGCTGGCCTGGAGCGTGAGGACCGTGCGGAGGTCTGTGACGCATTAGAGAGGAAACACAGAAAAGCGTCTGGGGGGTGAGCTCGTGTGTGGAAGGGACCGAAAGGACATGAAACCACACACAGAGGAAGGTCTGCAAAACACGGGGCTGCTGCCTGGGTCCCCAGGGGACGGCTGTGCCCGGCGGGAACTCAGGGCTGCACCAGGCTCCAGGGGCTCTTCGAGCAGCCCATCTGCAGCGCTGCACGCAGATGCAGCTTCCAGGGCAGAAGGTGACAGGCGCCAAGTGGTGACCCCACAGACCAGGATGGAGGAAGGAAAGAAGGCTGGACAGGGGGCATGGGAGGTCAGCCCCGCCTGGCTGGGCCCCCTTCTACCAGGCGCTGTGGCCGGGCCTGCTCCTCAGCCAAAGGTCTGTGTGCACACAGCACCGATGCCCAGAAAAAGCCCATGAACTGGGGGACATTTGCAAGTTATCTAGTTGCTTCCGCTGTCCCGTGACCACTGGCATGTCCCTGCCAAGGGAGCACATGTCAGCGACCCCAAGCCAGCCCTAACGTGAAAGTGCCCTTCTGGGCCCACAGCCGCCCAGGGTCGACAGGGATCCCCTGTTAACCGAGAGCGACAGTGACCGGCGTGTCGCCTGCTTTTAATTACTGTGGCGGTGGATCACACAGGGATGTTCTCCGGGAGCGTGCCAGCTTTTCTATAGAAAGTGGAGTATTTTTTGAAATTCAATTAATTGAAGGCCCCAGATAAAAGGAGCACATTCTTAATGGCTATAAAATAACCTGAGGGGGAAGCGGAGCTGCAGAGCGCAACTTCAAAGCGAGCGGAGACACTTACTGTCTTGCTTTCAAGCACCCGGCTGAGCGGGCAGTGGCGCGCAGTCAGCACCCTTGCGCTTTCTGTTTGGAAGCCAGCGGAGGACATTCCTGGTGCACACACAGAGCTCCCGGGAGGATGCTGTGTTGGCAGTGCCGGCCTGGGCCACACAGGTCACAGACTGGAGGCAGGGCTTGGCAGGGTGGTGGCCAGGTGACGCAGCCGGCCCCCTGCTGCTGCCTGGGGGTGGTGGGGTATTGCCGCCTCACAACCTCGGGTGGAGAGCGGGCTCAGGGTGCTGGTGCTGCGCTCTCCGTGAGTCTGTGCCCAGCTGCTCTGCCCAGTAGTGGCTGGCGAGCTGCGTGGTCGCTGCTGTCATTGCCCATGGCCTTCCTGTGTGCCTAAGGATGACGGCCACACTACTCTGTTGTCTTAGCTGGTGAGCCAGAGCCACTTACTCTCAGCGCCCCTGCTCCAAGCGTCCACAGGACAGGCTTGCCATGCCCTCGAGGACCCCCGCTTATTCAAGGCCCCACAGCACTGGGGAGGAACTCCACCTGCGCCCTCTGTATCTGGGTGCCCTGACACCCTGTGGCCACCTGTTTCTCTGTGCTGTCCTCTCACTGCCCAGCTGGGACTCGTGCTCCATGGGCCTCCTTGTCCTTGTTTCTCCTGGGATCTTGGGGTGGCACCCGAGTGGTGGACACAGGGGACTCTCTATTCCGGTGGGTGAAGAGGGGTGTGCTTTATGCCGGTGGGTGACCCTCCCTGGGAGGGTCCTCTGCAGCTTTCTGGGTGGGCCTGGATGTCCTCTGCATACCCAGTGTCCCCACTGCACGGGCTCAGGTTGACCCGGGAACACAGGCAAGACAGTGCCTGCTGGAGACCCCTGGCTGGGGGAGATGGCACAGGTGTCCACACACTGCGTGACCTTGGGCACAGAGCCTGGGCGGCAGCAGAGGTGACTCGTGGGCCCTGGCACCCTCTCGTACAGACAGCCGCGGTCTGCGGATCGCAGCAGGTCTCAGAGTGGAGCCTGTGCCCCGAGCCTGTCCCTCTGCCCAAAGACGCACAGGAGGGGTGGCAGATGCCCAGCCAGAGGCGTCTCTGGGCAGTAGCCCGTGCCTGGCATGGCTGGGCGTCCCTGGCCACCACTCCTCCTGAGCTCCTGTCCTAGCCTGTTCCACGTTGCTGTCCCCCAGGAGATGGGGACTTGACAGCAGGCTGTGCCCAGCCTCTGTGCCCCTCATGGTGCCAGGGGCTTCTCTTCCTGAACCCACGTGGACCGCACCTTGCCCTGCTACGTGCTCAGCCAGCTGGACAAGCGAGGTGCCGAGCCGGGGGACAGTTCTCCTCACCCTGCACAGCTGCTGGCAGCAGGAAGCAGAGCCCTGCCGGCCTGGGTTTGCACTGCCACAGAGCTCGATCGGCTAGCTTCCAGCCCACAAGTATGGGAAGTTTGTTATGTGCCATAGTCTCCTGTCTGACTGATACAACTTCTGTATTGGAAATCAGATTGAAACTGTTATAAGTGTAATCTACACGTGATGCTCTAGTAGAACTGCAAATTATGTAGCTAGGTGTTATGATACCGTTGTATGTTATCATGTGATTCCATGTTATGGTATAACTCAGGACCTTAAGCTTGCCAGGTAGGTGCTTATGCCACTGAGCTATATTCCTGGCCCTATGGTATCATTTTCAGCACAGGCAAAGCAACCAGAAAGTAACGTTACCCTGAGGGGGAAATGGGAGGTAAGGGCAGAATGCCAGAGATGGGACATGCATCAGCGCTCGCACCCTGCCACCCCCACGAGGTCTTGGACGCCGAGCGTTCTCAGGGCAGTGGGCAGGGCAGAGTCCTCAGAACCCTGAGGCAGTAGTCTGGGGAGCCAGGGTCTGGTGCAGGTGCAGGGCGGGAGATGAGCTGCCTCCACCCTTGCCGGCTAGTAACGGGTCCTCCTGGGCAAGGAGGGTCTGCACAGGCCACACACCCCGGCACCCCGCGTGGCCAGCCAGGCTTGAGGTCTGAGGCATGGCCACTGGGCAGGGCCCCGGTTCCATGCACCATGGGTCCTCGAAGCCTGGAGGCATAGCAAGCATGTCCTGTCTGCCTCAGATGGTCCCCGTGGGCTGCTGCGGATGCCAGCAGCTTTCCTCTCCAGAGTCGGACGCCCTGGTGACCCAGACACTGGTGCTGCTTGGACTCTGCTGTCTGTGTCCTGGGCCCCCAGGTGCACACAGGAGGCTGCCCAGGGCTTGACCTTGTGACCTGACAGGGATGGGAGTCCTGATTGGAGCTGGCCGGTGGCTCCCAGGGGCCCACAGTCCCCTCGTGGTCCAAGGTAAAGCAACTCCCTGGGGATTTCCCTGCAGCGCTCCAGCTGAGGCGAGGGTTAGTGATGGACGGAGAAGCTTGCCTGGAGGAGCTTGCCTGAGACTGCCTGACGGCTACGGGTCCCTGAATCCCGAGGCCGGCTCACATTCTAGAGCTGGAGCTGCAGGTATAGACAGAGCTGGCGTCCTGGCCAGCGCTCAGGCTGTACGCATGGGAGAGAAGCCCCTGCGCAGATGTGTGTGGCGCCTGTGTGCTTGCACGGGAGACCCACCTGAGTGTCCCCAGCCGCCCCCCTCCCCGTGGTGTCCCTGGCTCTGGGGCCCTTTCTGTGTGCCTGTGGAGGAGGTGACATGGCTGTGATCCTTCCCGGGGTGGGAGCCCTGTGCCCCAGGACCTCAACAGTTGGCTGAGGACAATCTTAGTTTCATAGCCTCTGGGCATCCTGATTTAAGGGTGACCCCAGCAGCACACGGGGAGGCTCAGTGTCTTTAGCTCACAGAGGTGCTTTGGAACCTGAGTGAGTCATCGGCACCCTAAGACATCCTCCAGGGCCTGAGGTTTGGCAAAGCCCTGAACAGGAGGTTTGTAGACCTGGGTTTTGCGTGGAGGCCTGGGGGGGCAGTGGAGGGGACACTGTCATCCCTGGCCAGTGCCAGGAAGAGCAGCAGGTGGATTATAGGAAACCCAGAAACAGGAGGTTTGCAGTCCGTCAGATCACAGTTTTGAGCGCTCCCTGTAAGCTGAGGCGGCGTGGCTCAGTATCCTAGGCCCTGGACGGTGGGGAGGCAGCATTACTGTCAGGTGGCGAGTGAGATCCTTTTGTTGGCTGCAGATCCCCAAAGCCAGTGCCCAGCAGAAAGTCAGTGCCCACCTTGCTGGCCTCACCGCCTCCGGGAGCCTCTTCTTTGCTGCGTGTGTCCGGCCCTGATTTGTCCTTTTGGTCTGACCTTGCTGTTTTACAGTCGGTTTCTGGCTGTGGACTGTGGCTCTAGCGGGTGCCCCAGACCACAGGTTTTCTGGGCACTTGTGGCAGAGCCACCTTGGGGGCCCCTGGCCACCCTGATGCAGCTCCACGGCTCAAGCCAGGACCAGACCACAGTGGGTGGGAAACACCTCGCTGCTCACCCGTGATCAGGGTTTTGCTGGACATCTGTCCTTGCAGTGAGCTTCCTTGCAGGCTGTGCTGCTCCGCGGCGGGCGAGGCACCCCAGGACCCCAGCGTCCCCTCAGAAACTCCAAGGCTGGGCCTGGCATGCTGTTGTGTCCATGACAGGGTGCGCTGCCCCCTACCCACTCTCCATTCCCGTTTTGAATTCCAGAAGTCATTTTCTGGTCACTGAAGGGAAACACCATGTGATTCGATCGTGGCTTTGTTACCTTGTGGCTGCTGTGGGGAAAACACATTTGCTTTTCTCAAAATGAATTCTGTTGCCACCCATGTTTGTTCTTGGGCTCGCTTTGCCAGGGCAGTGCGATCTTCCCTCCCCTGGGGGACACAGCAGCACCTGACGGGGTCGGGATTCTGGGGGAGCGTTCTGAGAGCCAGGACCTGGAGAAGCGTGTGCTGCCCGGGGAGGGGACGCCTGAGCGTCACGCAGGAAGTCACTGGCAGGGCCCTGAGCCCTGGGTCTGCACCCAGAGGTGCAAAGGTGGCGGGGAGGCCCATGTGGCCACAGCAGCCGTCGCCCCGTTGCCACCACCATCCTCGCTGTCTCTCGCCCGTGGTGGCATGGTACCCAGTCCCCAGGGTACTCAGGACGAGGGGCCCGTTTCCACAGGCAAAGCCAGGTGCTGGAGGGGCACAGGAGGGGTGGCAGGCTGGCCGAGGCAGGGTGCAGTGGAGGGGAGCAGCGGTGGGCTGTGTGCAGGACGCAGCCAGACCGAGGACCATGACCGCCCACCAGAGTCCTGTGAATGGAGTGGGCACGCCTGGCGGCAGCGGGCCAGTACTGGGCGTGTCTGGGGTGGTGGACACGGGGCCCCAGCTGGGCGGGGTGGCACAGCTGGCTGGCCTGTTGTCTGGACGGCATGAGCATGCCTGTGCGGGAGAGTGCAGTCTTCCACGGCCTTCCGAAGGCAGCTGCCAGCTTCCAGCGCCCAGTACAGACTCTTCCTCTCCAGCCCCCGGCGCGTGCTGCAGCCCCAGCCCCTCTTCTGTGGTGTCACCCTTGTGACCGGGCAGCTCCTGGGTCCTCCCCGCTGTCCAGCTGCAGACGGCCCTGTGGACGCTCTGCCTGGCCCCGTGAGCCGGCCTGGCAGCCTCCTGCGTAATTAAACCCGCACCCTCCTTGATTCTGTTTCCCTGGTAACCTGCCTGAGGTGGGCCGCTCCTGTCAGGTGTGTTTGTCGCCAGGTGTGGCGCCCTGGGAGGCAGAGCCCCCGGCCGGCCAGCAGCAGTGTGGTGACCTGGGCTGGGGCTACCTCGCTGGCCATCTTTCTTCCTGTCGTGAGACTCTGCATTTCAAGTTTGAAGCAAAGCTCCCTGGAACAAGCAGGGAACTTGTCCCTCGGACAAACATGATCGATTTTATGGTTCTCAGAGCAGGTTCTCCTCAGCCCCTCACTGGAAAAATATTCCGGGGCAGAGCAGGCAGCCGCTTCTCCATGGTTTAATCCACACTGGCTCTGGCTGCAGGAAGAGCAGCAGATCCCAGGGCACTGGAGCACAGAGCCCCCGCCCGCTGCAGCCCTCGCCGGCCGGCCAGGTGCGCATCCTTCCTCTGGCAGAGTAAGCTCTCAGGACCGAGTGCAGGAGGCTGGTGGCGTCCTAGTGGGTGTGGCTGACCAGAGGATGAGTTCACTGACTGTGGTCACTTCTGCCGTGGTCACTCTCACCCCAGTGGCCATGGTCACTCCTGCTCCAGCCCTGGCGCTGCCTCTGCCTGCAACTCTGCATTTTTCCTTGCTGGGGGCTGCATTCCCGATGTCCCGTCCCTCGCAGGTGGCGGGAAGGGTGGTCACACTGCTGGCCTGGTCCCCAGCCCTGCCCTGTGCTCCCCGAGTGTGGGTGTTAGGGACCTGGTGCCACCACTGAATGAATGCCTGGGCCTGGGCAGCCCAAAGATGCCCAGGTGGGCGCCTGAGGTCCAGGTGCAGCTCGGAGGCCCCCCTGCTCCTGCCTCTCCCAGGCTGCAGCAGCTGCGGGGCTTAGGTCACACTCACCCGCGAGCTCGCCTGCTGAGTTGGCTTTGGCAGGGTTCAGGGGGCTCAGAGCCAGGAGATGGGGTGGGCGGCCAGGAGTCCACACCCAGCCCAGGGCCTGCTGTCTGCAGGGTGAGGAGCCCAGCCTTGGGCACCAGTGTTACCTGTCCTGGGCCTTACTCTGCATGTGGCCTGGAGACTGGGCAGTGCCCGGTGTCCAGGGCACAGTGCTGGCTGCCAACCTGTGGGATGCTGGCTGTGTCCTGCAGGCCGAGCCCTCTGTTGCCAGTGTGGGTGGTGGTGCTACGGCCCCTCCCCTCGGGCCATGTTGTCCCCTCTGTGAGGCAGGCACGGCCCTGTGTCCTCCCAGCAGCACTTCCACTTCTGCAGAGGGATGGAGGTGGCGCTGGGCCACACCTGCCCGTGGTCCCTCTCTGGCATGGCCACCCCCACAGGTCCCAGGCTGATGCTTGCTGCCCAGCAGAGGCTCAGACGAAGTGTGCCACATCCCAGCTCTGAGCAGGCACCATCCTGGGCACCTCATCCCCTGAGAGCCTGCCAGTCCACTTGGCTGTGGAGTGACAAGAAACTGGTGCATCACATTTGTTACACAGCAGCTGACTGACTGATACATTATGCATGAAGGTGATTAAAAGCAGGGACAGAGCCTGGGGGTTCTAAATCCCTGTTGAACTGAAGTGTTTGGGAGGTGGGTGTTGTGCCTGCTTGTAAAGAAACACTAAATAAATAAGTACAATGCAATTAATGTGCTCATGCCTGCCAGCAGAAGTCATGTTCTAACTGTTCAGGAGACAGGATTGGAACACCCTGACCAGCTACGTTAGGAATTATGTCCAGATGCCTGGAACAACAAAACTGAGTGAAAATGGCTTACCCACATTTCATTGGCAAGGTACCCTCATGGTCCAAGATGGCTGCTGGAGTGCCAGATATTATATCTACATTCCAGGCAGTGGGAAAGTGAGGGAAGACCAGAGGAACTTCCCCCTGGCTGCTCTTCCTTCTTCTTATGAGTACCTCATATTTATGTTGCTGTGGACTTTTGCTCTTTATGTCCTGTCATGCATTTATTTCCTATAAATCCCTATAAATCTTTACTTTCAATGGGAACAGGTGACTTCTTTCCTTTGGCTTCTGTGAATTACTGTTCCTCTGAGCTCCCTTTCTGTACCACCTTTTGACCTGATGTTGCTTTGTGTCACTGTACACTGTCCCAAGCTTAGGTTGGAGCCCATGCAGGCTTGGACGCTGAGTGCCACGACGCGCTGTCCTTGTTTCCCAGAGCGGACCCCGGGGACTGAGCGAGTGAAGAGCTGGGGGCCGACCCCCGGGGGGGGAGGGTGCAGCCTGTGTGGCGGCCGCCGCCCCCAGGTGCAGCAGCCGGGGAGCACTGCGTGCCCGGCCCCCTCGTGCTCGCCCTCGCTGGGTCTGCGCTCTGCCTGGTGGCCCACTGCACCTACGCCCAGCCTCGGGTGCAGGGCGGACGCCACACGCACGTGGCACGTTGGGGCACCACTCCTGCCGGCCGCCCTCGCTCGACACGCCAGGAGGGGAGGCCGAGCCTTCCTCTCCCTGCCGCCCCATTCACTCGGAAATCTCTTAGCTGTTGAGCGGTTGTTCTCCGCAAGGAGGCAGCTTCTGCTCTCCCGGAGCCGGAGGTCAGGGTCCTGGGAGTCAGCTCTGCTTTCGGGGTACGGAGCAGCTCCCGGCACTGGTCACTGCGTGGAGTGGCTGGCGTGGGGCAGGCACGTGGGTGCTGTCCTGGCCACCGTGGGCCTTGTAGCTGGACATGCAGGACCCCACATGGCCCTTGAGGCCCCTAGTGGCGACCGTGCACATGTGTGGCCCAGCGCTCCGCTGCCACCGAGCTCACTTTACAGAAGGAAGCTGGGTGAGCAGCTCCCCCTTGGCCCTTCCAGGACGCTGTCCGGGCTTCTCCTTCTCCTCCGTCCCTTCAGCGGTGGCGAAAAGCGATTTCGAGGGTGCAGCAGAAAATTAGTTTGTAATTAAAAAAAGACCTGGCCCAGCCCCGCATGCCCCACACCTGCCAGGCTGTCCCTGTGTGCCCCAGCTGGTGTCTCTGCCGGTGGTGGAGAGCTGGGCACGGGCCTCACGGGGGCTGCGTTTCGAGGTCTCCAGCGGCCACACGCAGGATGGGGGCAGTGGCTGGGGCAGGCGGTGGAGCTGGCACTGAGGGGACCTGGCCCTGCAGTGCAGTTTGCTTAGACCTTGTGACTCCCTTGGGTGATGCACAGGTGGCTTCTGCTGCCCCCTGAAGGCACCAACCACGCAGAGTCGGGGGAAGGGGCCCAGCTGCCCTACGGGAAGGTCTCCGGCGCGACTCGGGATGCAGCCGCAGACCTGGGCAGTCACTGTGTGCTTCCCAGCCAGCCTCTGCTGCCCGGTCCCCACCACGGGCGGGGACTCCCGGTTCGGTTCCTGCATGTGTGGCATCAGGATGGCCCTGCCTGCCGCCCGGTCCCCAGCGCAGCGGGACCCAGATGCCGTGCAGCCGCCACCTTCCCGCCGCCCTGGCAGACGCACCTCCTCCCAGCTGTGGATCCCCTCCAAGCCCATGTGGTCATTTGGTTGCTGTGGGAACAGTGCTGCGAGCCTGGCCGGCAGACGGAGGCTCTGGTCCGAGGGCTTTGCCTCATGGTGGCTTCCTGCTTTCAGAAGGAGAGGCAGGAGGAGGGACGGAGAACAGACATCTCCCCCGTCCTCCGCGTCCACGGGGTGGTGAGGCCCCTGCCCCTGCTCCGCCCTGGGCTCTGAAGTCTCAGCCAGTGGCAGGTGTGCTGCGTGCTGATCTGACCAGGGAGACGCCAAGCCCACCAGCACCGCTTAACGCCCGCAGGGTGTCGGGCCCACTGTGGGGTCTCCCCACCCCACCACACTTGGGGGCGGGCACAGGGGCGTTGGAAGACACTGAGACAGATGGGTTGGACTCGGTCCCCTTGAGTGTGCCATTGTATGAAAAAACCCTTTTGTCCAGTTCTAGGTTGATGGGCATCAGCGCTGCTTTCAAAATGTAGCCATTGCAAACTGCTGCTGTAGACATGGGTGTGCATGTATCACTGTGGTATGATGCTTCTAACTCTTCCAGGAAGACACCCAGAAGGGGAGTAGCTGGGGCGAATGGGACCTCCAGTCCTAGTTTACTGAGGAATCTCCAGACTGATTTCTGCAGTGCTTGTACCAGTCTACACTCCCACCAACAGTGGAGAAGGCTTCCTTTTTCCCTAGTGCCTCTCCAGCATTTGTTATTGGTTGATCTCTTGATGATAGCCATGCTTTCTGGGGTGAGATGGACTCTCAGTGCTGTTTTAATTTGCACCACTTGAACTACCAGTGATGTTGAATGTTTTTTCATATATTTATTTGCATTTCTACTTCTTCATCTGAGAAGTGTCTGTTCATTCAGATGCCCATTTTTGGATTGGGTCTTTAAATTTGGGGGGGGGTCTCATTGTTTTGAGTTCTTTGTATATTCTAGATAGAAGGCCTTTGTCTGAGGAACAGCTGGCAAAGTTGTTTTCCCACACTATGGGTCGTCTCTTCACTCTGTTGGTGGTTTCTTTTGCTGTTTAAAGCTTTTTAATAAGATGAGATCCCAGTTGTTGATTCTCTCTGATAGCCCCTTGTGGGAAAACAGATAATGTTAGAGAAACAGTTAGAAATTTCACAGTCCCACCACTCAGAGCAAAGCATGGGGAGGCCTTGGGTGCTTCTCCATCTTTGAGCATTGCCCCAGGACATCATGTGCCAGCTCAGTGCCCTGCCTGTGCCCATGCGCCGAGCCTGCGGAGCCTCCTCTTCCTCCTGCATGGCGACTTCCAGGGTCCCATAGCCACCGGTCCACGTTCCTATCCACGAGAGACACACAGCTCTGTGTCGTGTGGACGCCCCCAGCAGATGGTGACGTTGCGGCCACAGAACTTTATTTACAAAACCAGGTGGTGCCTGCTTGTGGGATCTTCAGGAGGAGAAGGGTCTCCGACTGACAGCCTGGTCTCCTGTGGCTGTCCACACCCCCCGCCTGAGGGGCTTCCCCTCCCTGCCTGCTTTGAGCCAGCTGCCATGGCCGGAACCCTCTGCAACCGTGAGCCAGAATAAACCCTGCCTCTTTTAGGCTGTGGGCAGCAGGGGCTCCATCCCAGCAATGGGAAAGTGAATTGATATGCCTGCCTTCTTTTTCCAGTACTTTTCTTGCTTGCTTGCTTGCTTTGCTAAAGCATGTCTCTGGAGCCTCCTAGGAGAGGGTGTCAGGAGCCATTGCATTGAGACCCCAGGTGACTGGGATGACCTCACGCTCCTGCTTGATCCACAGCTTGGCTGGGTGTGGAAATCGTGTGTGAGCTCTGCGTCCAAGGGGAAGCCTTTGCCTGAGGAAGTGGTAGGAGGAAGGGAGCTGGGGCTCCCCTGTCACATGCAGGCCATCAGGGACCTCAGCTGCAGGTGATGACACCCACGACCTCCTCCCTTGCTGGAGGGCATGGCGGCACCGGGAGCCACTGCAGGTCCTGGCCGGAGGTGTCCTGGACAGTAGAGACCGGCGGGAGAGGATAGGAAGTGAAGGCTGTGGCATCTCCACCAGGCTCAGCTCTGCTTCTCCTGTGGATGGTGTCCGCAACCGCCTGGGCCAGTTGCTTGACAGCACAGCTCAGCAAGGCCCTGCGGCCCCCAGCCAGCCAGGCCATCAGCACCAAATGGCCGGGTTTCTGTGCAGTGCGAAATCAACTGCAAGGGAGAACAGAAAAATTTCTCTGAATGCCTCAAATCTCCTGGGCTGTGTTGTACAATGAAATGAATATATGAGCTGCCCAGCAAATATGTCTTTCAGCTTCTCGAGATCCTTGTTTAGTAAGAACAAGGCTCCGTCAGCTGGGGTTTGAGAGCTTCATCTGCTCAAGTGAGTTGGAACCTCAGGTTTTCAGATCTTGCAAGTATGAACCAGAGAAAAGCAAAGTTGCCATGTTGGCTTCAGAATAATTTCATTGTCATGGATTCCAGAACATATGTGTGTAGCATAACTCACAGGGGAAATACTTCTTTATTCCAAAATTTCGTGTTTTTCAGCAAATACATCTGTCTTCGCATGTCTGCTGTCCTGGTACATGACGGATGAGGCCACAGCGTGGCCACTTCCAGGACGAGCAGAACTGGCAGTTTTCCATCACCTGGAACCAGGTTCTCACACTGGGGCCTCGTAGTCCTTGTGAGCACGCGGCTGTGGTGGACATCTTGCCAGTACCGCCTGTGCCCCAGGCCCTGGGCAGCAAGAGAGGGGGCGGCGCCTGGGGCCCTGGTCCCGTGAGATCCGGTGGTCATGGGCGCACACAGCCAGCTTGTGAGGGACCCTTCTCCTTGCAAGGCTGAACAAACATTAGCTGCTGGGTTTTCCAAAGTTGGTCAGAAACCTTGTCTTGTCAGTCTTGGTTAGTCACCGGGAGCTCAAATCTCAGAAAACAGACAGATTCAGCTAATAAATACCAAGGACCTACAGCTCACAGGCATAAACACCTGACATCGACGCAGCTGGGCTGTGGTTTCTCAGGTAATCACCCTTATGGCTCCGCCAGAGCTTTCTTCTGCTCTTTCCTGTGCACTGGACGCCCATCCACCGGCGGGGAAATAGCCCTGGGCCCTGACACGTGCTGGGGTCACCACGCCAGGACGCAGGGTGACCGCTCCACTTGGACAAGGCTGCACCCTGCCGTCATTGCCACCCATCTTTGCTTGCACATCGGCCGCCCCCGTGGCTCGCCCGTGAGCTGGCAGTGACCCCTTCCTGGAGGGTGGAGGAGAAGCCGAGCCGGCCTTCATTTCTTCAGAGAAGACAGCCTGGGGGTGATAGGATGGTGCTTCTGCCTCTCACTGCTACGCCATGCTGGTTTAGGGCCACTGTTGTCCCAGGCTTCGTGGCCCGGAGCCTGTGGGTGCTGGTGCCGCTTTTGGGATGGCTTCTGCACACACAGGGGGTCCGGTGGCTGCAGTGGACGTCTGGGGGGGGGGCTGCCCTTCATCCGGCCTCTGTGACAATCTGGTCCTTGTCCCTGCAGCCCTCGCCAGCCATCGAGGCCCTCCCCCACCCAGTCTCTGGGCAGAAGCCAATCCCACACAAAGCCAGCTCCCGTCAACTAGAGCCATCCAAAAACTCAGTTCCGGCTGTGAGCCCTGCACTGCACTTGGTTCTGAGCTCTGGGAGCTCAGAGGGCTGAGCTGCACCGGTTTCCACGGATCGGGGTCAGGTGACTGGGCCCGTAGACCGAGTGGGCAGACTCTAGGGAGGGGATGCAGACCCCACGCTGACATCCAGGAAAGGCGCACAGGCCCTGGTGTATTTCTGTTTGTGACGCTGAATGTCCAGAAGGGCTCTGAGTTCGGATACACTTAGCTGACGATCACTTGTCCGTGATGACCACGGCACTGGACTCCAAGGACGTGGTCAGGGCCCCGGGCTCAGATGGGCTGGCATGGGGCTCAGGCACTGCCTCGATGCTGGGACAATGCCTGGCAGCCACAGCTGAAAGGAAGAGGAGTTTATTTTGTGGCTCACACTTTCAGAAATTTCGGTCTATGTTTTAAATACAGCGGCAGCCAAGTGGAGGCGCCTGGTGGAGCAGAGCTGCTCGCATCATTGCTGCCAGGAGGTAGAAAGAGAAGGGAGCAGCTGGGGAGGAAGATGGCCCACCTCCCCTGCCAGGCGATGCCCCAGAGGCCTGCCTCCTTCCCCAGGCCGCACCCTAGCGGCCCCTTTCCCACAAGCCCCGCCTCCTAACAGCCAGTCAGCTGCGGCACCCAGAGGTCCCATCCTCTTCTGCAAGCCCTGCCTGTCTCCTGAGGCTTTGGAGACATCTAGACATAAATAGGGCAGCGTGGTACAGCTCAAGGAGCTTAAGGGACAAAGTGGAGAGTGTCGGACGGTGAACAGAGCGGGCGGTTGCATGCTGCTTTTTCAGGCTCAGCAACATCAGTGGTCTGCTTGCCGTGTGCAGCGGCCCCTTCCCCCTGGTTCTGAGGGGAGAGGCCAGATGGGCAGGCCTCCTGCTTCAGAGCGGTGTGGTCTCTGGCCAGGAGAACCCCAGCTGCGCCGTGTATACTTCACTTGATTTTCCCTTCCGAAGCCCTCCGGCCTCTGGTGGGACCGTCCTCTCTGACCCCAGGACACATGCGGCCTGCGGGCTGTGGTGGCCCGGGAGTGGTGTGATTCACTCGAAGGCCCAGGTGATGCGCATTTCTCCTTTTGGCCTTTGCCGTTCCCTCAAGGAGAGGAGGGCCTCCTCAGAGCTCACGTCATCCCTGAGTGTCCCACAGGTGACCACGATGCTGGCCAGTGGGTGAGGAGGCTGAGGCCGGGAGCTCAGCATGGGTGCTTGAAAACGGGCTTGGCTTTAGTTGTACCCTGGCCCCGTTAAGCCTGCAGATTTCCCTGCAGACCCCAGCAGGATGCTGGACACCGTCCAGTCCCCTTCTTGGTCACACCGGCTGCCTGGGGACGAGCACCAAGGGCCTTCTGAGCAACCGCCTTGTGGAAATTCAGGGTTCAGGAGCCCGGTGCGAGCACAGCAACAGGGACCGGAGCTGAAGCCGTCTCCGAGTTCTCGGGGAGACAGGACTGGGAAGTGACAGTGGCTGGGAGAGGAGCCCGGGGCCGGGGACAGCCGCCCAGCCCAGCACCAGGCAGCCCGGCTCCCCTCCAGCTGCAAGATGAGGCCCAGGCGTGTCCCACCCCTAAGGGTCGGAGCCCAGGTCGCCTCATTTTGTCATTGGCCAGGTCTGGAGTCAGCTGTGCCACTGAGCACGCCTGGGAGGAGGGAGGTGTAAGTGGAGCACAGCAGTCGGGGGGGCTCCCGCAGGTGTCGCCGAGGCCATGTGACAAGGAGCCCTCAGAGGTGGAGGTGGGGTGACCTGTGAGCCGCGTTGTGGGACGGCAGACGCGTTCGTCCTGCTGTTGCAGTTGGGCACCTCAGGCCCGAAGACTTCATAAGAAACCACCCCCAACCCGGCGCCTTCTCAAAGCCAGCCTCTGAGCAAAGCCAGCACAGGTCTCCCTGGAGCTCCAGGGCCCCAGGCTGAAGCACGTCCACCCGTCCCGTCCTGGTACCGGCTGGGGACCCTCTGCCGGGCAGCTGCAGGCAGCGCAGGTGGGCGAGCTGGTAGGCGGGGACTTTCCGGGCGGCTCCGTCCCAGGCTGCCTCTGCATGCCTGCCTCATTCCTCACCAGCACCTGGGTGCCGCCCGAGGCAGGGGGATCACAGGCCCGGGCTCCCGCGGCTCATCTGTCATCGCCCTTCCCGCGCTCATCTGCAGTGCCCGTGCCCCGCTGCTCCCCGTTCAGAGGGACGTGGCTGCCCTGCCCTCCTGGCCATTGCCCCTCTTGTGCCTCTGGCTCCCCAGCCCGTGCCTGGGGCTCTGCTGATCCAGGTGGCTCCCAGAGCACTTAACTGTCCCCAGGAGAAGTGAAAAAATGCCCAGTACTTAAGAAACAGATCTGACCTGGGTCCTCACAGGATTACATCTGCAGACGTCCACTCTCCCTAAACCGGGACCTTCCCCTGTCCCTCCAGGGCCGTGTTGACCGCAGGGAAAGCGCCTGGAGGTGGAGCACGTTTGGAGTGGAAGCCTCATGAACAGGAACCCCCTTCAGTGTTGGTGAGCGACCTGTGACTGCAGCCCTGTCCTGAGGGCAGTCCTGGGTCAGTCCTTCTCAACCTCACTTTGGGTGGCATTGTCCCCCGGAGTGGTGGGCAGGCCTTGCCTCTGCCTCTGTGAGCAGTAAGTGTTTCAGTCTAATAAGAAAAGCCAGCAGCACTCAGAAGCAGCTATCCGAGCACCAGCGTGTTAAGATTTCCCTGGGTTCAGCAGAAAGCAGAGCGCAGGAAGTTGCAGGGAGGCAGGGAGCCGAGAGATGGCCGGGCCTTGGCAGAGCGCGCTGCTGGGCGGGGGGTTGAAGACCTGGGCTGGTTCCTCCTCCTTGGTCTGCGGCTGCACAGCTGGCTTTGTCCTGAGTTCATCTCTGGTCACATCCTGTGGAGACTGCCTTTGCCATTCCGTGTGGGGGTCACCGCGATGCTTGACCACCGTCCGCACACTGCCGTGCTAACTGGTTGGAGAGGACACAGGGCGCACGTCCCTGGAGCAAGCTGAGTGTAAGTGAGGGTGCAGTGATTAAAATCACAGATTCACTGATGAGCTCTGAGCCCACAGGTACATTGCTGAAACGTCCCCAGCAGCCAGTGTGGACACCCCAAGGGACACTTGCACTGAGTGAGTGAACACGCAGGCTGTGGTTTAGATCAGGTGACCCCAGACTCTCAGTCGCTAGAGGTGGGGCTGTGGAAGCTGATGTGTCCCGTGGGTGCTGTATCCTGGTTGCCCTTTTCAGCAGATGGGTCACAAGCGTGACCTGGAGGACGTATCTGCCTCCCCGGTGTCTCCCGTCTCTCTGCTTCCTGGCCACCACGGTGACGTGAGCAGCTGCCCTCTGCTGGACCCTTCCACTGTGTTGTCCTCCCTCGGAGCCACTGCCTGGGGACTGGAAATAAGCCTCCCCTCCCTTACATTTTGGGTGTTGGGTATCTCCGCCACGAGAAAGTAGCCAGGACAATGACATCCCCCGCCGGCCAAGAGGCCCACCACCCTGGGAAAGCACCCTGTGTGTGCTCCCAGCTGTGGGCGCGACATTGGGAGCCACATTCCTGGGTTTTGGCAGCCGGGACAAGACAGCAGGGGTGGAGAGAACAAGGGCGCTTCTGCGAGGCCGCAGTCGGGTGACTGTGGACAGGACTGCGCCTGCTGCAGTCCCAGCCTTCTTCCCGCCGCAGCCATGCCCTGCAGGCTGTGAGGATCCCGAGAGACCCTGTTTGCTCCGTTGCTGACACAGATTCTAGCAGTCAAGTGCTCGGTGAAGCTGGCTGCATCTCTCAGGCCTCTCCTCTCCTGAGTTTGGGGCCTTTTCTGTGTTTCCAGGCTGATTTTCAGGTACACAGCTCGGTGCGGTGAGGCTCTGTAAGCTGGGTGTGCGTTAGACGGCACCAGGTGTTCTGGCGGATGAACGGCTTCACATGCTCAGCATCCCAGGTGTGTCAGAGCATTAACCTCTCTGGCGCACCAGCTACCTGAGCCTTGTGCATGGGGCCGACAGCCCACACTCTGGGAAGGGAGTTCCCAGGAAGGGCTGCCAGTGTGGGCCCCAGCTGCCTTGAGCTAGGGAGCCTGGTGTCTGTGCTCCTTAGCACACAGCTGTGTGTGAAGCAAGGAATGTGTCGGACGCCTTCTGACAGGACTGATTTGAGCCGGGGTGGGGTGGGCCTCTGTGTCCTGTTCTGGTGTCTCCAGCAAATAATACCTGGAAAACGTTACTTGAACTGAGTTGTTACCTGCTTAGCACAATCCCTGGGAAATAGAAGTACTGAATTGAATGATTTTTATTGATTTTTATGTAGTGCATCCTTGGAAACATATTATGAGAGTCTGGGTTAAAGTTTTCAAAATGGTGAGTCCCTTGTCACTTCCTGTGGGAGGGAAATCACTTCCTGTTTCCCTGTTTTCACACAAAAGTAGATTCTCAAGGTCTCTTTAGTGAAGCCATAAAAAACTATTGGTAAACACATTGTACAGATTTGTGCTTGTCCATTTTTTTGGCTAATACTCATGTTTCCATGTGCACTGAAGACTTTACCCTTCCGTTTGGGAGAGCAGGGGGTTATGAAGGCTCCTTGGGGCTGCGGACCCATGCAGGGTGTTTTCACCAACCGTCACGCACAAGCTCCTTCCAACAAGCTTTCCCTGGGACCTGGCTGAGCGCCGGGTGTTTGTGAGAAGGTAAGTGCACACACCCCGGAGTACCCTGAGCACAGGCTGACCTGGGACCAGAGGGGATCCAGTTGCAGATGGGAGGGTGGGTCCAGTCCAGCAGGTCCAGGAGTGTGGAGGAGGCCCAGCTGCAGAGGTGGCATTCAGAAAGCGGAGGGCCTGCCTTCTCCACACCTGAGTCTCCAGGGCTTCAGCAGAGGCCAGTGTGTTTTAGGTTCTTCTCCCTCCATCTGCGCCCCAGCCTCCATGGCCCTGGAACAGCCTGAGTCCTCTTAGAGTGTCACAGGGCTGTTGCTCGCTTATTTAGGTGCCGTCAGCAGCATACTTTCTGTGATGCTTCCTCCGCAGGTGTCCTGGGGGCCGGTGCAGGGTGGATTCCTTGAGCTGGGTCCTCCCCTCTGCTCGGGATGCTCCCTGTTGGTGCTCCTTGTGCCGCCCGAGTGGGACATGAGCTGACCTTGCCCTCCCGGCCCCGATGGGGTGAGGCCCCCTCGTGCCTGAACCACCTCCAGGGTGTGGCTCAACTGAACACCCAGCACACGAAGGTGGCTGCTTCCTTTCCACACCCACACCCAGAGATTTCTGTGCATCCAGATGTCTCCTCCCACCAAGGGTTCTGCATTCTTACACCACCAACTTCCTTCTGTCCTGTGGCCCTGCCCCACACATGCCCGTGGCCCCCTGGTGTGGCCTTGCACGAGGTCCACACACATGATGGGGAGAGCCATTGCACACGAGGCTGAAACCCACAGGGACCCCCACTCCCTACTGGAGTTGCCTAGCTTTCATATCTTCCTTGACCCTAAAGCAGAGGGATGTAACTTTGCTTCCTGATCCCCTCAGGGCCTCTGGGTCCCCCGAGAGGGAGCACAGTCGTCACCACGCTGGGATGGACTATGTCAGGAGCAAGGCCTCTGGGGGCCTGCTCAGCTGGGACAGCTGAGAGGAGTCTCCTAGGAACTTTAAAGATGACGAGAAGTAGCCTTGCTCCTCTGTCCTTTTTACTATTGTCTTGTTCCTGCAAGACCAAGCTGCTGCAGAAACGTCAGCGGCGCCGGCCGTCTGCTCTGCATCTCCCGGTGGCCCCTGGCAGCCGGGCGCATCGGGGTGGAATGAGGAGCGCCGTGGATGATCGCTTCATGATCTCACGCATGGGCAGCCCGTGGAGATCTCAGGAACATGCCAAGCATGCTGAGCCGCGCATACCAATGTCCCCTGTGAGTGACAGCCCACGGCATAGCTGTTCCACGGGGGGAGAGAGCCTTCCTTGGGACGCCTGTCCTTCCAGGAGGGGAGCTGGAGTGAGCTGACTCAGATCCGTTTCAGGGACCTTCCCTGGCTCAGTCTACACACAGCTGTGCACCCGAGGGGTCCCAGGATGGCTGTGTGGGGGTCTCTGATGCAGCTGGGGAGGAGCTGGGACCCCATGGGACCCCCAGGCCACCCGGCCCACAGGAGCGCAGAGCCAGTGATTTCGGAAGTGGCAGTGAGGCCTGCTAGGAACCTTGGGGCACACACGGGATTTGTAGCAATCGCACTCTGCCTCCTTAGTGTCTGAAGAGCATCTTCGAGGCCAGGCTGGGACACACACTCGGCTGCTGCACCTCTGTACCTCACACTCAGCATCTGGCCTTCAGCCTGGCCTGTGTGACTGAGGTGGGGATGAACGCAGTGCCCGCCCCAGTGTGTGTTCAGCAAAGCAAGGGAGTTTGGAGAAAAGTGCAAGCCTAAGCTGGGTCCGAGGGAGCTCGGCGGGGAAAAGCTGGCAAGGTGGGGCAGGAAACATTTGGCCCCTGAGAATGCGGCTGCCACACACTTGCACTTTGGAAATCGCCGCTCTCATGCAGACATTCCATAAGAGATACTGCATTGCAAGATTGCAGCAATTCCTGCAAATACTCCTGTAAAGTCAGGTTTTTCCATCTGACTTTATTTAGCTGCTTGTTCTTGGTAGGGTGGGTGCACCCACTCGGTCTGTCTGTGGCTCTGTCTCCTGCCCTTTGTCTGGGTCACTGGATGCTGTCACCTGTACCGCTAGCACCTGCGGCTCAGCTTCCTGTCTTGCACACAGGACTGCTCTTCCCGGCACTTCCTGCCCGTCTCCGCCTGCTGCCTGCCCTTTGCTGTCATCTTGTCTGTCTGTCCATCTATTATCTATCTGTCTATCTATCTATGTATCTATCATCTATCATCTCTCTGTCAATCATTTCTATATCATCTATTATCTATCATCTATGTATTATCTATCATCTATCATCTATTATCTATATATCATCTATGTATCATCTGTCATCTCTCTATCATCTGTCTATCCCCCCATCATCTGTCAATCACTTCTCTATCATCTATTATCTATCTATCATCTATGTATATCTATCTATCATCTCTCTATCACCTATTATCTATATATCATCTATGCATCATCTGTCATCTATCAATCATCTATCATCTATCAATCATCCATTTATTATCTATCATCTGTCTCATCTATCTGTCAATCATTCCTCTATCTATCATCTATCACCTATCTATGTATCATCTATTATCTACCCATCATCTATCAATCATCTCTCTATCATCTATTGTCTATCATCTATGTATCATCTGTCATCTATCTATTTACCTGTCATTTATCTATTATGTATCCGGCATCTATCATCTTCTGCTTATTATCTACATATTATCTATCTATCTAGCAAGCTATCATTGTTTATTATCTGTGTATCATTTGTCATTGCCTGACTGTCATGATCTATTATCCATCCATCCACCATCACCTTCTGTTGTTTGTTATCTGTATATGTCTGCCCACCCATGCCTCAGTCAGAGCTCACTGGAGAAACGGAGCTAATGTAAATATGTAAATACGTGAGGACGCACAGGGCGGCTTATGTGGGCTCCCAGGGTCGGGCGTGGGCAAGTGCAACGGTCTGCACGTGCACTGCAGCGCCGAGGGGTCCAGTCGAAGACTGGAGCTCTGTGCAGCGTTCGTGTGAGTCCCATGAGGATGCCGAAGGGTCTGTGCCGGACACCAGGAGATGGTGTCAAGGTGCAGGGGAAGACTGAACTCCTGGAAGACACAGCAGCAGCCTTCCTTCTTCCTATCCTTTCATGCCACGCAGGGACAGCTGCCATCTGTCTGCTGTCTGTCGTCTCTCCCCCCGCCTGTCCGGCTCTGTCTGTCTGTCTAGTGACTCTGCCTCAGCTCTGGGGGCCACACGACCCGATTCCTGTCCCTGCCTGCGGCCCCTCCCCCGGCCCAGGCTCCTTCTGGTTGTGCTCCAGTGGCCCTGTGTTGGTGACAGTAGGGTCATGGCTCGCCAGCACGTTTCTCGGGCCAGCCAGATTTAAGCAGACTGCTTAAAGGCATGACTGGCACCTGAGAAGTGGAAGCCACACCGCGCCCAGTCTCACTCGCCAGCACCCCGCCCTGCCCCGTCCCCACAGCTGCGCCTGCCTGGTGTCGGGGGTGCCCTCCCGCCCCGGCCGACCCTGAGCTTCCTGTAGGAGGATGGGCGCCACGCAGACCTGCCTTGCTTCAGGGCAGTGACGCTGCAGCCTGTGGTACCCAGCTCCAGATGTGCTACGGTCACTTTCCCTTTCGCAGGAGGGACTTGGGATGCTTCTGGTTTGGGGACAGGATGGAGATGCCTCTGCGAGCTTTTTGGTTTTTTTTTTTTTCCAATATAGGGGATCAAATCCAGGGCCTTCACACACATCTTAGTCCTTTTTAAATTTTAAATTTAAGTTTTTATTTTTGTTTTTTTTGAGACAGGGTCTCACTATGTAGTGCAGGCTGACCTTGAACTCCCTTATGTAGTCCAGGTTGGCTTTGAACTCATGGCAATCCTCCTGCCTCAGCTTCCTAAGTGCTGGGATTACAGGTGTGTGCCACCAAACCCGGATAAATGTTTCATTTTGAGGCACAGTCTAAGTCACTCCATTGCCCAGGCTGGGTTCCAGTTTCTGATCCTCCTGCCTCAGCCTCCCCAAGGATTACAGATGTGCACCACCACTCAGCTTGGAATTGCTTTTTGCTGATGTGAGATGAGCCTCTGGGTCCATAGCTGTCCCTGTGGATGTCAGAACTGCGCGGCCCCTGTTATAAAGCTGCCACGGGTGTGCAGACTGGAGTGAGAGTCCACGCACGTGTGAGCTGGCCTTGGCCGGCTGCTGTGCTCCCGTGTCTGCATCACGGCTCTTCGCCTGAATCTCTGGCTCCAGGTCCAGCTGTGTCTCCTGCTCACGTTTGGTGGCTGCCTGCTGCCCTCCCCTTCTGCAGGAGAGTGAGTCAGTGTCCCTGCACGCCCGAGGCCCCGAGTCACAGGGAGGACCGTGCTTCATCCAAGTGTGTGTGAGGGGCCCGGAGGGGGACAGGGCCCTCAGCAGCTGTGTGCAGCCTTGGGGCGGGGCCTGGGCCACCTGTAGCACCTGCCCCCCCCGCCCCCCGCTACTTCCCAGCTGAGTCGTGGGGCCACTGCACAGGGGCTGGGTGGGTTAGGGGCTGTGACAGACGATGTCTGCGTCCCCTCGAAGCCCATAGTTGAGCTCGTGACCCGCAAGGTGACAGGAGGTGTGCTCTGGCTGCCCCCACCGCCGCCTGCCAGCTGGGTTCTGAGCCCAGTGTCTGCTCTGCTGCTGGGCCACGCCGGGAGGAGGTGGCGGGCATAGCCCACTGTGCTGGGCGGGGCTCCCGGGAGGAGTGGAGTTAGGGAACGGGCATAAGTACAGAGGGGCTGCCGGGCTGGCTCACTGGACGGGGCAGGGCGTCCACACAGGCCGTCCATCTGCAGCTGGACAGCGAGGACCCAGGAGCTGCCCGGCCACGAAGCTGAAGCCACAGAACAAGAGGGGCCGGGCCCCTGGAGAGACCCTGGTGCAGGGACACGCGGACGCAGAGGACACTGCAGTCTGAGGTCTGCAGCGATGGCAGCTGAGTGGCAAATCTGCCCAGGCAGTGGGAGCGCCAGCAAGCTGGCCTCCTCCTTCCCTCCTGCCGCCTGGGCTGCGGAGCCCTCGGGTGGGACCATCCACAGTCCACGTGCTGGGCTGAGTGAGAGCCAGTGGACTCTGAGGACATCCACGGACAGTGGGGTGGCCGTGCTGGTCTGCCAGGCAGCTCCCAATCCAGCCAGGTGACAGTCATGACTAACCACCGCTCCTGCAGCAGCCCAGTGAGGGGGCTGGTCAAGGCCCAGCACCGGGCAGAGGGCGATGGCCTGACCCAGGCAGGGGCCTGGCCCCCATGCTCAGGTTGTCCCCACCCCCAGCCTCGATGGACGGCCCTCAGCCAGCCCTGGGCCCTCACCCAGGTCTCTGATCTTCACCGCAGGCAGCGTGGCCCACACAGCACCGTCTGTCCGAGCGTGGGGCCGGTTCTGTCTGCGGCACTCCAGACCGGGCTCCACAGCGAGGCCTGGGGCAGGGCTGGCTGTCCGTAGCCTGGAACTGGAAGGTGGCTTTTACACTTTTAAATGGTGAAACAAAGCAGGCAACCATGTATGGTAGAGACGTACGATTCACTCTAGTTATTTTTAAATGAACCAATCACTTCATTTTTTCTCAGTTTTAATCTTAATAGCAGAAAGTGTGGATAAACGCATCCACCAAGTGCCGCAGGTTCTTGCTCAGTCCCCTGCAGCCGGGTCCCCGACGACCTTGGGCCCAGCGCTGGCCTGGCCCGTCACAGTACCCTTGGTGTGTGGGGCCACAGCGCGTCTCCTCCACGCTGGCTCAGTGTCCTGGTCCTAGGAGTTGGGCTCTGCCCTGAGCAGTGGGCAGAGGCCTAGGGCTGCTGCCCCAGTGGGGACCTCTCCCCATGGCACTGAGAAAGCAGGCATCGTCTGCATCTCCATTTTACAAGACCAGGGCCTGCTGTCCCTCACCTCAGGGTGATGCAATTGGTAAATGTGTCATTAAGTTTCTCTTAAGTGCTGCTGGCAGACGCGGGGCTGTGTGCCTGCCCTGGGGCTGGCAGCCGCTGCTTCCCCACTGTGTAGACCTGGAAGTCACGAACCATACACACCGAGTTCTGGCCCCTGGGCATCATTTCTGCCTCTTGCCGCTATGCCCACTCCCTGACCCCTGCAGAGCTCGGGACAGCCGGGTCCTCTGGGGCCCCAGGCCTGTGTCTCTCCCGAGATAAACACAGGTCCATGGTTTTGCTAGGCCTGTGGCTTCAGAGCCCCCTGGCCTGCCCCAGGTCCCTGCTGAGGTTTGTGGATGCCTCGTGCCCTTGCACACCGCTTTGTGTGGTGGCTGCACATTCACGGCGTCCATCGGCTTTGGACGGCTAATTCACGATGCTGGCTCCGGCTGGCTGCACCTTCCCTGTCTGGCGCTGGGCTCAGCCGTGGAGAAAGTTCTTGGCTGGGCAGAGCAACTTTGCGTCATGCTGTCTCTGAGGTCCCATGAGCGTGGAACTGAGAGCTGTGGGGTGACAATGGCACGAGCCTGCCCAGGGCCCCTCCGCTGGCAAAGCCTCTGACCCTGTGCTCATGCTCTTCCAGAGGCCGCAGCCTGGCACCCCATGCTTGTACACACATCGTGCTGTGCCCGCAGATGCACAGCCGGCCTGGTATGGGGCCCACTCTGCAGCCTGGGCACGCTCTGCCTCACGGAGGGCCCTGGGCTGAGCCCACCCACAGCACAATGCCTGGACCCTGCTGGCAGTGCAGAAGCTCTCGGCTCTGTAGTGGTGGGTCGGGGTCGCGGGCACCTGTAGTGGTGGGTGCGAGCCAGCCTGGAGAGAGGCCCGGGTGGGCTTCATCTGCTGTGGATCCCCTCTTTTCCTTAAAAAGTCAACAAAGTCAAACGAAAAACATAGAAGGAAGTCAAACCATTGATTGGGGAATTTGGGGGATAGAGCTCGGTGGCATAAGTGCTTGCCTGGCAAGCCTGAGGTCATGAGTTCAATTCCTGGTACCCCCCCACCCCCCCTAAAAAGGATAGCGCGGGGAATTTTCCAGATAAGTATTGATTTTATATCTAAAATAAGGTCACACAGGGAGGGCATTTCACCCTGGAGTCCCTGCTGTGAACGGAGAGGGCAGCCGCCCCTGTGCATAGGCGTACAAGAGTGTGAGCATCTCAGGAATGTTTAGTGCTGGTTGTGTGGTGAAACGATGAACTCTCGACTGCACTGGGTTAAATTAATATGTTATTAAAGTTGCTGTCCTGTTTCGTTTAAAGCGTAGCCATGGAAAATGTAACAATGCGTCAGCGGCTGGACTGTTTCTTTTGGATAGCGCCGGCCGCAGAGCATGGAGGAGCACGGGCCGGCCAGCAAGGGCTCCAGGCGCACATGGCTGAGGAGCCCCAGCCAACCTGATGGCTCAGCTCTGCACCAGGGCACCAGGCTCTGGACGGCTGGCCCAGGTTGCTGGCTGGCGTCTGCCTTCCCTGGCCCGTGCGATGCTGGACTCTGCTGGGAGTGGAGAACGGGTTCACGAGCCAGGGTGACGTCAGGGTCATAGGAAGCACATCTGCTCCGGAACAGCACCGCCCGCAGCGTCAGGAACGAAGGAGACCTCTGCAGGGGACATTCCCCAGGACCCCCGGGGCGGCTGCTGTCATGCTCCAAGACCTCCATTGGCAGAAAACTTGGATCCACTGAAACGGCTTTCTCTGCATCCTTCCAGAGCACAGGAGACAGCTGGTCTCCTCGCTCAGGGTGAAGTCCTGGGAAACGGAATGTCAGCTTATGCCTTCCATTTCTCCTCCATGGGAGAGAGGGCCTTGATTCCTTGAATAAAGACAACTGCGATTTTTTTCTTATGGAAACAAAACAATCTGGTAATGGCCCAAATAAATAATTTAGTCAAATCGTGTGATTTGGATACCAAAGGGAGCTGAAACCATGATATAATAAGACTGTGCTGTCTGTACATTTAGAACTCGGTGGAACATCTGGGATGAGGCCTCCATGGTTTCTGTTCATCTCCCTAAGATACCATTTGTAGCGGTCCAGCTGAAATGGAGAGTGCTTGGGGCTGCTGGGTGGAGTCTTTGGGGCCTCTGTGGCGGCGTCTCTGCAGACCTTCTAGGCCGAGGCTGGGTGGGTGCTCTCCTTGGCCAGCTGGCAGGGCCTCCAGGGGCTGTGGGAGCTACAGCCAGCCTGGAGCAGCACAACTGAGAGGCGTGCACTGGAGAGGCTTACGGGCCATCTGTGAGGCATCTACCTGGTACAGCTGGCCGTGGCGCTGCTGGGAGCCAGTGGAAAATAAAACCAGGCCATCCCTTATTTCAAGATGGCTGAGAATTTCAAGATGGCAATGGAAGGGCATTAAATCAGGTGTAAGACCTTTCCCTGTGTGACTACGCAGGTCACAGATCCCTGAGCCAGCCTGGCCTTATAGCACAGCACTACTGGCACAGCTGTTAGGTTCTCCTTTAGGGCCACAGTGACACTGACTTCCAAGGAGCAAGACAGGGTGATGATAACCTTAGGATGATCTGAGAGAGAGGGCAGTGGTTGATGGGAAGGAGTAGTGCCTGCTGGGAAGAGGGGCAGTGGCTGATGGGAAGGAGCAATGACTGATGGGAAGGAGGGGCAGTGGCTGATGGGAAGGAGCAATGACTGATGGGAAGGAGGGGCAGTGGCTGATGGGAAGGAGCAATGGCTGACGGGATGGAGGGGCAGTGGCTGAGATATGGGACCTAAAGTACCCTCCAGGATGTTGGATTTAAAATTTCTCTGTTGGCTTTCTGACCAGGTAGAGAGGGAACAATAGTTCTTGTTGTAGAGAGGATAAAATATGTCCAGGGAAGCAATGTCTTTTGGGTCCCTTTTAGTCTCCTTTTCTCTCTCCCTTTCTCCTTCCCTCTTGCCCTCCCCCTTCCTTTCTCTCTATGTTATTATTTTTGGCACAGGTTGCTGTGGGGACACTGAGGATCAGTATCCTCAAGCCAACTAGAGCCTCCAGCCTCACTGTAACAACAGATATTAAGAATGCAATTGCACTGTCTGCCGACAGCTGGCCTCAGATTTCTTCCCCGGAGCTCACTTCTCCAGGTGGGTGTATGGTGCTGGGCTCTGCTCTCTTCTGCCTGCTGCTCTCCCACGCGCTGCTCAGAGTGGGCTGGTACCTCGATAGGCTGCGGCTGCAGCTGTCAGGAGACTGGGCTGCGGCTCGAGAGCACCGTGCATGGGCTCTGAGGGCCGGTGTTGTCTCCCTGCACTGCTGTGGCCCACCCCTTGGCTCAGGAGCGCAACTCCCACGCAGGCTGCTGTGCGGGCCTGGGGCTGCCCCAGGAGTGGGCTCCGCCCACCGCTCTCATCCTGTCTTTTGGGGGAGCTGTTTCCGGGGTGTCTGCCAGGCTTCTGGAAGCAACAATGAACGATTATCTGTGCAGCACCTCTGGGCCCAGGTGTGGGTGAGTCATCGGCCTCTGAGGACCGATTCGTTAATGGAGAGCTTCGTTTGGGACTTGCAGGGTAGAGGAGCACTTCAGAAATGGCTTGGCAGGGGCAGCACAATTAAACCACAGGGACGGAGAGCAGAGGAGGTGGGAGGAAGGCCCGGCTGGGTTGTGACTTGCACGCCGTCTGCTCAGCCAAAGGAGGCCGGTCCACACCCTCGCCGCACCAAGGGGAAGGCGCAACGCCCGCTCATGTAATTTTCAAAATTGGGTTTGTAATTAACTTTACAACATCTTCGGGGAATTCTGGAAAAGAGAAAGGAAACACTGAGACCTCTGCGCTGAGACATTACAGAGGCCTCCACTGGGTCTCAAGACACGAGGAGGGAGTTTCTGGCAGGAAGTGAGAATCTGCTTTTGTGCCCTCCCGGTGCAGGCGGTGGTGACCGCAGTTAGTGTCCGTTCTCGCGCCTTTCCTCCAACTTTGAGTCTGGCTTTTCTCCCAGGGTGGGCTTCTCCAGAAACACCCTGTTCACGAACTTCTCAGTCCACGCAGTTTTGAGGAAAAGTTAAAGTGTTCTGTGAAAGCCATTTGAAAGTCAACAAATATTGCTATTTTCTTTATACTTATTTCATTGAGACTTTCTTCTTAATATTATGTCCTCATGTTTTCACAAAATTGCCATAAACATGACAGACCTAAGAGGGAAACAGAGGCCTGGGTCACTTGCCCTGGTCTGGACGGAGAACGTAACTACCTTGGAGTTTGCCTGTTGGCGTCCCTGGGAGTAACAGGCAAATTGTGTGTGAAAGGACAATGGAGCGTTGACGACTGACCGATTTCTCAGCTCCTGAAACACACTGAGCCGAGCAGGGGCAGATGGATGAGACCTGACACTTCCACCTAGGAGCACAGCCGCAGAGCCATTTAATGGGCTCTGGCGTCGCCCTGGGAGCACACGCTGTCCCCACCCATGAAATATTCACAGGCTCAGGCACTGGGAGGCTGGTGTGAGGGCCGCCTGCTTTCCGGCCGCTTCCAGTCCTTCAGGAGAGGACGTCGGAGGATCCGTGGATGGGGCCCCCGGAACGACCTTGCGAAGCATGGTTCCTAAAGGGCACCACGCCGCTGCAGCTTCAAGTACCTGCACTGGGAACGCACCTGCGGCCGGTGCTTGGCAGGAGGGACCAGAAGATTGTCCAGGGTCCCAGCGAGCAAGCTCTGCAGCACTGCAGAGCAGGGAGGGGAGGCTCCCTTGAGAAGAACCCTGTAGTGAGCGGCTGGGAGCCCCACCTGGCCTGCCCAACTCCTTCAGCTTCTGCTTGGAGGAAGAAAGGGTGGAGCAGGCCGATGGCCAGGCAGTTTCTGCACTTTTTACCATCTTTATAGACAGCACAGGCTGGGACTGTGTCACCTCCAGGAAGGTGTGGGAGCTGCCGCCTCAGCTCTTACGAGACCTGTGGGCTCCCGCTGAGGCTACACCCTCGTTCCCCGGACTCAGGTAAATGAAGCTCAGGTGAGGAGTCCTTGCACCTGTCCATCTCTGCCCAGTGGCAGGCAGTGAGAAAGATGGATGCTTCTCCTCACTGTGGTCCCTGGGAGAGTCAGCCCCTTGTCCCTGTCCCTCTGCTGAGATGACCACAGTGCTGCAGACCCTGCTTCCTGACCGTGCATGGAGTGGGGAGGCTCACCCTCCAGCACACTGCCTAGGGCAGGAGAGGAGGAAGCCTGTCAGAAACCTCCCCTTACCAAGGGAGGCGGGGGCATGGGCAGAAATAGATGTATTACAACGCACTTACAATACTCATTGAAAGCATGAAGCAAACACACCGAGCAGGTTATCAGGCTACCGGCCCTACAGAGAGTGAGAGACCGAGGCTGCAGGTCAAGGCCTCAGACCACATACGCTCCTGGGAGGCAGGAGAGTTCATCTCCGGAAGGTCTCACTCACTCTGCACTGTGCCACCCGGCTCCGGGCCGACAGGTGTGTGCCGATTCTATTTCTCTGGCAGTAGGGGGTGCTCTGGGAATATGCTCTCCAAATTAATTTCTGCCTTAGTTATGATCCTTTAGGAACCCCAAAGAAAGAAGAGAAGAACATCAAGTCATCAGCCCATGAGCAGACGCCTACTTGCTTTGAAAGGACAGGTGACCTGAGGCCTGGACCTGGCCGGAATTACAGTGGCACTAGAATAAATTCCACGATTGAAACGCAGCTGATAGAAGACACAGGAAACATCAGTCGCACAGTAGCCCCCCTGTCCTGGGGCTGGCGGTCACGGCTGTCCCGGAGAAAGCGGGAGGAGCTGGTGTGACCTGTGGCTTCATTTTCTGTTTGGGCAGGACAGGGCTGTTCTCTGTCCCCACTCTCGGCACTATCGGGGGTCGAGGGGGCCGGGTGACTTCGCCTGGACCTTGCTCCGCTGTGTCCCTGTAGCTCTGGTGGATGTGTTTTGAGCAGCTCAGCCCAAGGCTCTGTGTGCTTGAAGCTCGGTTGGGTGGCAAGGACATTGCTGGACGCTGGCTGAGTCTGGCCCGCCCTCCCACTGCAGCTTCTCTGCAGGAGGTGACGCCCCCTCACACGCAGTGTGTGGTCCGGTGCTGCGAGGAGGGGCTGCTGCTGTGGGGCGCAAGGTCTCACAGGGCCCCTTCATGCTTCGGGCGCAGTCCTGGCCCAGGCGTCCTGATGGTGGTGACCCCTCCACACCCACGTCCTTGCCGCCGTGTCCTGTGCACCGGGCCTTGGCTCTCCTTCCAGACCCATTTTCCTGAGCTCCTGGAAGCCAATGCCCAGACCTCTTCCACAGTGCTCTGGACGGCCTTGCCACACTGTGCTGTGCCTCTCCCTGTCCCCCGCACCCAGCTGGCTCGTGGCGGGCACGGGGCCCCAGTCTTCCCTGTAACCCACCTGCGTGCTTGCTGAGGGAGTGGTGAGGGCGGACCTGCTGGTGTCCCCGAAACGGTGCTGCTATTCCTGTGACCGCATCTCACTGTGCTTCCGGCTCCTGAATGCTGGCGCTAGGTCCTTGTGTGTGTATGAGAGTGAATGTGTGTGTATATGTGAGTGTGAGTGTGGCTGTTGATTGTCCTTTAACACTGAGTGCTGAAGATAGCGCTGAGGGCTGGGCCAGTTTGAGCTGAAGGCAGGGAAAACGGGCATCGGTGAGGGGTCTGCGGGCAGACAGGATGGACTGGTGACTCCTATGCCCATGGCAACCTAGCTCGGGCTCCTCTGGGCACTTGACTGAGTGCACACGTACAGCCCTTCCCTCCTTCCTTCCCTCCTTCCTTCCTTCCTTCCTTCCGCACCATGGCCAGCACACACTGCGAGACTCCTGGCACTGAGTCACCAGGGGGTGACAGGTTTGGTCCAGCTGGAGGCTGATTGAAGTTCCTGAACACATTTAGGGTAGGGGAGCCTTGGCAGAAAGGGCAGATCTGTGAAATGCGTTTTCCAGCAGGGTATTTCCAACTTATGATGGGTTTCTTGGGGTGTGGCGCCACACTAAGTTGGAAGCACCTGTCTCTGCTTCCTAGATCAACCTTTCTAGAGTAAGCGGTGGGTGTTCCTTGGGTCCTGGCACAACCTCTGCCTCCTCTGGGCCTCATCAGCCTGGGATGCACTCCTGAGGGTGCCAGTGTGGAGGGGCAGAGCTGCTGGCCCTGGGGAGGGGATGTTTCTGGCGTACATGAAGAATGTAGAATCGTTGACACTGTTTCTTTAAAGCTAGAACAGAATCCCTGCCCCATACTTAATGTTCTATTGGCAATTTAAAAAATCTATTTTTCTAACAGCTTGGACAAACTTGACCCAAAATCAAGGTAACATTTTTTCCATCACTGCCCCCACACATGTGATGAGCTCACCGTGGAAATTATCCTCAGTGGTAGAAACCTGAAAATGTCCTCTTGAGGTCAGCAACAAGATGAGGAAGAGCGTCTCTTCACAGCGTGTGGGAGGGCCCATGAGGGCAATCAGACACAAGAGGAGGGAGAGGCACACAGACTGAAAAGCAGGAAAGGAAACCGCTTCTCCTAACGTATTATTATATCATTGTATATAGAAGCTCCTAGAGCATCTGCAAGAACAAAACAGAACACCGAAACCTCCTAGTGCTAATAAATGGGCTTGGTGCACTGCAGACCATGAGACCCATGTACAGAAGTCGGTTGTATTTCTACTCCTTAGAGAGCTTCGGGAAGGTTTGTGGGGGAGCGCAGCTCCTCCTATGCCCTGCACTGAGGGAACGGCCTCCTCTGTCAGGGCGACCGTCCTCTTCCACCCAGTGTGCTCTGCTCATTAGCACTACGAACAATCTACCTGGGAAGTTATGAAAAGTTCTATTTACTACAGCACCAAGAAATAGAAAACACATTTTTTTTCTAAGAGTAAACTCAAGCAAGGAAGAGCAGAGTGTATTCATGGAACACTATAAAACTTTGTGGAAAATGATTAAAATAGACCTAAATATGTAGGAAGCCATCCTATGTCATAGAAGGGAGACTTAAGATTATAAAGATGGTGGGCAATATCAACTGATCCCTGTTAAAATCACAAAGAGCTTTAAATTTTCCCAAAAGTGGAAAAGATAATCTTAGAACGGAAGTTTGAGGAAACTTGAACAACTAAAACCATCTTAAGAAGAAAATGTGAAGACTTTCATCTCCTAAGTTCAAAACTTTCTATAAAGTAAAAGTAATCAAGAGTCTGCTACTGACGCGAGACAGAAATACAGCCCATGAAAATAGAACTGGGGTTGCAGAAACCAGCCATATGTCTGTGGCCAGCTAACTTCTGTCGGGAGCCAAGGATACAGTTGTCTTAACAGATGGTGCTGGACCCTGGGTGCCACATGCAGGGCACCCTGACCTCTGCCCCACACCACGTGAGACATCAACTCGGAACAGGGCAAAGACTTACCTGCAAGAGCTGAAAGTGTGTAAACTGCTAGAAGGAGATATGGGTGCATATTTTCATAACCTTGGACAAGCTGATAGTTTCTTAAATGTAACATTGAAAACATAGGACAGCAACAACCCAAACAGATACATAACTTGGGCTTTACCAAAATACATACTTGTGCCTATGAAAGGAGACTATTAAGAGGGAGAAAACACAGACTCCTGAGTGGGAGGAAATACTTGCAAACAACGTGTTGATGACAGCTCTGGTATCTGGGATATATAAAAAACACAATTCAACAACAAAGTCTCACTGAGAAGTGGACAATGGACTTGCATAGATATTTCTCCAGAGAAGATGTGTAATAGACAAATACACAAAAATATGCCGAAGATCATTAGTCACGAGAGAAAGGGAACTCACACCCCCAATGAGACGCCACCACACACTAGGACAACCATGATAACAGTGATGGCAGTGCATGGAAAGCACTCACCTGAGCCCTCAGACACTGGGAGTAACACGCTAGTGGCCACTGTGGAGAGCATTTGGGCAGTTCTCCCAAAAGTGAAACATAGAAGTACTCACCGCACGGTCCAGCAATTCCACATCTGGGAATACACACAGAGGGATTGAAAGCAGGTGTTCAAACAAACCGCAGCTACTCACAATCAGCAAAAGGTGCAAACACCCCGAATGCACGGGATCTGTACAGAGAGTGGGATGTAAGCCATACAATGAATGGAGACTGCTTACTTGCTGCGAACACAGTGAAGCTTGGAGAAGTCATGCTAAGGGAAAGGACCCAGACATGGCCACGTGCTATACAACTGCACCTCTAGAGATGTCCAGAAAAGGCAAAGCCGTATAGGCGGGAAGCAGGTTCAGGGGAAGCGGGGAGGAGTGACTGCTACTGGGTGTGGGCTCCTTTATGAGGCGAGTGGTGCTGATTGTGTCACACTGTGAACACGTGAAAGCCACTGCTTGTCTGCTTCAATACAGATGAAGTAGTGAATTTTGTCTCAATAAGAAAGAAGCAAAAACACCAACACAACTGTGATGATTGTGTCTAGATGTGCCCCCCAAAGCCTCATGTAGTCATACGTGGGCCTTTTCAGAGGTGGCTGGATCTAGAGTGTGCAATGCTGGGACTGATTCACAGTGTGATGCGAGGAGTAAGGCTGGTCCACTTAGGTGTGCATGCTACCTGAGGCCGGGTAGCCTGGATAAGATATAAGAGACAGAAAGAGGGCTGCTGTTGTTGCTGCTTGCTGTCTGCTGCCCACCATGAACTGTTTCTCCTCTGCAATGCCCCTGTGCCATGCCACCCTGCCTTGGAGCCAGCTGATTATAGACTGAAACCTCCACAAACTTTGAACGTCAGGCATTTTGTCTCAGCAATGAGAAAAGTAAGTAAGACAATAACTGACTCCACAAGTACCAGGATCTCAGCAGAGATGTCATTTATTATAACGGTAAGTAATTAGAAACAAGCTGCATGACTGACAAGGACATGTGGCTAAGAATTGCGGGGCATGCTCTGTGCATACAGCATGGCTATCCTGCAGGTCACTGTGAATCTTGCAGGAAGATATAATGAATATATCCAGGAAAATGAGGCAGGGCAGAGCTACACACAGTGACGGCACCTCCTTCATAGTATCGCCGCAACACAGACAGAGACGGAAAAGGCAAAACTGCTGTGTGGCTGTGGGTCAGTTTTGTAATTTTACTTCAGATTTTTCTCTTATGATAGGAAGATGTTTTTGGCATCCATTTAGAAAACACTTATTAAATGCTGACCTATGCCTACAAAGTTTAAGAACCTAAGTATAAAAATCAAAAGCCCACAAAATACTACAGGATAAAGCAGTCAGAGCACACTTCAAACTGTTGCCAAACACACAATAAGACTTGGACCTGAATGAGAGACACACTCACAGCGGACTGAAACATCTTTCCTTCATTCATGAAGAGGAGCTCATTGTTTCATTGTTTTGATTTACCTTGAAAATCTCTAAGATCAAGGACACGAATATAATAGGATGTTTTAAAACACCAGTATCTCCTTTCACTCATTTTTGCTCATTCCTAGAATAGTCACTTATCACCTACAATATATTAAACACTGTGGGAATAAAGGAAAGCAGAATGCAAAGATTTCCCTGGTGAATTTTTCAATTGGTGGAGGGAGTGTACAAAGGCCTTTGAAAGAAAGTTTCACTCTAATTTCGACACTAAATCTGAGCACAGTCACTCCACATAAACACATCATAGGAAAATGAACCATCTTCATGATTTTCCCTAGCTCAGTATGATCAGGCTTTATCCTTAGCCAAAGTTCTACTAGTCCTTGTCCTAATAAGGGTCACTAGGCAGCGGTGCTGCAACCCCGCCTTGCTGCAGGAAAGACAGCTTGTGGCATTCATTATGAGACACGCTTTAAATAGTGACTTAATCTGATCTTTGCCGATGTGGGAGGGGGCCCCTGTACTGCGTGTTAAGCATGAGCCCGACTGTGTGCACACCCTGGGGAAGGGCGCCTGGTGAGGTCACCATTCATCGTGATGTCACCTGTGTGTCCTGGCAGGGGACCCCGCGTCTGTCGTGGGACGCCTCTTCCATCTCTTTCCCCTGACTGTGCTTATTCAAACCCATGTTTTCAGGCCCTGCTCTTAGAGTCAGTTTTTTGCAAAGAGGGTGCAACACAGAGCCAAACCCTGGTGGCACCATTTGCTTCGGAGGGCACTGGGTGTCGGATGTAGTGGAAACCCCGGGGATTTTTCACCCACCAAACACCGAGGTTGTCTTCCAGCGCTGGGACTCAAGACCATGCACGACCTTGGCTGCAACAAAATAACGATGCCACACTTTTCCTGGAGAGGTGAAGCCTGCAGCAGGAAAGCACCTGTGCTCACACTGGAGAGAGACAATCGAGTCCAGAAATTACATAAAGGGCGTAAAATCTCTGCATCCTTAAACTGTAAGTTTCCTTGGCAATATCAGACCCTGTTAGTTTATAAAACCTAACACTGTGAGAGATATTTGGTATATTCCTTAATGGGATTTCGTTAAAAGGAAATATATACTCTGTATTCTAATAACTATTGAAAATTAAAGGGTGGAATTTCAATGTAGAACTTAAGCTACCATAAGGCACTGAACTTTAGTTATTCACCAGTATTTTAGAACATTGTAGGAAATTAATATTACAGAAATATTGTAGGAAAACAAAGGAAATTGGGTTTTCTGGACTGCGTGCTCTTATTACATTGAAATAGATGTAGGAGTCTCTCAAGGTAGGGCATAAATGGGGGCAGTGAGTAGATGCAGCAGACGCCCTCAGTGTGGATGCGCTGCCCGGATTCATGCTTCCATCTCTGCCGTCATGATTTTATAAAGCAAAGGAGGCTGAGCAAGGGGAGCTGATGCTCCTGGTGGCAGCGCTGTCTCCTCCTGTGATGTCACTGGTGCTGTGGTGGCCCTGGGCTCTGTGCTCTGCTTGCTGGATGAATGCAGCTGCCGTGGTGCCTCTGGCAAGGTGGCGGCAGGCACAGGTGGTGTCCTTCCCTGTCTTTGTGGGGTGACTGTGCACCTTCAAGTGGACGGCATCTGGCCCTCAGCTGCTCTGCCCTGCTGGCTGCTGCTGGCTGCATGCAGAGCCAGCGCTTTGCCCACTCTCAGCGCCACATGGGGCTCTCCTTGGAGGACGCGTCCTCCCACAGAAACCAAGGCTGGTCGTGTGAGGGCAGTGAGGCCAACCTGGAGGTGGTGACAACGTCACGGTTCCACAGACACAGATGCGTCAGTTGACGTGCTGCACAGGACGGTGCTTTGACAGTGAAGCTGTGTCTCGCTGGCAGAAGGTGCTTGTCTGCGCTGTCGTGGAGCAGGACTGAGCTCAGCACGGCCACCGTGCGCCTGCACCCTCTGTTTCCCTGAGGAAGAGTTCCCGGCTTGAGTTCTACACAATTGGAGCCGTAACTTACGTAACAATTGCTCACTTCGGTTTTACTACTTATACTTTAATAAAGTCTTTACATCCCATACGAAGATGAGTTTGGGGTGACCCTGGTGCACACGCTGGCCCTGACTCCTGTTTTTGCCAGAGCAGGGACTCATGGCTCTGAGTTGTCTGTCTCCAGCTTGGAGATGGCCCCTGTCATCCACGCTGAGGCTCATGTCCCTGCACCCCTGTGTGAGAGGGCAGAGACTGCATACAGAGTGACAGAACTCGAGCTTGTTCTGTCTTCGCAGTGGCCCCGAAGTTGCTGTTTTTACTTAAAATTGAAAATGAGGAGAACTCAAGTTTTGAGGTGTCATATTCTGCTTGGTGAGTGAAAACTTTTGTTCATACACAAAATATGTTCTAAACTTGTGTATGATCTTTAAAAATGAGGTATTTTTAATATTTTTAAATTGTTAGAAGCAAGACTCAGGAAAGCAGTTTCCAAGTCAGCTACCCACATCCCAGGACACGGTTCAGGCACATTTAAGGAGTGAGAAACACCCAGCACCCAGCACCCAGGTAGAAGCTGAGACTGACAGTGAGTGTATTTAGTCACAGGAGCAGCAGGCAGTGAAGGGGGAAAGAGTCCAAATTTCTAAATTTCCAAATTTTATGAAAACTACCAGCTCACAGACCTAAGAATTTTAACAAACAGCATGCATGAGTAAGAAACGTGAAGAAATATACAATAGTGTATATCATAATTAGATTGTGTAAAGCTGGTGGTAAAGAGAAAATCCTAAAAGCAGCTGTAGGAAAAAACCACGAGGTCCAGAAGACAAAGGCAAGGACAGAGCGCCTTTCTTGCCGTGGACAATGGAAGTTGGAAGGCTGCCGAGTTATGTATTGGAAATACCGCAGGAATCCACACAGAACTGTGAACCGAGATTTCTCTACAGGCTGAAAACATTTTTCAAGAATGAGGGCAGAACAGAGATGATTTTAGACATATAAAGGCTGAAGGAACTTGCCATCAACAGCCTTGTACAATGAAATTATTGAAGGAGTCCCTTCAGGCAGTCGCAATCTGTTACTGGATAGAAACCTGGGTCTTCACAAAGAGAAGAAAAGCCCACCAAGGGCAACTAGAAAGGTGAAAATGTAAAGTGATGTTTCTGTTGCTAAATTTCTCTAAAGATAATTGTGTCAAACTATATAAAACAGCAGCTACCACGTGTGATTTGGGGCTGTATGGTAGATGGAAGTCCAGTGTATCCCTTCATCCACACACGAGCTGGAGTGGTAGAACTGACTGTCCTGTCAGGGAGTGTGGGCAGGTGTCACATGTGACAGGTTCAGGGTGTACACTGTGCGTGCTACTCTCGGACAGCACTAAGAGAACAACAGCAAGACAGCCAAGGAGCTGAAACACACTCCTGAAATGCACTCAACCCAAAGGGAGACAGGACAAAGGAAATGATGAATAAATGGAAAACGCTAAAAGCAAGCAAAAAGCGGTCAATTTAAAACCAACCACGGCAACAGTTACACTAAATGTAAATGGTCAGAAACTCCGACAGAGGGCAGAGACTGCCTTACTGTACAAAAAGGACCCAACTTTGTGCTAGACTCAGGAAACTCACTTTAAATATAAAGACAAAAATCAATTAAAAGTAAAAGGATATAAAAAGATAAGTTACAGTCACACTGGTCAGTGGGTAGCTGAGCGGCCACATGAACATGAGAGAAAGTGTGCCTCAGAACCAACCCCATGATGAGGGCAACAGGGAACTTTCCACAGTGGTAAGGGTGTCACTCAGGACACAAGGACCCAAAGTCTTCATGAACCTAAAACCAGAGATTTGAACAGGAAAGCCAAAACTGGAGAATAAATCCCGAATTAAAAATAACTGCCAGTCATTTCAATACTCCTCTTCCATGAATAGGCAGAAGGAGAAGACAGAATTTCAGTAGGACATGGGAGTGGGGTGGGACTCCCTACCACCAAAGCAGATCTAGAACAGGGCTCCCTGACAACAGCAGAACAAGCGTTGGTTTCTGTGTACACAACGTGTATTCAGGTGAGCTCGCTAGTGTGACAGAAAGTTTCACTTTAAAAGGATCAAAGTGACATTGAGCATAGACTTACATTATGCTGAAGCTACCCAGCAATCCACAGAGAGTCTACCTATAGAGAAGCATCCCTAAACACCTGGGAGCTGTACAATTTTAGATAATACACTGGCTGAGTAAGACACCGAAAGAGAAGGGAAAGCTGAGCTCGCAGGAAATCAGAGCGCAGATTGATTGGCAGGGGTGTAAGCAGGGAGGCTACCCGTCAGTGATCTCCAATCCCTCTCAGGACATCAGAAAAATAAATGCGAATGAAATTCAAAGCAGGGATGAGCAGGCAGAAATGAACACATTTTATTTATTTTAAATATATTTTTATGGGTACATGTCTGCCACACCTCCTGGTTACATCATCTAGAGATAGGGATGCACGTGACAGCCGGGGAGTCTGGGAGAGGCAGTGGCTTCCGAGCTGTGCCCTGAGAAGGTCGTGAAATCAGTCGGTACAAGTCAGGTGGGTCAGGGAGACAGACAGGGAAACCACGTGGACCGGACATGATGCCAGAGCCGGCTCTGCAGATATTTATTTCAGTGACCACAGAGGATATTTTGGGTAAAGGTCTGCCAGCACATACATTAACTAACTGATTAACTGATTGGTTGAGACAGGGTCTCACTGTGCAGTTCATGCTGGCCTCAAACTTACAGTCATCCTCCTGCCTCAGCCTCCCAAATGCTGGGATTACAGGCACGTGGCTCCATGTGCAGAAGTTCCAACACATTTAAAACTTAAAGTCGACGTTTTCTTTAAAAAAAAAAAACTACCCAAACTCAGTTAAGAAGAAACAGAGAGACTGAATAGTCTTATCCCATTAAATGCATTAAATATGTAATTAACCTTCTTTCTCTCCTGGGACTTTGCTGCCCAAGTTGGCGGGCGCAGGAGAAGGTGAAGGCAGGTGAAGGGTCTCAGGGTCGGGATGGGCAGGTCCGTGTGAGGATGGAGATGTCCACCGGGAAACTCCTACTTTCCAGACAGCACGTGCATCTGCAGAGAAACCCACAGAACCTGTGAAACAACTCGGAGCTGACGAGTGACAGGGAGGAGCTGCCGGCCTGAGGCCCGTCGCTGAGTCAGCTGCGCTTCAGATACTGGCGGCAGCTAGAAGTGGAAGTGGTAAAAATAGCACCCCAAATATCAGAAGAACGACAATCTGACAGAAGACTGCACACCTCATGGAAGAGAATAATGAGCTGCCTGGGAAGCTGGAGGGGTCCTCAGCTCTCTCCAGGGTTACCAAGGCTCAGAGCAAGGCCCGGCCACGCCCCGCAGACCCACTTCCTGTGGAAACCTGCCACTGGGAAACGCACAAGAGAGTGCAAAGCAGTAGGACAGCCACGTCCCCTGAAACGGAAGAGCAGATGTGGAGGACTCCCACGCTCAATTTTACAAAGCCACGGTTGTGGAGACAGTGAGATTTTGGCATAATGACACCGGAGAGTCCAGGAATGGATTCAGGAGTGCGCCAGCTGACTTTGGATGAATGTCCAAGGGCAAGTCAGTGGGCCACATTCCTGTCCTTTCCAGATTGGTGACTCAAGCAGAAGATGGACTTCGATCGGTTCCTTGCGCCAGGCAAATCTTTACTCCAAGTGGGTCATCACTGTGAAACGAAAACTATAGAGCCTCTAGAAGAAAACAGTGGAGAAAGTCCTTGGGACTTTGGCCGAGCCTTCTCATTATTCCGAAGTACAGAAGCCTGGGCCCCAGGAAGCCGCAGAGGTGACTGCTGTTGTCCCAAGGATGTAGGGCACTTGCTTCCCAGACCCCTGGAGGGTGCTTCCAAAGCGTCAGGCCAGACACCCGTGAATGGCCCTGAGACCGTGCCGGGGGAGGGTGGGAACGGAAGTGACTGTGGCTCTTGAAACCTGTTTTCCAAGACGCCGCCCGGAGCTGAGCAACTGGGAGCCTCCCTGGAGGGCACGGGGCAGCGTGTTTCCCGCGGGCCCCAGGGTGTGGGCCAGCAGGCAATGTCCAGCACAGAGCATGGATTCTGACCACTGACTTGGGACTGGACAGTGTAGTACCATTGCGAAGGTTGTGTGGGAGCCCAGAGAGTCCTCGGAACCCGTGCCGCTTGTCCCTGTGGCCTCTGACCCTGGCTGGCCTTGGGTCCCTTGTCCATATTCTTTGACCCCGGAGCCCAACCAGGCCGCCCACAGGGGCCCATTTCTCATTTGAGTAACAGAAACTACAAATAAAGAGCAAACTAAACGACCGGTAAAAGCAAACAGGGAGACAGATCTTTTGCACATGAGAAGGGGACCGGGAGAGGATGGGGCGTGGTAAGGTGTGGAGTGTGTCAGGTACAGGCACAGACACCCACAGTGGGCGTGAGCTCCGCGCGTCACAGACACGAGCCAGCGACAGCAGCAGTGGAGATGGGAAAGGGACTGGAGATAGAGGGTGGGGGGGGTAGGGGAAGAGGAACAGCGGAGGTGTGTTTGGTGCGTCCGCCTACTCCCTAGATAAAGGCAAACCTCACG
Source organism: Chinchilla lanigera (assembly GCF_000276665.1). NCBI lineage: Eukaryota > Metazoa > Chordata > Mammalia > Rodentia > Chinchillidae > Chinchilla > Chinchilla lanigera. The sequence goes on from NW_004955504.1 coordinate 987,074, forward strand.
TTCTGCAAACGTGTGCTAATAAAATAAATTTTTTTGAGAAAAGGAAGCAAAATTGAAATGCATTCATTGTCAGAAGTCCCTGAAAGTGCTGGGTGGTCAGCAAGGGCCCCAGGGGTCAGGCTCCTGGATGGCCTTTCTCTGTGGTCTCATTTCTCCAGCCTCCCTGGGGCCTCACTGCTCCTGGCCTGTGTGCTCTGTGCTGTCTCCCACATGGGGGCCCCTGCTGCTGGCTCTGGGATGCAAGTGAGGTGAGGGTCCATCTGGGCTGCAGAGCCAGGACCCCCGGGCCCTGCGCTGAGCCTGGGGAGTGGGGCTTCCATCCCACGGTGGTGGAGACCCTCCCTGGCTGCCCACCCCCGGGACCCTGGACAGCCTGCTGGGGGGGCGTGGTCTCAGAAAAGTGGCCTCTTGGCAGCTTCCTTTCTGCAAGTGTGCTGGACCCTGGCTGGTCCTACTGGACATGGGGGTCACATGCCCATTGCAACCTGTGTTCCTCAGGAAATAAATCAGACCAGAGCAACGCACACCACTGCCTGTCCTGGGGAGAGGACACTCCTCGCACCTCACCCTCCTGTCCCGATGTCCTCTGGCCTTGAGGAAAGGAAGGACGCAGCCTTGAGCCCTCTGCAGTGGCAGCTGCTCCCACCGAGCCGCTGCCCCATGACCTGACCATCTGTCTTCCCACAAGGCCGTCTATTCAGGACATGGCTGGGGACGCACTGGAGGGAGCACGCCCCCTAAGCTGCTGGTCGCAGAAGGACATGAAGACTCAGCCATTGCCATGAGGGCCGGCACTGCCCTTGGAGGGAACAAAGGGAAGTCTGATTTTCAGAGGAAAAATTTCCACTGTGGGAAAGGTAGGGACTTATGTAGTCGACAATATCAGTTCTAAAAATGCAATTTCCGGATTAATAACGAAGACACTGTTCTAGCTCGCCCGCTCCTCCAGGACGTGTGCTTTTGACCCGAGAACATATTGAGCCCCGTGGCTCTCAGCTGAATGGCGACTTAACAATCCTCCCCTTTTTAGCGCTCGATGTCTATTAAAACGAGGTGAGGCACCAGGAGTTCTGGGCCGCTCCTCCACACGGCCGGTAAATATTAAAGCTTGTAACTTTAATATTTGTGTTCTGTCTACTGCACGGTAAAGAAAGATCCACAAAGTGTTGTTTCTCATATGAAACTCCAATATCCAGGCAGTTTTGACCTCTTTTATTCTCTTTAGGCAGATAAGGACGCATCTAGACCATAGCAAAACAAGACTTCTCTGTCCCAGACCAGGAACGCACGCCTTACCAGCACATCTGTGTGCATGTGTATTTGTAACACTCTCGAGAGTATTTATTAATATAGTAAAATCATGCATGATTTTAGAGTTTATTTCAGTATTTGTACTTTTTTTTTGAGACAGGGTCTCACTATGTAGTTCAAGCTGGCCTATGTAGCCTTGAACTCACACTGTTGGCAATCCTCCTGCCTTAGGCTCCCAAGTGCTGGGATTACAGGTGTGCGCCACCACAAGTCAAGAAGCCTTTGAGAAGTTGCCTCTCCAGAGTCTGGTCAGAGGGCGTCACCGGGAGAGGGAGTGTGGAATGCTGCAGAGGCCTGCGCCCCTGCCCCCTGCAGCCACACCAGGTAAGGGAGAAGATTCAGGGAGGCGGAGCCTGGCCGCAGGTCAGCAGGCACAGGACCGGCATCGGGAGGAGGATGACTGGGTCACCAGAGGGGTCAAGTGTGCAGATTTGGTGGAGTTGGGCCCCCAAACCCAAATCTCTACTTAAAAAAAGGTGAAGGACGTGGAAGTGCGTGTCCTGCTCACTGCCAGTGACTCCGCGGACACAGCGGTCTTTGCGCGGAGGGTCTCGTATTTCCTCGTGGTTCTTGGCCAGGAATTGCGCAGATCAATAAATGACGTCTTGTGGTACCGGTGTCTCGTGGCACCTCATACACTGTGAGCTAACCCAGGTCTCCACAGGGAAGACGCTGGGGGTGGGGCTTGTGGTGAGCATGAGAGTCTTCAGACCCTGCACCTGGCTCGGTCCCTGTGAGGCGCTGGGGGGTGCACATCTGGCCTGGGCCTGCGTCTCCTGCAGGAGGCCGCAGGTGGCTGTCCGGGAGCTGTTGAGGCAGTGGGCCAGTGATGGTCACCTGCCCTGCCCAGGCCGTGGTGGTCTCTGTTGCCCACTCTCAGGTCACATCCATTTCTTTCTAAGAACGGTGTCACCCTCTGTCCTTGTCTCTTCTGTTGTCGGTGCAGGACGCTCAGCTCCACCAGTGCCTCCACAGCCACTGCCTGCCACCATGGCAACATCTCGGGCGGGGTCACGGGGAAGGTCATGTGAAGGTCAGGAGCAATGGCTTCTGGTGGTGGTCGCAGAGGAAAGTCGGAGGTGATGGCAGATGCTGGGTGAATGTCATGCACAGCTGTCCTGGGGGGACAGGCGACGGTCATCTGTGAGAGCCGCGAACGGTGGTCATGAGGACGTGGGGGGGGACAGCGTCAGTCATCGGTCTCGTGTGGATCTTTGCCTGCAGGTGTGGGGTGGCCTTGCCAGTTGGCCAGGGGCCAGTTCTTGGGGAGCCTCGAGTGTCAGAGGAAAGGAGGCAGAACGGCAAAGAGGAACAGATGCAGGTTGAAGGCAGGACTGGAGGTTGGATGTAGGTCTGGAAGTTCTTTTATTTCTCCTGTAATTTCTGTGCTGAACTTCAGTGGAGGGACCTGGGGGCGTGTGATACTGACCCTGGCATGGTGGAAATAGGCACTTTCCAAGCATCTATGCCAGAGCCTTGGGACTCGCAGGGCAGTGTGGGGAGGGGTCCTTCCAGCAGTCGGCAGAGGCAGGTGTGTCTCCCGCAGCCCCTGAGCCTGGCAAAGTGGTCAAGGCCTGCATGCATGGCCCTCCCCCCGGGGGAGGTTGTCTACGGGAGGGGGAGTCCCAGCAGACACCCTGGGTCCTGGATGCCACCTGCCGCGTGGGGACGGAGTCCCCGCCCTTGGAGGCCCTCGGAGGCCCTTGGGGACAGGACAGTGGGAGCCGTATTCCTGCTCCTGATCCTGGGAGACGCTCGGGGAAGGTCTACTGGAGGTCGAGCATGTTCTGCGGTTTCTAAGCCTCATTTCATCCGCGTTTTCCTGCGCGTTTGAATGCAACGCTCTTCTGAGCCGTCTGTGTGCGAACATTTCCTGCACCCCTCATGTTCCTGTTCCATCTTGGGCCCCGGTAAACAGATTGAGTGATTTTGCTCAGTCTTCCCCCAAGAACTGCACTTTGTGTTGACAATAGGAAGTTTTCCGACTTGAGCAGGTCTTCTGCGAAGGGGACGAGCCCGGTCAGGCCCGTGGCTCCTTCCGGCTCCCGAGGCACAAGCCGTGTGTGTGGCTAATTTCACAGCTCACGTGCTTTCGGCTGCCCTGAGCCCGGGTGCGGGGAGCCAGCAAAGAGGGTGCTGGGAGAGCTGAGCAGGATTTGACAAAGGACACGCACTGATTGATGGATGGATCTGCTGGGACAGAAGCTAGACACAGTCTGTCGGGTTCTGAGACTGAGCGATAAGCAGCCGCCCCGTGTTTCTTTGAAACTGCGTTTGCGAATCACACCATTCGCCCGTGGGGTTGCTTCCTGCAGCTCCTGCAGAGCCGAGAGGGCTGGGCCCCCGCTTGCTAACACTGCCTCTTGCTGTAAGTAAACAGCAACAGCAGAACACAAACAGGGCGACCTCAACCTGACGGAGCGACAGTCCCGCCGCACAGAGGCTGTGACTAGGCTCGGGCGGCCCCGCCAGTGGCCTTCCCCATCCAGTGTCCCACCTGGGGCCCTGATGGCCAGGCCACACTACAGTCTGAGCCCACCTGCTGTGGGCAGGGACCCAGCGGGCCTGGAGAGAGACTTCCTTGCTTCAGCTTTCAGAGGCTGGCTTCTTCCCGCCCCTATCACACTCAGCCACAGCCACCCTTGGTCCTGCCATGCGAGAAGCCCCAGGTCATGCAGGTAACTGTCCTGGGACGGGATGGGGTCACAGGAAAGCCGTTTCCGGTCCTGAGCAAAGAACTGAGCGGGACACTTGGAAGGAGCAGCAAGAGCAAGATCTATCGTCAGCAACAGGAGTGAAGGTCCACCCCTCGGGGACAGAGCGTCCAGAAGTGCTCACAGCCTGACAGGGATAGGTACAGGGTCTCTTGAGGTCCTGCAATTTGGGGGGCCTGTAGCTGGGGCCTGACAGGAATCATGGCCCGGAGCAGTGCCTGACTCACCCACCTGTCCAGAGCGTTTTTTTTTTTGGTACTAGGAATCAAACTCAGGGCCTTGGACTTGCCAGGCAGGTGCTGCACCGCTGAGCTGCATCCCTGGCCCTGGAGGGAGTTTTTCACGACCCCAGGCTTGGGGAGGAAGTGTCACGGTGTAGGAGCTGGTGGTGTGGGTGTGTGTGAAAACCGCCACGCAGATGAAGCTGGACGCCCCGGGGTCCCACACTGCAGTTTTGCACACAGGGCCTCAGGCACAGGGTGACCGCTCCCTCCCGGGGTCTGATGCTGGGACGCAGCATCTGTGCTGTCTGGCCGCTCCACTCTTGCTTGTGTTTCAGTCTCCCCGTCCTATTCCTGAGCTCGTCCCAGGCTGCTGGCTCCGACTGGGCAGTACCGAGCAGCAGTGTCCCCCTTGGGGCAACTGCGCCTGTGGGCAGCACTTACTGAGGCACCTGGAGGGAGCAGGGAAGGCAGGGGGAGGGTGGGCAGTGCACGGTGCATGTGGTCCTGCTGTCAGCACCGCTGTCCTGTCACTGACACTCCCAGAAGGAGGGGCGTTCATGTGGCCCTCGGTGTCAGCTGGTCTCTCTCGAGGCAGAAGCAGTGCAGAGAGGGCTGTCCTCGGGCACCCTTTCCCAGTCAGGGTGGTAAGAGGGGCAGACCTGCTCCTCAAGCTGACCGACCCCAGGACAAGATGGCAAGGCACAGACAAGGGACTCCCATCCTGAACCCTGGGGGCCCACAACCCTATGCACAGGGGACCTTGGGAAGGTGGCCCTGCCCTGAAGGGACCCCGCGTCAGTTGTGGAGAGGGAGTAAGGGAAGTGCTGCAAGTGGACCTTCTCGTAAGTAGCTGAACTTCATGTGTGGTAAAACACACCCACCCCGGGTACAGCTGGACCAGTGCGAGGTGAATCGGCATGTGTGTGTGCCACTGCAGGGATCAGACCTTTCCCCAGCTCCACTCAGCCCGGCCCAGGCGACCTGCTGCCTCTGTCACTGCAGACTGCAGCTGTGGAGACCCCGGCCTGAAAAACAGGACCGAGCCCTTCTCCATTTTCTTCAGTCTGAGCGTCGGCATTTTAATGTCAGCCGTCTCTTTGTTGCAAAGATCTTCAAGGCAACGATGTAAAGAACAAGCCCGTGTTTAGCACTTTTCTGCCAAAATAATCATAACAAAATGTTGGTGTCCACAGCAAGGTGACATTGGCGGAATCAGGCTTACCGTGAGTATTCAGCACGATGCAGAGCGTTTCCCAAACAACAGACCCCTCTTCAGAGGTAGGGTGTGCATGGGGCGCTTTCATCCTGAGGGCTGACTCCAGCCAAGAGGCAGGGACAGGGAGCTGGTGCGGCTGACTGGCAGCCAGCACCACGACTACCACCCCTGCCCCTGCCGAAGTCAGCATGCATCAGCGTGCGTGTGTGCGGGTGTGCATGTGGGTGTGTGTGTGAATCTGCCCAGCCATGTCTGCTCCCCTGGGTGGCTTCCAGCCTTTCCCTGGGCCCCACACCAAACCCTCACTGCAGGGAGTGTCCAGCTCACCTTGGGACTGCTCCAGGACGGTGTGCTGACCCCGAGGTGTAAGTGACCTGGGAAGAAGATTGTCCCTGACCAGAGGACAGTACAAGGACCCAAGGCCAGGGAGAGGCTGCGTGTGGCTGGGCTGTGGCACCTGCTCCATCCTGGGAGGAATCTGCTTGCCAACAACCTCAGCTGCTCATCACCGAAGGACTCTGCTCTGCACTGCCGGTGCTGGAGGGAAAGAGACCAGTGGGCGTTCCAGGACCCCTTCGGCCGGGAAAATCAGCTGGAGGGAGGCACTGATCCACAGGACCTGGGGTGACCAAGAGTGGTGCCAGGCGCATGGGCCTGTGGCGTGGAGGAGGCCGGGACCCCAGCTGAGGGCTGGAAGCCAGGCAGGGCAGCCTTCTCAGATGTGGGAGGGAGGAGTGTCTGCACTTGGTGTGAATGTGGCATTCAGTCCAGCAGCGCCCAGCTGTCCAGCAAGTGCGGTGTGCACAGACCTCACAGAGCAGCACTCAGGGACACGGCTTGGAGGGGACAAAGCTGGGCCCCTGCTCGACCTGTGTCCAGATCCTCGAGTTTCGCCAGGGCAGCTGTGCATGCTGCGCTCCCAAGCAGGACCAGCTGCACCCGTCCCGGTCCTCACCACACCTCCACGGGCTCTGTCTCTGCTCCAGCTCTTTGAGGCTCCTCCTGCTTGCCTGTGTGTGGGGACACTGAGGACTTCTGAGACAGAAGGAGAGAGGGTCTTTCTGCAAGGACAGCGCCCTCAACACCAAATAGGCATGTGAGGGACACAGCACCCTGGGACGGCCAGTCCTTTAGGTCCCTTTACAATGGAAGAGGTGTTTTCACATCCAAACGCTCTCCCATGCTCAGCCACATCTCGACAGAATTAGCGAGACCCGAGAAGACATTCCTCAGAGGGTGAGTAATAACTAGAGCCTCAAACAGATCTGTCCAGGCGTCTCCTAGAATTGACGGCCCGCGGTGACCTGGAATCACACAACTGCTTCGCCAGCCACTCCAAGAACCAATTCCACGAGGACACACAGCTAATTCATTATTTATGTAGCACATCATCTGCCTCCACAGCAGGCAGAGAGCTGGCCAGATAGGCCTGTGCTGCATCTTCCTGCTTTCTTTTCTTTCTTGGGAGGGTTGGCTTGAGGTTGAGCCCATAAGGGGACCCTGGGGTGTCTGTTCGGGTCTCCATCTTGTCCTGGGGCTGGTGGCTTCTTGTAGATGTGTCCCTGGGCTCACACTCTTGACCTGGGCCGGTGGCTGCAGGGTCAGTATCCCAGGGAATCTCCCTGAGCTCTGGGCACGGGAGGACTGATCTTCTAGCAAATGTCCAAGAGTCATACATAACCCAGGCTTCGTGGGGCTTGGCGAACCTGGGGTTTTGTCAGTGCAGGACAATGTGGATTTGACTCTGTCACTGAACACTGAAGAATGACAGAAGAACACCCAGCTAGGATGCAAGGGAGCAGCCTTCCAGAGCTGTCCCCGGGCTGACCTTGGAGGGCCCCTCCACCCCTGGTGTGGACCACATCCAATGGCTGAAGGACCAGGTGAACAAAGAGCAGGCTCTGAGCAGGACGGGACCCCTGACAGCAGTGCATGCAGGTCCCTGCTCCTCCTCAGAGCTCTGGGCTGCCCTGCAGACCTGGGACTTGCCAGCCCCCATGAGCGCCATGCCTGGTGTGAACCCACCTGAAAGGCTGGAGCCCAAGCAGCTCGGAGCTTCTCAAACTCAGGTGGGCCTCCTCCTTTTCCTTCCAGGCAGGCTGCAAGCGTATTGGACAGGGCCACCAACAATCGGGGCGGATCCTCCTCCCGGTTTGCTGGCCTACATGTCAATCATCTCTGCAATGCCCTATAGACATACCAAGTGTGGGCTTTGCTCCTCTAACCTGCTCCTCTTAATCCAGCCCGGGTGACAATCCGGTTGACAGTCAAACGTGCAGCCCCAGAGCGCTGTCAGGACAGGCTGTCCTCTCTGCTCCCACCTCACAGGAGGAGACAAAGGTGCAGAAATTATGTTTCTGCCAAGGCCAGCAGGAGTAAGAGGAGGAGCCGCATCCAGGACCTTGATGTCTGCCGAGGACCACCTGCTGGGCCTGCCATGTGGGGTTCTCTCGGCTGCCACTCTCCTCTGCCGGGGAAACGCAGGGCCTTCGTGGATCTGAGACGCTGCTGACCTCAGGGTGTCGTGTTGTGGACCCCGATCATCAGCGCCTCTGTGGGCGAATGTGTGCTATACAGAAAGCACACGTGAGCTGTGTTGGTTACCAGCGCAGTCCTTGCAGGAAAAGGCGCTGCCAGGTTGGTCACCGGCAGGACTGGTCACCAGGAACGGCAGTGGCCGACGCAGAGGAGCTGCGCAGGTGGCATGTCGGGAGGCCGGCGTGGCACTCATAGCATGCGTGTGTTCATGCACACAACGCCCCCCACTGTGACGAGTCCTGAACACGGTCTGTGCCTGATCGGCAGGTTGAAGGAAGGCTCGAGTGGTAAGCAGCAGTCCAGGGATGGAGGTGAGAGTCCCGGCGACCTGGACGCGAGGCAGGAGAGCGCTGTACTCCGCAGAGTCGCTCTTACACCTGACCAGTGCACGCGACTTCCTCTCTCTCCCTGGGTGCTGGAGGGTGGGCGTTTGGCATTGCAGACACGTGTCCCAGGGCGGGGGCCAAGTGGCCGTGCATGGGAGGCTGCTCCCTGCCCTCTCCAAGGTTCCGGTACCTGGCGCTCCTTTGGTTTCTGTGTCGTCTACCATGTCTTCCGCTTGTCTTTCCTCTGCTCAGTCCATCTTTCCCTCTGAGTTTGCTCTTTCCTGAGGACACAGGAGTCTGCTGGTGAGGGCTCGTCCTGCGACCCCGTCTTCACTAGCGACACCTGCACGGGTCTGTGTCCACATGAGGTCACGTTCCCTGGTCCAGGCTGGGACTTCAGCATCTTCAGGGGACACAGATCAGCCCATGGCCTCCAGCAGTGCTGGCTACCAGGTGGTGCCCACCACCCTTCCCTCCACTGCAGGCTGCTCCCAGAGGTTCATCCAGCCTGGATCGGGAGCTGCTCCCTGGGAACGTGTGAGGCTGCGGGGTCTCCTCCTCAAACCCCGAGTCTACAGAGCCACTACCACCTTGCCCCTACCCCTCCCCTGTGTCCCTCTACAGGGACTTGACCCCTGGAGCCTCAGAGAAGCTGGAATTGTGTCTGTGTATTGGAGGTGAGCACCCCGACCCAAGAATCCAAAACCCAACACATTGACATACCATAAGAATGTCTCATGCAGGAAATTCTGAAAATTATCAACGAAGTTACCCTCAGACGTGTGTATCAGGTGCGTAGGAACCTGTGTGGGTTTTGTGTCTGCACTTGGTCGCCCTCCCAAGACCCCTTTTGCTGGATGTGCATACATGCCCCAAAACGACATGAACACTTCTTGTCCCAGCACTTCGGATGCGGGATCCTTGGCCTGTCCAAGGAGGCCCTGGGCCTGGTTCCTGCCTCAGTGGAGGACTTTCCCATCCCTGCCTTCCCCATCCCCGTCTCAGGGTGGACCGTGTGGCTGGGGAGAACACCAGTGTCCCCTTGCCGGCCCTCTTGGGGACAGGAACCCTGGCTGGTAGCAGCTGCAGTTCCACAGCTGGACTTGGTCCCTCCATCACACGTTCATCCACGATGTCCAGTGAGGCCTGCTTTAGACTCTCCAGGACAGTGGTCAGCACTGGGGGTTCCTAGAGATGGCTGAGGTTGGGTGAGGAGAGGCTGTTTGAAGCGCCCCTTGGAGATGCCATTTCTCAGACTGCTCCCCACCAAGGCTGGGCCTGGACCTCCTTTGAGGTCTCTGAGAATGTCCCAGGGGCCCAGGCTGACCCTGTCGTCAGAGTGGACAATGTTCCAGGAACCCCGGGCCTCAGGGCAGAAACCTCTGAGAACAGCGGGTACATGCCAGGGACCCATGCGGAGGGAGAAGGTTCCCCTCCTCTGCAGTCTGGAGCACTGGTGTCCGTGCCTGTGCCCCCTGGTGCTGGCTTGGGGCTGCCTCCACAGTCTTTCCCCCAGCAATGCTGAGGCCACTCAGGCTGGAGCCAAGGGACAAGCAGACAGCACGTTGCTTGTCCTCAGCTCTCTGTGATGATGCAGGACACAGCACACACAGTCTGTTATGAGGAGAGGGTCCGAGGGAGCGGCCACAGGAGGACATGGGGTCAGCGACCCCAGGGCTGACCAAAGGAGACACAGAGGCAGCATCAGCATGAGAGAAGGGGCCAGGGTGGGAAAGGACGAGTGGGAACAGCAGCCCCAAATCGCACTCAGGAAGTCCGGGCCCAGCTGCAGAGGGTCCGTGCTGGAAACAAGGTCTCTGCAATGCAGTTAGGGGGGAGGAGGTCCCGGGGCAGGGGGCCTAGGACAGAGGACCGCACACCCAGAGGCACACAGCGGCGGGCCACGGGATGTGCATGAGGCAGAGACCAAGGCACCACGGGGCTGGATGCTGGAGGGGTGCAGCCACCAGGCCTGGAGGAGGACAGCAGGCAGGATCTTACCAGACAATTGACCAGGCCCTATGGGGGAGGCTCAGGTCAGGTCCGACCCCTGGAGCTGCCAGGGAGCGGCACTGCTGCAGTGGCTGTTGTGTGCATCCATTAAAAAGTCACGTCCCGAGAGAGGGCGGGGCAGAGAAAAGAGCCCCTGCTGCAGCTGATTGAAAAATCAAACTGCAGACAGCGAAGGCCAGATGATTCCACGCCTGAGAAACAAAGCATGTGCTCGGATTCACGGGAAAAAATGACTGGAAAAACAGGCTTAAATATTCTGATGTTCCTGCTTGTAGTTAAGTGTGGGTGATTTCCATTTTCTTTTGGCTTATCTGAGTTCTTCAAATTTTTATGTTGTACATATATATATTGCTTTGATAGCAAGAAAGGTGCTAGATTCCCTCTTTCTCTCCTCCCTCCCCACATCCCTCCCTCTCTCCCTCCCTTTCCACATCCTTCCCTCCTGTGCTAGGCAAGCCCTCGAGCTCTGAGCCACACATCGGCCTTCTGGATATTTTTCAACCAAGACACACGAAAGACGCAGAAATACGTCTAACCAGTATGGAGGACAGAGCTTTGAAGTCCTGAGGGTATGTGAGGTGAGAAGCAGGAGCTCTGACCGGCAGAGTAGCCTCCCCCCACAGGCGAGGAGAGAGCGTGGTCCAAGGACCCGAGTGTGTCACCCACGGGATGGGCGGACTCCCTCCCCACAGTGCGCAGCCCCTGCACAGAACCCTCTGCTCCTGCAAGCAGTGACCTGCAAGCCCCGTGACACCCCAGGGAGTCGTGGCCATGGGCCTGCTGCCCCTCAGCCTGCCCAGCTCCTCCGGGAGAAATGAGTGCAACCACACGGAGTCCCGGTACGAGGCTCCCTTGGGAACCTTGTTCCTCTCATAGTAGTGGAGGAGGTGGGGCTGACCCTGGAGCTTGTGGGTAAGACGGCTGTGCTGGGCGTGGTTAAGGGGAGGTGAGCTCTGTGTAGGTGGACACCGGGGTCCCAGGAATGGCAAACTGCAGGGTACCTGCTCCTGCTTATGCCCTTGTGCCAAGTGACTGCACAGGCGTGCTGTGTGCATGTGTGTGTGTGTGCATGTGCATGTGTGTGTGTGTGCGTGTGCATGTGTGTCATGTGTGTGTGTGTGTGTGTGTGTGTGTGTGTGTTCATGCAGGTCCTGGGGAAGACCAAGATCTTGTAGCCATTCCCTCAAATGTGGACCCAAATGTGGAATTCTGTTTCCAAACACCAGAGAAAGCCACTTCAGGGTACATGTGGATGGCATCACCATGTCCCAGGTCACAGAACCGCAGGCTCTCGAGGGACCCACACGCACTCACCCCGGAAAGAGGACCTGATCTGGGGTCTTATCAAGTGCTTGCAGCTCACCACTGTGTGGAACATTCCTCCTCCTGCTGCACCCTGTCTTCCAGGGCAGGTGGCTGGGCTCCCGCTTGGCTGCTGGGCACACTGCCCACCATGGGAGGGCACTGGTGTCCTCCAGGAAGGCAGGCAGCAGTCCCTGCTGTGCCAGTGGCCAAAGCCATGGGACTGGGGTGAGGAGAAGCTTGGGCAGCAGATGTGACAGGAGGCCTTGGGGGTCTGGCAGCTGCTGTGGGTGGAAGCTGAGGTGGCAGGTCACCCTCCAGAGCTGTCTGTCCACCCTGGCCTGACCGTGTCCCCTGGGGCTGAGGGCATGAGAGAGGGGCTCTGGGCTGCAGTGACCACCTGGAGCAGGGCTGAGATCAGAACCAGAGGATATTCACGTCTTCACCGGGATTGTGAATGTGTCCTTTCTCTTTAACTTCCATTAATTTTTGTGTTTTTGACTTGGGGTTATATTTTTAAGTACATACTAATTTAGGATCATCATATTTATTGACTAATTGCTTCTTTTATCACGGTGTATTATCTCTTTATCCCTAGTAAGTTCTGGCTTAAACTCCATTTCACCTGCTGTGAGTATAGCTGCACTGGTTCGTGTCCCTGTTGGCCTGATGTGCTTTCCTTCCGTTTTCTTTGAATCTTCCTACATGTCTGTTGTGAACAAGACCTGGCCGAGTCCTCAAACTCATGAATATGATCCATTTATGTTTCTTTTCTTTTGAGGCAAGATCTCACTGTGTAGCTCAAGCTGGCCTGGAACTTGCAGTGATCCTCTTGCCTCAGCCTCCCCAGTGCTGGGATTAGAGGTGTGTGCTGCCATGCCTGGCTTGTTTTCTTTACAGAGATTTGGAATTTTAAAAAATGCATCTCATTTTCTGCAGTGTGGAAACCTGAGTGAGAGAATTAACTAACTATGAATGCTGTAAAGTAAAACAGTACAATTGCTGATTATTTTAAGGCCACTGTTCAGAAAAACTACTTAACTATACCTTAATGAAACCTGGCCCTGAGTACCTTGTTCTGGTAATTTCCATAGGAACTCCTGTGAACACATAGAAATGTGGGGAATGGAGCAATAGCTCGAAAGGAGCATGCTCTAGGACTTAAATTTTGATTTTTCTTCTATGCATTTATGCTGCAACATGAAATTAAAGTGCACTGATTGTGGTCACTATTAGTTATACTATGTCAGGCAAAGACAGTCTTTCCGGGTGTAATTGTCTACTTTCTAAAATGACTGTTCCTAAATAGAGTTTCATAATACCTGCCTTCCACTAGCAGGTAGCGCTCAGAATGCCTGGACCTTCAGTAGCATAACACTACAACTGGCGGGGCTGGGGATTTAGCTCAGTGGCACAGCGCCTGTCTGGCAAGCGCAAGGTCATGAGTTCAATTCCCGGTACCGGAAAAAAACGAAAAAACACACACAAAATATTAACACTACATGTGCAGCAGGGGACCAGGTGCACCGTCCAGAACTGCTAGCTGGGTAAATCAGGTAACACTCAGGAGCTTGTGCTTTCATGAAAAACAGGAATTTGAAAACAATGCACAGTGGAACTCATGTTAGCCCTACCACGGCTGGGGAAGGTGCTGCCTGGGGTGCCATGGTTGACGGTGACCCTGGGGAGCGGCATTGCCTGGAGCTGGGCAGGCAATGCCCCACGCTGCAGAGGGAGTCAGGGCTGCTAGGGAGAGGCCACATATCCAGGAGAGGTCAGCACAGGAGAGGGGAGCCAGGCGATGGGCCAGGTGAGGATGGAGTGGGCCAGGATGAGAAGGTGTTGCCACTGGCGCCCTGCGCTGGCTCTCAGCCTGCCTTTCCCGTGGGTCCCTGTCCTTCTATCCGGTGTGTCAGGTCCCGAGAATGAGGTGCCAGTGGATGAATAAGAAAAGTAAAGAGAGGAAAAAAAGCCAAGAGAGGCAAAAGTCTGGGATCAGAGGCTGACAGCCTCTCGGCCTGCAGCCTCGATTACCAATCCCAGTCACCTTTTATTGAGCAAGAACCAAAGGCGTAGCTAGTATAAGTGGGTGGATATCAAACATTTTAGCAAGGATAATTAAAGGATTACCCTTCTCCACATGTAATCCAAACACACCTGTAATCCCAGCACTCAAGAGGGTGAGACAGGAAGATCCTACACTCAAGGCTAATCTGGGCTGTATAATGAAGCCTTATCTTAAGAAACTCTAACAAGTAATAAACAAATCATTGTGTGCTCAATGCATTTTAATCAAAGAATGTCCTCCACAGGTTCCCTCACTTTCTGCTGGGGGTTTAGGGTTAGGAAAGGGCTCCGGAATGGCCGTCTAGAGATTCTGCCCCTCCGGGCCTCCAGGCCTTCTCTGGAATGGCTGGGACCAGGGCTGGGTCCAGCTTCCCTTGGGCCCTGGGAGATGGGGACCTCAAAGGAGGCCACTCTGTGGATGTGTGTCCCGTGCCAGCAGTGAGGCACTGGGGCACAGGCCTGGATGGGTGTGTCTGGGTGATGGTGCCAGTGATGGGACCCGCTCAGTCACGGAGTCCTGGATGGTGACTCCAGCACCGGCCTGCATCACCCCTGGGTGGTGCTGTCGAGTGGCTCTTGGGCTTGTGTCCCTCATGCTCGGTCTCTCCTTGAGGCGCTGGTCACACAGAGGCCAGCCCTCACCTGCTGGAAAGAGAGGGCCACCACTCAAGTCACATCATCCACGTGCCTCGAAATGCTGAAGTGGATCCACCAGGTCCAGGCTGGGCGCGAGAGTGCAGCGGCCACTGCCAGGAGATAAACCCTTCCGAGTCACACCCCGGACCTGGGCCTCCCGGCCAGACCAACCTGGCCTCAGTCACCTTCCCAACAATCGAGGCAGTGGGGCCATTTGGGAACCAACCCTCCAGAACTCCTCCCGCCATTCCCTCAGTTCTGTCTCATGTGTTTTGAGGCCCTGTTGTTAGGGGTGTGTGTGTGCATGTGCATGTGTGCATGTGTGATACACCTTTTTGGTGAATACCCTTCAAAGCATCATGAAAATCCTGTCTTCATCAACACGTTTTCAAGTTCTTGTCACTGACTTTAGCAGGTGACTCTTTCTTGTCCATTTCTGTTTGCCTGGTTTGATTTTTCAATATTTGCTTTACAGTGTTGGTGTCTTTGAAGCTGTCTGGTTACTTTTCTCTCATTGCTGAGACAAAATACTTGATGCTCAAAATTAAGGAGAGGAAGGTTCATCTAGCTCACATTTTGTGGAGGTTCCAGTCCATAGTCAGCTGGCCCCAAGGCTGGGTGACAGGGCACAGGGAAACTGTGTGCATGGCAGCAGAAGACAGCAAAAGCAGCAAGAGCAGAAGGGACAGAAAGCAAGCCTCTTTCCTCCCTTATACGGTAAGCAGGCTCGCGTCCCCTAGGGTGGGTGCAGCACTCACACCGTCTCCGTGCCTGCCTTTTACACACTTAGTCAAATGTCAAAACTTCTCAAGTGAACACAGTGAACAATGTGCTAGAGTGATAGGGGCGTGTCCTCTACACCCTAGGATATAGAGCTGCTGAGCCCCTTAGTTAAGCTTCTAGACTTCTCAAGTTGGCACAATGTATCAACCATTACAGAAGCTAGCGTGGGAGCCTCATACAGACCCGTTTCCCTTGCTTTGTCTTAGTCCATCTGAACAGTGGCTGATGTGGAGTGTGCACTGGAGTGGGCAGTGAGTGATTGGATCTGCTTCTGCAGTCCTGCTGTTTTCTCCAGGCTCATGTGTTTTGTTGTTTTCCTCTATTTTTTCCTTTTATACCTTCTCGTGTAAAACAGAGCTTTTCTAATGTGCCGCTTCCCCCCATTTTAATGTTTTTGCCTTAGGAGAACAGCGCTGTGAGGAGTGTGCTGTTCATATTTGCTTAGACAGTCTGTGTTAACTCCAACTGCATTCTGGCAGAATATGGACACTTGGCTCTAACGCAGCTTTGCCCCTCTGCCTCAGGTTGCCGTTGTTGTATATGAGGTGTATTTGTGTTGTAAGTGCAACAGTACCGTTTCCTATCATGGTGTTCAGTCTGTATGTAAACTAAATTCAGAGAGAGAGAAGAAAACTTGTGTTGCTCACATTTGCTTACCCGAGAGCCTCATGCTGCACATTATTTCTTACATACTTTCGAGCTAACACGGGTGTTGTTCCCCTTTAGCCTGAAAGATTTCCTGTCCTGTTTCTTGTAATATCAGGGTCCTGGCCGAGGACCCTGATCTCCTGCTCAGGGGTACAAGGGTGGAATAAAGCACAGACAAGGTATTTATTTTAGTTACAAAGGGCACCTGGATGATCAAAGCCCGATAAGGACTAAGACCATGAGGCTCGGTGTCCCTGGCTTTTATGAGGTGCACAGCAAGAATGGGGGTCTGCTGCTGGCTGCAGGAAGTAGTGGGGGTGAACTGCTGATGTGGTCAAGGTCCGAGGATTAAGGAACAATGCAGTTTTGGGAAAGCACAGGAGAGCAGGTCAGCAGCTAGTAACCTGATTACCTGCGAACTGAGACTGCTGAGTCAGAAGGAATTTGGACAAGTCGAAGTCCTCAGCTGGCTTACCTTGCTTGAGGCACCAGAACTTCACAGACCACTCACTAGTCTCAGCTCTGGCCATTGGCTTAAAGATTAACTTGTCTGTAAGCCAGCCTGGGGTCTCACCACAAGTCTTGCAGGCCTAGGACAGACTCGCAATTTATTCTTGCACCAATTTGTAAATATCAATTATTGCCCACTCTGCGCTGCATCAAGCTCACCCTCAGCTTGTAATATCAGGGCCCTGTGCTAGCAGCAAATTCTCTCAAGATTTCTTCATCTGGCCGTCTTTATTTTGCTTTCATCTTTGAAGGGTGTTTTGCTGACTGCAGGAATCTTGGTTGAGAGCTGTTTTCTTCTTTGGAACTTTGAAGATGCCATTTTGTGACTTTTTCCATACGTGCTTTCTCATGAGAAGCCAGTGTTAATCTCTCTGTGGTCCCTCATGCATGGTGAGTGTTTTTCTCTTTTCTCTTGTGCTTGCAAAATTTTCCTTTTCTTTGTTTTCCAACAATCTGACTATGACAGGTTTGCGGGTGGATCTCTTGGTGCTTGTCTTATTTTAAATTTGTTGAGCTTCTTGGCATGCAGGTTCCTTATTAGTTTGGTAAGTTTTCATCTATTATTTCATCATATATTTTTCTGCCACTCTCTGTCCCCTTCAGAGGCTCCTGTTGAATGTGTCTTTGTTCTCCTGGTGGTATCTGCATGTCTTAGAGGCACTGCTCATTTTTTTCATTCTTTTTTACATTTACTCTTCAGATTGAAAATTTTCTTTGGATCTATCTTCAGTTTTCTGATTCTTTATTCTGCCCATCCAAATCTTTAGTTGAGAGGATTTTTTTTTCTTTTTGGGTATTGTGCTTTTCAAATTCATAATTTCCATTTGATTTCTTTGCAGAATTTCTACTTCTGTTGATATTCTTTTCTGAAGGAGTCATTGCCATGACCTTTTCTTTTAACTTTTCAGATGTGGTTTTCTCAGTTCTTTGGACATCTTCATCAGAGCTTCCTTGCAGACTTTGTAGGTTCCACATGTGGGTCTCAGAGAATTTCTGTATAGTGTTTTCTCCCTGGGTAAGAGTTACTCATTCTGTTCTGTGTCTGCCTTCTGGAGTTTATAAAATGTGACATCCTGAGTGATACACTGCACCTGGTCCAGGTTTCAGCCTCTCCTGCTGTGTCTGGTCATTTCTGCTTTTGTTTGCTGTCGATTACGTGACCAGCCTGGTCTCGTCCTGTAAACTCTGTCTCCCCAGCAGTGAGGGATTCCTGCTCGCTCTGCGTAATCCCCCGCTGTTTTCCTGTCTTCACGGCTGAGCCTGGTCTGCAGGGATCGTTCTGGCCAGCATGGCTCAGCTTCCAATGTGACTGGCTGGGCCATGAGAAGCCTGTGTGCTCCCGGGTTGCCCTCGTCTCTGTGGGTCAGATCCTGCAGTCAGACTGCGCTGCTCTATTACCACCCCGCCCATCACACAGTCAGCCCACCAGCAGCTAAGGCTGGGACAGCCCACGCCAATGTCCACCCCATCCACACAGGGGCGGGCAGGGCCAGGGCCACGCCCTGTAAGCACCACAGAGCCTGCCTTCTTGCCTGAGCTCCAGCAAGTCTTTAAAAATGCATCCTTCTCAATTATGGGGAGCCTTTCATGTGAGTTTCTGAGTCCTACAATATTATTCTTGACACTGCTTTCCAGTTGTATCATTGCTTTTGGGGGAGAGCTGACAGGCGTCTTGCTCTGTGTCCCACCTAGAATAAAAGTCAAGCTGAAGCAATTGGTGCAGGGGTTGCAGCCAGACCAGAGGGAAGAGGCAAGTTACTGGCATGCTGCCATTTACTCAGAGCTTTACGGCTCTTCTCTAGGGAGCCCAGTTTTATCCAGGGTGTGTGTGGCATCGTGGTAGGGGGTCCTAGCGCTGAAGGCATGGAGTGTCACCGCTCAGCCCCCACTCAACCCATCCAGCCACCAGTGCCTCTCGGGGAAGGTGGTGCAGCCAGGAGGGTTGCCCTGGAAACAGGCAGCGGCAAAAGCTCTGGCATTTTCTCAGGATGGATGACATTGGTGCTGCCCTGAAGGCTCTGCTCAGAGCAGCTGCAGTGTGCCCGTGACTGCTGGGCTTGCCCACACATGACCAGCTGGCTCCCGTCGCAGCCTCCCGAATGCCAGGTGCGTGATTCTGTGCTGGGCTCAAGTGATGCACAGGTTCGTCTCCGACCTGTAGGACCTACAGGGGAGAGGCCACGCCCACCGTCACCGTGCGACAGAGGCCCCGAGATGGGAACAGGTGCTTAGGGCCCCTTCCAGCCGGCTTAGGATACACTGAGGCCTGTACCGCCCTTTCCCACCCTGCCTGTGAATCACCCTGCTGTCCAGCACCCACTGGTGTCCACCCGAGGTGCTCAGCGGTGCCTTTTATGTCAAGGCAGACCCTGTCCCCTCACAGAGGTGCTGAAGCCTGGTCCTCCAGGCCTAGCCTCCCCCTCCTCCCTCCCTGTCACAGAGCATTTCTGGAAGGTGCTGTACCCCGGTTCCCTCTGCTCCTCAAGCTTGCGGTGTCTCCCTGCATCATACGTCCCGACACACTCAACATTTTGTATCAGGCATCCCAAAACCTAGAGGGCCTGGATCCTTCCTCTTTTATAATCATTCTGCACCATCTCATCCTCCAACCTGGTGCTAAACATGTAGCGATGGTTTCATGTGTCTGCAGCCAACCACGATCCAGAAATTTTAACTGGAAAATTCCAGAAATAAACAGTGATAAGTGATAAATTGTGTGCACTTGTTCTTCTTTTATTTTCATTCCTTTCTCTTCCTTCTCTCCTTCTTTCTCCCCCTTTCTCCTTTCTTCTTCTTCCTTCCTTTCTTCCTTCTTCTTTTTTCTTTTTTTTCATGGTCCTGGGATGGGCCCAGGGCTTTCACCCTGAGCTACATCTCTGACATTGTTTGAGACAGGGTCTCACTAAGTTGCCCAGGCTCGACTTGCAGTCCTGCCTCAGCCTCCCAGAGCGCTGGGTTTACAGACGTGAGTCACCGTACCTGGCTTTTTGCCCCCCAAGTACTGAGGCCTGTACCGCCCTTTCCCACCCTGCCTGTGAATCACCCTGCTGTCCAGCACCCACTCTGTACACACTACCATCCGTGAGTCATTCAGCAGCTGGGCTGGTTATCACTCTGACTGTTGGGGGCGTCAGGGCTGGTGTGTAAGTACCCTGGTGTTAGGGGTGGCCCCAAAGCATGGGGGAGCGATGCTTTGGCTGTTTCAGGTGTTCTGTTTCACTCTCCCTCCTGCAGATTACACTGCACTGCAAGAGGCTGGGTCAGGAAAGACGCACAGTACTGAGCTCTGCCTCTACTAAGGAGGTCACTGAGCACGGGGCAGCTGCCCCTTGTGTTGCTGTATGATTTCTGGTCCCTTGGGGGTGAGCTCTCCTCTTTGCAGCCTTCCTTCCCTGCTCACACTGCTCACAGGGAGACTAACAGTCGGGCTGGCTTTCGGATTGGGGCTCTCCCTGGGCTGCCCTACGTGGCCGGCTGTTTTCCCCGAGGCTCCCTGAACCCGCACCTGTGGTGTGCTTGCTCCTGGCCCTGGGACCTTTAATCTGTGTGGTGCCCTCAAGCCTTTGTGTGGCCACTCCACCCTGCCTGATGTCGGGGGCAAAGCCAGCACCCGGTGTCCTCCTGTCCAGGCAGCGTCCCTGCCCTCCAGACCTGCGGAGCCGGGTGCAGAGTTCCGAGGGCTCAGCTGAGCGCTGTTCACCCGTCGGCTTCCGGCTCCTGGGCAGGAGGCTGCGTGGTGGTGGCGACGGGTGTCCAGGGACACTCCATGGCCGTGTCCCAAGCAGAGGCATGTGGGTGAGGACCTGGGCACCGAGGCAGAGCTGCAACGCTCCCTGCCGTGAGTCCAGGGTGTCTTCATCGGGACGTGTGGCCGCTATGCCAGCAGGTCCGTGTCTGTCATGGCTGGGCTCGGTGGCCCTTCCCCAGGACAGTGCCCGACCTCCCTGGGCAGGTGGGCACTTCTGCGATGCCTTCTTGCCGAGTGGCCAAGAGCACAGGTGAGACCTCGTGGCCAGGTGACTGGCAGGGGCCACTTCCTCTCTGGACTCGGTGTGCTTGAGGCCACGGCTTTATTGCGTCCCCAGAGGGCACAGCCCCCTGCAGCGCTCTCACAGATGTCGCACATCTGAGAAGCACCTGCTGACTTGGGCGGGGCGTCAGGTTAGGGTTTGGAGTGGGTCCCGACGTGTCCTTCTGGTAACTCCTCGGTGCCGCCTTCTGTTCTGCCACCGACTGCACCCACATCCCACCCCGTGACCGGCTCACTAGTGGCCTCCCTCCCTAATTCTGTCACCCTCCTCCTCTTCCTGTTAGTGCCCCGGATGTGCCTGGGACTTGCAGTGGACGCAGTCCTCTGACCGATAATCAGGGTCCCCTTGACTGGACGAAGAACCAGCAGTGCTGTGGCACGGCGCTGTGTGTCTGTGGACGATTGATGTAGAGCCCAGCAAACGGAGGGGAGAGACCCACCCCAGATGCGAGCGCCAGCAACCAATAGGCTTGCAGCACGGACAGGGGAGGAGAGGACAGAAGGAAGTGCAGCCTTGAGGAGCTCTCGGCTTCCTGAGCATTGAGCCCTTTGCTGCCCTCGCCCTTGGCCATGGGTCTCCAGGTCTCCAGCATCTTCAGCCTCGGATGGGGACTTCGGGGAGGCTCCAGGGAGCCTCCAGGTCTTCACCTGGGCTGGGGCTGCCTCCTTGGTCCCCTTGCTCGGTGGCTTTGCTTCTTCAACTGAGAGCTCCTGGGTCCTCTGACTCAGCCGCCCTGGGCAGTTTGACCCCCACCTGTGGTCCCATGAACCGGCCAAACGGACTCCCGTGCAGCGCTGTACCTACACCTGTTGAGTCCACTTCGCCCTCATAAGCTGCCTCCTCGCCCGGCTCGTCTGCACAGCCCTCCTTAATCAGCGCTCCCTCGCCCCTGCGTCTCCGGGCTGTGGTGCTGCGAGGACCCAAGTCCCGGTGGCTGCTGCGAGCTGGAGGGTCGCTGGCCACCCAAATGCAAAGGAGAGCACGGGGCTGTGGCCTGGACAGCCGCCCTGCACCGGCGCAGACGGACGCTGCACACCTCCTGCACCCAGCCGGGCCCCACTCTGTCCAGGCCTCCGCACAAGGAATGGCCCATGCGGTGATCACCAGGCCGTTTCAGAAGTCACTTAAACTGTGCTATTTCTTCCCAGTGAATGATCTCCGCAAAGCGCCTTGTTTCCTTCTCTTCTTTTTATTGCAGTGACGTCTTTTCCCAGCAAAGGGTGGTTTCCCTACATATTCACTTCCAGAGAGTTCCAGTGGCCCTGGGAGTCTCTGTGTCCTACCATCGCCCTCTAGGCCGTGAGAGGCACCGCTCACCTCTCCTCCCCCACCGTCCCAGGAAGCCATCTTCCCTCAGTAGCAGCAGCATCACTCCTGCCTGCAGCACTCAGGTGACAGGGTGGACCCTGTCCTGCACTCCTTCGTACGTCCTGAGACACTCTCTGTAGCTCAAATCTGCTTTTCTTCACTGAGGTGGGGCCGAGACAGTTGTGGGCTCCACCTGTGTGGCAGGTGCGCTGTGGGGTCCCACGCCGCCCCGTGTCTGCATCTGCACACCGAGTGGTCTGGGCAGGGCGGGCTGCTTAGCACAGGGCACTGGCCAAGCGCCGTGGAGCCCTGGGTTTGATCCCGCACAGGCAACGCAGAAAGCCGCACCAAGCACCCTGTTTCTACACGGTGCAGGGTGCCAGCCGCTGCAGCCGGAGGCTTCTCTTACTTCTGTGCACACATGGCGTCACTTTTTTACCTAAGGAAACGAATCCCGAGATCTCGAATCACACCGAACGCGTGCTGTGTGCTGTGTGCTGTGTGCTGTGCAGAGGGCCCTCTCATTCTGATACATTCCCGGGGGCTTCACTTCCTGTCTGCGTCAGGACGTGCCCTGACCTGTGGACAGGCCTGCGCTCTCCGCCCACCCTCTGCAGCTCCGGTCACCCTCCCGGACACCTCGCAGGCACCAAGTCCCAGGCTGAGGCGCACAGGTCAGCCGGAATTCTGAGAGCCCCAACACACCCCCAAATATCTTTACAAAAGGTGACATTTGGTCAAGTTGGCTGTGAAAATGATTGTAAAGTGAACTCCACGTGGTCTTTTATGTGTACAGTAGTTCCAAATCGCGCGGCTTGAAAGTGCGTCCTGACTATGTGATTTTTAGTCATTCGCTGGACCGGTCAAAGCAAATGTGAGCAGAGAGACCTGAGACCTATTAGCTCAAAGCGGCCGTTCTCTTCTGGGCAGAGGTAAGGCACATTGGTCAGTGCTTGAAAACAGACCAAGCGATCAATCTTATTAGATTTACAGAATATTAGATTGACAGTGGCCACGGCCTTGCTGCTGCGCAGAGGAAAGGGCCACCCAGGGCTCCCTCTGTGCTGGGAGACGTTCAAGGGGGGCCACTGCCTTGGCTCTGCACTGGGGCGGGAGCTACAGGGTGCAGACGACAGCCCCGCCGTGCAGGGTCTACGTGCAGGGTGCCGCGTGCATCGCCCGGTGCAGTGTGGAGGGTCCCGCGTGCAGGGTCCCCGCGTGCAGGGTCCCCGCGTGCAGGGTCCCGCGTGCAGTGCGGCCCGGAGCCAACAGGTGGCAGGAACACATTTGACTTGCACATCAGCTGCCGCCGCCACCGCGCTCCGCGCCCCCCGCCCGTGGCCCCGAACCCCGCAGCGCCGCAGTCCTGGCTCCCTCGTGGCCCACTCGGTCTGTCCGGGCGGGTCCCGAGGGTTGGGCAGGTGGCCGGGTCCTGCCGGAGCGAGGCGCCGGCTCCAGGAAGCGCGCCCTCTGCTGGCCACCCGCGGACTCGCTGCCGCGCGGACGCTGGGCTCAGGGCGGGACGCGGGGAGTGGGGCTGGATAGAGGCGGACGGATGGACTGAGGTGGACGGAGCTGGACAGAGACAGGCGGATAGAAGGAGGTGGACGGGGCTGGACAGAGACGTATGGAGGTGGATGGAGGTGGCTGGGGCGGTGTGGGAGTGGGCAGAGGTGGACGGCGGTGGACGGGGCTGGGAAGAGCTAGGCAGAGGCGGAGCGTGCTGGGCAGAGGTGGGCAGACGGGCCGAGCTGGGGCGGACAGAGCAGGCAGGGCTGGCCCAGGAGCTGCGGCTGGCCTGCACTGCTGCTGCCTCTGCGGCTGGTTGTGTGGCAGCTCCTGACCCAGGCTTCCCGCGGGAGCAGCGCCTGCTCCTCCTCCCCAGCCCCTGTCTGCGCCGCGGAAGGGAAGCCTGTCATCGCGGGTTCCGACCCACTGGAGAGGAGCCCCGCCTGAACTTGTTTTTAATGTGTCAAATCACAGAGTCACTTCCCGGCAATAAGGTGTGAAGGGTCACCGCCTCCCGCGGGCCCCGAGGAGGCTGCCATGCGTGGGCTTCGCTTCTGCTTGGTGGAGTGACAGGCGGCGTCCTCACGCCAGGGGCTCCCGGTCCCCAGCCCACCATTTGTCACTCAGCGCCTCTGCGTGGGCTCTGCTCATCTTTATTGCTGTCGGGGACGGCTGCCGCGGCTCAGCTGCCCTTCCCTGGCCTGGCTTGGCAGGGATGTTTTGCTCTGAGGCCCCTCTGAGAGGCCTGGTCCCCGGGGCCAGGAGGGGCCACCACCAGCCCCAGTGTGGGGCAAAGCAGGACCTGGGCTTGGACCCGGCTACTCCTCACGCCCTTGGCGGGGAGCAGCTCAGACCCACCCTTAGCCAAGCTCAGCACCCCATCCTGCTCAGAGCAGCGGCCTTGCTGCCCAGCTGTGAGCAGAGGCAGATGATCAGCAGAGACTGCCTGGTGGGAACCGGCTTTGTCTGGGTGCCACACTGCAAGTGCACCTGTGGAATGCAAGCCTTCACTCCCAGGAACACCGCTGTCTTCTTGTCCCCATTTGACAGATGTGGAAAGTGAGTCTCACAGTGACTCCTTAGCTTGCCAGAACTGGGCAGCGTGGCCAACCTGGAAGCGCATGCACCAGGCCTTTGGCACTGAGAGGGACTGCCGTGGTTCCCAGGGAAGGGTTTCCTGTCCTCTGTCCCAATGGGGAGTGGGGGCCCCAGGAGCCTCAAGTTAGTCCACACCAGGTGCAGGACACTGACCCCTGTTCCTGAAGCTAGGTCTCCACTGCCATCCCTGAGGCCATTCCTGGTTTACCGCTCCTCCGAGACTGACGGGCAGGTCTGGGCAGGGCTGGGGCAGAGCGGGTCTTGAGCAGGGGTGCACCCTGATCTCAAGCGGAGGGGATGCGGCTCCTTCACAGTGAAAGGCCTACTTGGGGCAGCTATGCAGTAATTGGTCAGAGACTGAGAAAGGATTCCAGATTTCACCCACACCCGCAGTGTAAGCGCTTTTCTGTTTTAACCCAAAATTACTGGATTTTCACATAATTGGATAAGTGGAATTTGAAGAGGGGCAAAGATCAAGAATTTGAAACTTCATCTTCACCCCTAAATTTCAGCCTAAGGTCAAGGTCTAAATCGCCAGCGCAGCAAAGTGGACGTCTGTTGAACAATGAATGTGCCTGCTTTTGTCTGGAGGCTGTTAGGGTTTTGTTAAGAGGCTGACATTTGAAGAAGCCACAACTCCAGCTAGTTTCCATCAGTGGGGTGCAGCTAGGGACTACCCCTTCCGGTGGGACGCAGCTAGGGACTGCCCCTTCCGGTGGCAGCCATCACAGGTTGAGGTCCAGCTGTGAGGAGGCCTGGACCTTTGAAAGTCCCCAGTGGTTTGAGATGGGGTGCTGGGGAAAGCACCTAAGTCCTTTCCCCTCTAATTGAGCCTATTTTTTATTCCTGGGCTGGAATATTAATTGCCAATTATTGTCATAGAAATTTGTAAGAAAAATATGAAAACCAAATAGAAGGAATATGAATGGTCACAGTGGACGCAGAAATCCACAGCCCCAGGTGCCCAGCAGGGAGCTGTGCCATCTCCCGGGGCCACGATGTGCAAATTAACAGGACGCTGGTCTCCCCCTCAGAGTGACACAGGCACTGGCGTGCGTGACAGCGGAACAGGACTGGTCTGTGTCGGGCCGTGGCTGTGGCCGTCCAGTGGCTTCATTGCATAGCAAGCACTGAGGCAATGCTTATGGACAGCACTTTGTTCCGCTGCTTTAACTCAATGATTCTCCTCTTAGAAATGAAGAAAGAAAACCCAGGCAAACAGAAAGGCACAGTGATGCAGCTCTTACCACACCACAGTTCATAGTGGAAAACTGGAAACGACTCACTTTTGTAAGAGCTGAGCTGAGCACAGTGTGCGGGGTCGCAGGGCCAGGGAGCCTCGGGCCCTGCACGGTGGACCCGTCCCTCCCAGCACAGTGGCCCAGAGCAGAATACGGGAGGGGTCTTGTGCCGCAGACCCCAGGAGGACGGCTGGCGGCAGACACGCAGGACACATGCACACGCGCAGGAGCACCTGCACACACACGTGTATCCATTCCTGCCTAGAACTCAGCTCACAGGGCAAGGCTAACAGCGGGAGCAGAGGAGGCTTGGGGAGAGGCTCCCTGTTTCCTAAGGAGCGTTTGCCTTCCTAGCTTGGGGAGGTGGTAGAGGGGTCTTGCTCCCAGGAGCCCAGGCCTGATGAAGTCACCCTCTTGGCTCGGTTCCTTTGTGCTGCGGCTGTGGGGACCCCCGGGACCCTGAGCCCGCTTGCTCCTCTCCTTCACGTGCAGCTCCAGCCATTCTGCACCACCAGACTCCAAACGCTCCAAGGAGCAGCCTCAGGGGGCACAGAGCGCCAGCAGACCCCTGGCTTAGGCCCAGAGCCTCGGGCCCACGGGACACCTCGCCCTGACTGTGAGGGGTCTGCATCAGCCCCTGCAGTGGAGATGCGGTTTGGGGGCTCTGAGCTGGCTGAGGTGTGTGGTGACGGCGGCATCCAACTGTCCTTGCAGTCCAGATGTAGCCTGGACGACCAACCGAACACAGCCGAGCGTGGACCCTAAACTCAGCCGGGAACCTGTGCTGCTCTGATCCCTTCTAGAGGAACCTGGCCTCTCTTTGCCTTTCTTCAGCAACAGCGCCTCTCCTCGGAATTCAGATTTTCCCTGTTTCTTGCAAACACGTGTGAAGTGGCCCGGCTCTGAAGCTGCCGGGCTTCTTTCCAGAGGACCAGGCACACAAGAGACGGTCGAGGCACGGGCGAGGGCAGGACCCGAGAGGCCCCGGAGACGTCCACGGTCTTTTGTGGTTGCTCTGCCCAATCTTAATTTCACAGGAGTCGTTCAAGTCGCTCTTCAGGCTAACGAGCTTTTCTCAAGCACGTAACTTGATTTTCGTAAAATGGTCTTCTCTGCACATTTATCAGAACGCGTCACGTTTCAACTGTTTACTTGTTTGTAATAGAATGTGACCGGCATACGCGAGGCTTTGGAAGCCTGAGTGGAACTCGGGGCCCCATGGAGGTGGCGCTGGGGGGAGCCGTGCACAGGGCGACTCAGGGGACCCAGGCAGGCGAGTCCTCTGAACGAGTGTGGGAAGTGAGCCGAGTGGTGTGGTGGGTTTACCCATGCCTCCCTAGAAAGCTGCGCTGGGTCCTAATGCCCAGCGCCGCAGACGGGGCCTCATTTGGAAAGAGGGCATCTGCACACCACGCCCCCAGAGCCCCGAGCTGCCCAGGAGGGCCAGTTCCACTTGTCCTCTGACAAATGTGCGTTTTCTCCCAGCTGTAGAAATGGACACACAGCTGTTTCTGGTGCAGATGGAGCAGTGGTAGAGGCGGAAGGGGTACTTGAGGAAAGCCCCCGCACTCCCTTCCGCAGTGAGGGCTGGAAGGACACGCCCAAGCCCAGCCTCCTGCAGCGTGAGGAGCACCTGTTCCCTGGGTGCTGTCCCCTGCTGGGACGTGCTTGTGACCAGAGTCAGGGCCGCAAGTGACTGAGGTGCTTCAGCGTTGCTCCCTTGTTTCCAGGGCCTGGGAGGTGAGGCGAGGGCTGGTGCGGGCTTCAAAGCCGTCCTTGTGGCCTGGGGTCTCGTGGTTTGACTGTGCTGCTGCTGAGACTCCGAACTTAACACTTGCTTGAAAATCGCGTCTCAGGGAGCTGCTCCAGCGCCGCTTCGCTGCTCAGGGACGGGCTCAGCTGTGCCAGGCGGCTTTCTTCTTGCACGAGGGCGATTCCAGAAACAGTGAACAGCAAATCAGACGGCGCAGAAAGCCAGAAAGTGCGTCTCTCGGGGCAGGTGCCTCCGGGCTGTGGTGTCCAAGCCGGAAGCCAGGCAGGGCTCCGCCCCTGTGCCTTAGGTCTGAACGTGAGCCTGTCTTCTCGGCCTTGTTGAAGGCCGCTGACCACGCTGGGGGTGTTCTCAGGGTGCCTTGCCCTGAGCGGGAGGCCCAGAGGGGCTGGGGAACATTGGAGACCTCTGAGGGGGGAGAAGCATTCAGGGTCGCCTTACCCTAGGCTGGTCAGTAGTTCTCGCCCAGACCAGTGACCTCAGGGGAGACTGAGTCAGGAACGCCTTGGCCTCCACAGGCCGGAAGACTTAGCTGTCAGGCTCCAGCTGGCACAGAGGCATCCCTCCAACTGCCTGGGGCACTGTCAGGTGAGACATGGGAGTCAGGAAGCCCCCAGCAGCGATGCCGTGGGCTGGGCCAGTCTGGAGGTGTCTGTGCCAGGTGGAGCGGCCTCAGGGCCCTGAGGCTCCGTGGATGTGCAGGGGCCTGGGATAAGGAGCGGTCATGGTGTCCCTCCGCCATCCTTCCACCTGTGGGAGGCAGTGAAGACACAGGAGCGACTGAAGATGCAGCAGAACGCACAGTGAGGCGTGCTCCTGCACAAGCGACACAGGCCCCAGGCAGGCACGGGGAGTCTCCCAGCGCGGTGAGACCCCCGTACATTCCAGGGGGGCTGTCCCTGACCACTCAGGTCCCTTACCGCTGGAGAGGAATGCACTCCATCTCAGAAAGCAGAGCAAGCACGAGTGGTGTGGACCAACACGTCTCCCGGACAGTGAGCTCCAGACCCTTCTGGTTTCTCCTCCTGCTATGTTGTTGAGGGGACAGCGGCTACAGTGACAGATGGAGGACCCTCCCCCAGAGCTGCCCAGCTAGACCCTTTGTGTTTCTAGAAGCTGAGAATCACCCACCCAGGAAAACCCTCAGCCGTGTATGAAACAAAACATTTACATGTTGATGTTTTCTCTGTGTTCAGCCTTGGCCGCAGCCTACCCAGTGTGATGTGCCGGGTTCTCATTCTACTTGCTGCATCAGTCTTCTGTTGGGTTTGTATTTTCCCTTTGAATAGTTACTTAAGGGTTTGTTTCTATTTTAAATTCCTTTATTTCCTTCCAATTTTTTGTTTGTCCCTAAAGTGTGATACAAGCACATCATTCAATAAATTCGTCAAGCTCTTTGGAAAGTGGTGACAATGATTTTCCATAAACTTTGACTGTTATTCTAAGAGACAGCAATGTCTCTGTCCTTAGGCGTGGCTTGCTCTATAGCTATTAATATTCCATTTATTTACTTTGTTCTACAACTCTTGCTGTTCTCCTCCACTTAACCTGTCAGAGGCTGGGAGAGGCGTTCGTGTTCATCTCTGATAACTCTTGATGTACATTTGAATTTCTCCGTGTATTTTAACAATTTTCTTTCTCTAATAGCTAGTTAGCTAAGGCTTGTGACAACTTTTTGTCGTGCACTGTGAATCTCGTGGGTTTAAAGGGCTCTCTTTGGTCTAAGCCAGTGCTGGCGAACCTTTCAGAGCTTTCTGTGATACCAATAGCCCGCTGTGCCGTGCGTGCCGTGGGATCACTGCCACTGGCCTGAGTGCTTTTGTGCCCTGTGCCTGGCTGAGGCCAGAGCTGACATGGACACCACACCCGATGCCTGCGTGATGCCCGCTCTCCTCCCTTCTCCCTGCCAGGGGTCAGCAGCCTCCCTGGCCTGGGCAGCCTCTCTTTTTTTTTTTTTTTGTTTTTCTCCGGTACCGGGAACCGAACTCACGACCTTGCGCTTGCCAGGCAGGCGCTTTTGCCGCTGAGCTAAATCCCCAGCCCCCAGGGCAGCCTCTCTTTTTGGAGTGTGTCTGTGTCCACCAGGTCTGAGTGCCTGTCAGAAGCTCTGGGGCTGTGGGGCCCCCTCACCTACGGCCCTGGTCAGCTTCAGACCCCTCTTGCACCTACGACGCCAGAGCAGAACCCCCCAAACCTGTGACCTGCGCAGGGACACGTGCTTGCTTTTTAAACTTGTGCAGAACTGATGGACTGGGAAGGTTCTTTAAAGTGAGCCACCTCAGCAGAAACCTGAGGCCTCAGTTTCTTTATTATGCGGGGACATTTATTTGTAGCAGGTTCCCTGAATATTTGGGTTGGGTTTGCTCATCAGGGGTGTCAATTCACAACACAGAACCCCAGGCCTGTTCCACGTCTGGCTCAAGGCTTGAATTTCATTAGCCAGGTTTTGAAGGAAACTGCTGCTTAAAAATCAGCTGCCTTAATTTTACACGGACCGATAGAAGAAAAGCTGAATGGTGATTCTTTAACTTCACAGATGTGTAAATGGAATAATAAATAGGTGGAAATTAGACTTTCATCCATGGGGAAAGCTAGGATCTAAACTTTGGACCTTTTATATATTTAGATATAACTTAAGTGGAGTAGCTGGGAAATCTCTGTGCGCACCGCTTGCAGAGAGACAGTGCCTCGGCCACCACCAGGGAAGAGGGTGTGGGGTGTGTGGGCTCGCAGGACCCATGGACTCCTTCTGTCCTACAGGGTGCTCTTGTGCCTTTGGGCGGGAAACTGGGTGAGACTTCTGGGCCCGTCATGGGCAGTGGGCATCTGTAGCTCCCTGCATTGCTGAAGTTTTCCTACAACTCGCATCCAAATGTCTACAGGGCTATTCCTACTTAGGGAGTGTGTGTCACTTCCTTGTCACAGGGACAAAATACTCAGCACATGCATCTTAAGGAGGACAGGTTTGTCTTGGCTTATGGTTTCAGAGGGTTCAGGCCATGGTTAGCTGCTCCAACAGCATGGTGGAGGGAAGTTCTAACCCCAAGGCAGCCAGGAAGCAGAGAAAGAAGGGAGGAGCTGGGACAAGAGCACACCCTTCCAGGTCACAACCACGGTGACCACCTGCTGCCAGGCCCAGCTTCCTCAGAGCACAGCCAGCCATGAGCTTAGCAGTGGACCGATCTACTGCTGTGTATGACAGCCCCAACATCCACTCACCTTCCCATGTTTTGGGGACTTTTTTTTTTAATGGAGGAAAAGTTTATTTAGGTATGGTTTGTGGAGGTTTCAGCCCATCATCGGCTGGCACCAAGGCTGGGTGGCATCATCACAGAGGCATTGCAGAGGAACAGCTCATAGTGGGCAGAAGCAGCAAAACAAGCCCTGGGGACATTTCAGATCTAATTGGTGGGACAAAGGGTGAGGTAAGGGCCTCTCATTTCCCTCTATGTCCATACAACTTTTATCTCAACTATTAAAAACACTTACGTGCATTCTTCTAGCATTTTAGGCATAATGAGGTATTTAACAAGTGAAACTAATTTTGTGTCTCTTCCCCACGTAAATAGTTTCCACTTCCTCCTGGTCTTGCCAAATCTCCTCTTCCCTCTTGGTGAATCATGCCCTGCACTTTGAGATGATGCTTTACACAAGAGCAGATCCTGTGATTTACATCCAAACTGGGGTGTTTGGCACAGTGGATGTTGCCCAGATCTCCAAGGGTCAGCTGGTCCTGCAGACCTCAGCTGGCGTGAGCTGCCCAACCAGGTGTGCCCAACCCAGGGCTCAGGGCTGCGCTGCTCTGAGGGCTGACAGCACCACAGGGAGGATGGGAGGCCACGTGGGGCCCCAGTGGCCGTGACTTTCTCATCCACAGGGGAGTGGGCCCAGGAAGGCTGAGTCGGCCTTCTGATGCTCGGAGCCCCTGCCATCCGTGTGCACCCCGGGCTTGGTAAAGGCAGAGAGATGGGTGCTCCCCTCCACCCTGCTGTTGTTCGTCATGGGCCCAGGAGGAGGGCAAGGTGTCAGGTGGAAGCGGGGAGCGGCCAGGGCCACGGGCCTCTTCACCCGTGCCTGGGGAGAACCTTCTGCACCTCCCCACAGCTGGGGAGTCACGGCCTGTTCCCTGCTTTGAATAAGACCAGGGGCTGATCCAAAATTCCTGCCCACAGTCGGCGCTGCCTGCAGAAGCCACCTCCTCCTCTTGTTTCTAGACAGCGTGTGTGGCCGTGCTCCATCCTGCTCCACGAGGGAGGCCTGCGCTGCCCCTCCTGTGTCCTGCACCAGAATAATTCTTGCAGCTCAGCCTAAAAGGTCAAGGAGCAGGCCTGGTGCTGGCTCACGGTTTCCCAGGGGGTCACTTGTGGGCTACGCTTGGCCCGACTCACCTTGTGCTTACGGAGCAACAGCGGCGTCGAACAGAGTGCATGCGGGCAGCAGTGTGCATGGCTCTCAGCAGAAAGTGATTTTCAAAGGTAATTTTCACCCCTAACACAACTCAGTTATTTTTACTTGACTTACTTTTCAGTATCTGTTTAGGGACCAATCAACTATTAATTTTCAAGTAGATTTGGTTGAGTTTCTTTCCAGGCGCTGTATCACTTCATTATTGCTTTGATCTCCCATCTTACGGTGGACACACATGTGGCCTGGTCAGCTCCAGGATTGGGGACTTTGCCCAGGACGCTGAGCAGCTACTGTGGAGGAGCCGTGGGGTCCCTGGTTCCTGACTCCACACCTGGTCCACACCCCTGCTGCTGCGGCTTCCAGTATTTCTCCGTGACTCCCCGTGACTCTGGAGGTTGAGACGAACAACTTTCCCAGACAGGAGTGAACCCCCAGCTTCTAGTGGGAGTCAGGGAAAACACAACTTTGAGATTGTTATGAGTTAAGCTCAGACTTTGCTAACAAATTAACAAACACTAGCAGATTTGTTAGCTATAAAATATTAAAAGAGATGTGTCATAGTCAAGCCGAAGACGTGGGCGAGGGAAGGGTAATTATCAGGCTGAGGCTCTTATTATGAGGAATGGTTTTCTATCGAAGGGATTCCTTGTAATAAAACTGTCATTAGGCAAAATATTGACAAATCCTGTGCTTTGGTTCTGGTACTCGAGACAGGGAAATGCACATCCGTGAACTTTTCATTTGAGTTTCTAATCTTGGATATGCATTAATGAACATGGGAAAAACATGATCTTGTTCAAATAACTGAATGATAGTGTGAAAGTAAATATACACCAAGTGCTTGTGAATTAATAAACTAAATGCTTTTCCTTATTGCCGCATCCATCTATGGTGTTTCCCTTGTCCACAGTGCAGCGAGCTGGCTGCCCTCGGAGGGCGCTGAGCTAGGAATGCAGTGGAGGTGGAACTGGATGTGCACACTGGGTGGGGGCGGGTTCGGGGGGACCTGGCCTCAGTCAGCATTCCCACCCCGGCCTGCCTGGCTCCTGCCTTCCCTCCTGAGCAGGACAGACCTTGTCTGTCACTAAACTGGTAATTCTGTCTGTTCTCCCTTAACAGTTCCGTTGAACAGCCCAGAGTGGAAACCAAAGGGGAAACGCTTTCTGTCAAAACTTTAGCCAATGGTCTGCCGGAAGCTCTTAACTTTGGAAAAACTATAATCGGGAAAACTTGTCACTGGTGGTCAGAATTACATGGTCCGTATGGAAACAGCCAGAGACTGTGCAGAAACACGGTCTGCTTCTGTGGGTGCACGCCCCCTTCTGCAGGAAAGCCAGTGAGGACAGGAGGGGAGGAGAGGCGTTGGACCAGCCCCCAGCCATTGGCCTTTAAGTACACTCAGCAGAAAGGGGGGAATCAACACAGAAAAGGAATTAAAAAAAAAATGACGTGGAATAATGTCAGAAGAGAGATACAGTGAATGTATAAATAAAAATATTATAATAAAAGATCCATTGCTATTAATCCCCCTCAAAATCCTCCCCCTCACTTGGAACACACTTATCCCATCCCATCTTTCTCGCCACTGTCTGAAGCAGCTCTGGGCATCGTCTTTCCTGAGTGACTTTAGTTATGCCACCAGTTAAGAACGTTTATCGTTCACGGTCATTTTGACTTAGCGGATGGGGTGGTACCAGACACAGTGAATGAAGTGAACGAGAACGCGCTGTGGTGTTTTCCTGCGCCTGCCTTTCCACTGGACGGCGCTCCGCAGCAGCAGTCACTGTGTTTGGGTCACACTTCATAAAGATGCTCCCAGAAGAAGACTTTCAGGCCGAACTGAAAGTGTCAAGAATGATGGGACAAGTGTGCTTTAAGTGAGGGGAGTATTTTGAAAGGGATCACTGGCAATGTGTCCTTTACTGTAATACAGTTAAAAACATAAGCATGCATTCTGTATTTTGATTAGTCCTACTATATGAAATAAAAATAAAAATGTGCTGAATAAATATAATAGCTAAAGGAGATAAGGAGCAAATCCACATAGGCTTAAAGACAGAAGAATGGAGAGCAGAGAGAAAGATTATAAATAATAATGCCACACCTCCTTTTAATTTTACATTTGGCTCTTGTATTAGTCAGCTTTCCCATCCCTGAGATACCATATGGGACACATATAACTTAAAGAATGGGAGGTTTAACTAGGTTCAATGTTTCAGAGGATTTAGTCCATGGTTGGATGACTCCAAGGCAGGAACAGCATGACAGAAGGGCCTGGTAGAGGAATGCTGCTTAGTTCAGGGTGGCTGGGAAGCAAAGCAGGGGATAGAGCTGGAGAAGAATGCCTGAGGAATTAGATAAATTACCCAAGATCCTGCTTCTACGGCCCATTCAGACACACCCTGAAGTGTGCTTTACTAATTATCTTGGCAGTTCTAATGTAATCAAGTCGACACAATTAAGTTTAACCACTACATTCCACTCCTTGTCAAACTAACACCCAAACAGATCTCTTTAAAATACATTTAATCTCTCAGTAAATTAATAATTCCACCTAGCATGTTACGGGTATCTTGTGTACAACCAAGAACGGAACAGTCCCTTTTCCAAAGCCTCGACTGTTCCAGTATTTTTCAAAAGTCCAAGTCAGTATTTTCTGAGACTCAAGGCAAACTATTAGTCATCAATCATTGTAAAAATATAAACATAAATAACATAACCCTGAAGCATAATGTCATAAAGTAAACATTACCATTTCAAAAAAAAAGGATAAGAAGATAGAAAACAGCTGGACCAAAGGAAGACTAAACTCCGGCAGGGCCAGTGTGAGGCCCTGTATCTCCATATCTCTATCTGGAGTATATAGTGATGAGATGTGAGTTCTAAAGGTTTCAGCAGCCCTACCTCTGGGGCCTTGCTGTGACACATATGGCCTCTCTTTTGGGTTAGCTCTATTCATGGCCTGCAGAATGTGGCAGGTTTGTCCACTGAAAATGGATTCCTGGAATCTCTGACTTCCTGGGGTCTCTACTACACCTTTGGCTCCATTCCCAAGACTTCAAACACTGCCTTCACAGGGGAACCTTGCTTAGCCTTTCTTATAACCTAGGTAGAAGCCTCTCTGACACCACAATGCTTACATTTGGCATGCTGGTAAAACCAACATCATGTAGACAATGCCACAGTTTGCTGGCAATGGAAGCAGTAGCCAGGGCCCATTGGACCATGGCTGTAGTGGCCTCTGAGTGCCTGGATAGCTGAGCACAGTGAAATGAGTCTTAAGGAACCAATTCCTTAGGGGAGACCTTCTTGAGGAGGGGTCCAGGGGATGTATTCTCAAATATATAAGGTGACACTTCTACATCTTTGAGCCTGTGATGGCTGGGGTCTTGCTGATTCCTGACATGCCCTCAAAGCATTTTCTTCTTGTTCTGGTTCAAAGAACTTGGTTCAGTTTTATTTTTTTACTTTTTTGGTACTGGGAATTGAACTCATGAACTTGCACTTACTAGGCAGGTGCTGTGCTGCTGAGCTATATCCCCAGCCCCTTGGTTCATTTTTAATGGCACTAATTCAGTAACCACACTCCCTTGACTCCTCAACTTCATATATGGTTCCTTCTGAGCCAAAATTTAAGTTTTTCAATTGGTCTGCTCTGCCCATTTTTCAATAAGAATTTGGCTAAAAGCAGCCAGAAGTACCTATGACACAGTTGTCTTAAAATCTCTTTCAGCAGATTAATTAGTCTATAGTCCTTAAACTCAGTCTCATGCAAAATCTTAGAACATGGGAAAATTGCAGTTATATTTTCAACCACAACGTAACATGCATGACCTGTAGTCCAGCTCTCCCCCAAAATCTTCATTCTCAATTGAAATCTCATGAGTTGGCCTCTACTGTCTGTATTCCTATCATGATTCTGGTTTTCAGAGCCCTGACCAGAATTGCCCACTGAGCTGTACTTACAATATGCTAAGGTTTTTTTTTAACCTATATCTCCAAATCTTTGCAAATTCCTCCTACAAACCAACTTCAAAAGCTTCTGAATGATGTCATCAGGTATAGTCACAGCAACAATCCCACTTCTGCTATCAGTTTTTATTTTATCCAGCTTTCCTGTCCCTAGGACACAATACCCAACACCGGCAACCTACAAAAGAAGAGGTCTAAGTCAGCTCAAGGTTTCAGGGTACTCAGTCCATGGTTGGCTGCTCTGAAGCAGGAGCATCATGGTGGAAGGGCCTGGCTGAGCAAAGATATTTCTAGCAGCCAGGAAGTAGAGTCACAGAGGGGAAGGGGCCTGGGACCAATACAGCCCTCAAGGCCACACCTCTGTGACCCACTCAGAACACTCAGAATTTTGTTCTACTTATCCCCTAGGTGGTTCCTGGGCCAATCAAACTGACACAATTAAGCTAAACCACCATAGTTTTTATATTTGTTTCTTTGTTACGTCTTTCTAAATCATCTATTTGGTGTGTATTTACGGTTGCTCAGGAAATCATTTTCATGATGACTACTTTAAGATATTTGTCAGGTAATTCTATCACCTCTGTCATCTCAATGTTGGAATCTGTTGACTTCTTTCTCCTTCCATTTTGAATATCCTTATCTAAGCAGTGAGGTGACAAGAAGATGTGAAAAACATGACATAACCAAGAGTTTCACCCAGTTCTGAAAAGCTGGCTTTCATTTAAAAATCAATTAGTATAATTCACCATCTTATCAGAATAAAGGAGAAAACTATGATCTGTTCATTGAATACACAAAGATCACTTCACAAAACTCAGCATCTTTTCACCTAAGCAAGCTAAGAACAGGGAGAAATGTCTTTATCTGATGAAAAGCATCTGTGGAATAAAAGCACATCATGACTAACAGTGCAATGTTGACAGTTGACCCACTGGGCGTGCGGACAGTGGAAAGTGTCCACCCTCTTCACTATTGCACTACTCGATTCCAAGTCATAAATTTTTTTTTTTTTTTGAGACAGTTTCCCTGTGTCATCCATACTGAGTGTCATCGAACTCACTGTGCCCCAGGCTGGCCTCCAACTTGTGGCAATCCTCCTGTCTCAGCTTCCTTTGTGCTGGGATAACAGGCACCACCATGCCTAGCCTCTGTCGTATAAGTGATGGTGGTCAGAGAGCACAGAATTAGTGCAGGGACAGAGAATCAAGTGAGTGGACAGAACAGTGAACCCCATACCTAACAGTCTACTTATTTTCTGACAGACGCTACAGCGAGTCCATGCATGGAGCAAACAGGAAATCTATATCAATACAAATAACACTTCAATTCTGTTCCACTTCACGATCAAATATTAATATGAAATTGCATATGACCTAAATGTAAGTGTAAGAGTCACATAACTCCTCGGGGAAAATGTAGGGGATGGCTTCATGAACTGGGAGTACAAAATCTTTATTAGAAAGGGCACTAAGTGGAAAAGCCCACTCCATATTATGCTAAATCATAATTCATCAGAATTAAAGATTTTATTTCAGAAATAGATATCATGAGGAAGTAAAGAGGCAAGTGAAAGGTTGGGAAAAATATTCACCAAAATGTATCTGAAAATCGTCTAGTATCCATAACATAGTGTGTCTTCAATGTAACAGTTACAGAAAAGGGCAATCTATCTGACCTGAGAGGTCTCAAAATTACTTGGCAAATAATTATACGGAAAAATACTCCTTGTAATTTTTTTTAAAAATTAAAGATACACAAACTGAAACCACAATAGCACCACACAGACATTAGGTAGGAGCCAGAGACAGGAGAGACAGAGCAGGAGGGGAAGGGGAGGGGTGGGAGGTGGAGGGGGCAGGGAGCGGGGCACAGATACCATCAAAGTAGGGCAATGGGAGATGGGGTCAGAAAGGTCCGAGCACCTGCCACGCATGCGAACCCGCTGGAAGGAAGTGCTTAGTCTGCACGGCCAATGCACACTAACAACACCGGAGGGAAGAGGGGACCATGGTGCCGCCCCACACGGCGCCCCTCTTGGTCCCTCAGTGGAACTCGGGTGGACGTCTCCCACACAGCTCTGTCTGTTCCCTCCGCAGGCCACATGGAGGGGTGCCTCCAGCAGCCTGGTTCCTCGGTTCCCGTCCAGTGAAGCTTTCTCCTCTGACTGGAGCAGGAAGACCCTGGCTCAGGACGGCTCCCTCCGCTCATCACTGGGGTCGCTGAGCTCCTGAGGCGGGGCGTCCTGGGCCCAGGCGGGGTGAGGATGTGCTGGCACGCAGCACTCTCTCTCCTCCTTGTGTGACAACGCCAGTGTCCTTGGGGGTGAGTGTAAGTGGCCGGGCTCTGATTTTGTGGAGCTCCGGGGCCCAGGGTTCTTTCACACTGCAGGGCCCGAGGGGCCCGAGTGAGACTCTCAAGGCAGGGTGGTGACCTT
This sequence comes from Chinchilla lanigera, assembly GCF_000276665.1. NCBI lineage: Eukaryota > Metazoa > Chordata > Mammalia > Rodentia > Chinchillidae > Chinchilla > Chinchilla lanigera. The sequence goes on from NW_004955504.1 coordinate 1,025,133, forward strand.
GGTCCAGCTGGGCCCCAACCTGGGTCCAGGATTGCGGGTGCTTCTGCACACTCGGGGTGACCCTGGGTCCTCCAAGCTCCACACTTGCGGAGCCTGAGCAAGGGAACACCAGGCGGCCCCTGGCCTCCTGTGCCCACGCATTAGGGTCCTGTAGCTGCCTCTCAATACCTCTGTGACCTCTGGAAGAATCAGCCAGAAACGCATGGAGAGAACCCTAGAAACATCCACGCCACACTGTGGCAGTTCTCACTGACGGAGGGGGGCGCTGGCTTACGGGTGGCTGGGCTGGGGGAGATCCAAGGGCTGCTGTCCTGTGCCTCCCTCTATGTAGAGTTTCACCACTGAGCTGCACTGCCAGTCCACAGAGGTAGGGACTCGATCATAAAAGTTTGGGGAAAGCCCAAATATGACAGTGTGGTTGTTGCTGGGGCCAGGAAGGGGCAGAGGAAACAAGCTCAGGGTGAGAAGGGATGTCCCCAGCATTCCCTCCTGGTGCTGTTCCTCGCCTGTGATTTATGGCTCCTTGCGGATGCCCCCGGCCATCTCCGAAACCTTCGGAGCCGCGGAGTCTCGAGGGGCACATTTGTGTCAGATGTAAGCTGTCCCAGGGGTCGCCAGAGGCAAGTGTCCACCATCCATCTCCTAAAGCCCGGGCCTGTCATCTGCCTGCGTGGCACGGAGCCCAGTGGCCACGACCTCAGGGCGTGCGTGGCGCTGAGCTCCGGTGGGCTTGGGTCCCTCTGCCCCTCCCCGCCCTCGCCCGCTGTGGGCAGACTCTGGGCTTCCTCCTGTTCCTGTGTGCCTCCCGGGCACAGGGCCCCTCCCACTCCTCACTGCTGAGCCTTGAGTCCCTGTGGACGTGGCCTCCCACACCAGTGGCCTCACCCGCTGTCTGCAGGCCAGGCTTTGGGCGTGAGGATGGCACTCTGTTCTCAAAGCCTGCTTGAACAGCAAGCGAGAGGACCTGAGATGAAACGCAGATGGAAAAGCAAAGAAAGAAAACAGTAAGTAGAGCACCTCTGAATTCTGGCAGTTCCTAAACTTGCGAGTCTACGCGCTCTTCGAATGAGCTCTGAGGCAGGGTCCTCCGGGCCGTGATGCACTTTAAATCATGCATAGCATCTCCTCTGGCCACAGTGATGTCAGAGAGTCACAGCAGAGCGAACTTGAGTAGCCCCACATCCCGTATTTAGGAAACCAGAGACAGGTGCCACTTAGCCCTCGGGCTGAAGAAGAAATCAGGGGGCTGCGAGGCAGCATTTCAAACCCAGAGCAAGTAGGACACAACACAGCACAGGCAGGAGCCGAGGGCTATTCAGAGACTTGGACACCAACGTAGGGAAAGGAAAGTCTCACGCTGGCGTACCTCCCTCCATGGTACGGAAAAGAGCAAGCTAGACAAAAAGAAGCCGGGGGAAGAAAATTACGATCACAGAGGACACCAGTAAGATGAAAACCAGGCAGAAGTGGAGTTATTTGAATGAAATCAAGAGAGGTTCTTGAGAAGATAAGGAAAATTTATAAAAAGAATTGATCAGGAGCGAAGAACAACTAGACACATGCCCGCCAGGAAGCAAACAGATCAGAAGAGGGTAGGATAAACCCGCTGCTCACAATAATTTTCACAGCTCACACGAAATGAAAAAAGATCCGTGAGCCTCACAAACTACCAAACCTCACTCAAGAGTAACTGGTTCATGAGGTGAGTGAACGCCCCTGTATCTACCAAAGTGATGGCATTTCTATGGTAAAACCACATGGAAAGGAGCCCGGATCCAGCTGGCTCCACATCTGAATTCTGTGCATAGTGAAAAAGGAATGACAGTCCTACGAGAACTGCCCAGGAAGCTGAGAGGAGAGACGCTTGCGGACGTGTGGAAGAAGTCAGCTGTACCCGGCCATCAACACCTGGAAAAGACAATGTAATAAAGAAAATGCAGGTCTACATCTTCCTGACCCAGGCTGACAAATCCGGATGTAACTGCAGCAAACTGGATTCAGCAAAATGCATGTAAAAAGGACTCTGTACCCCAGCAAAGCAGGGCTTATTCCTGGAATTTAAGGGTGGTTTAATGTCAAAAGGTTAAGTGTAATTTATCATGTTGGTACATTAAAAAGATAAAACACATAATCATCTCAGTACGTGCCAAACATTTTGTTTTAACCAAACCAAAATCGTTTTCCGATTAAAAACTCCCAGCAAACTAGGAATAGAAAGAATCTTACCTGAACTAATGGAAAGTATACTGTATACCAAAATGGCATCATTGGTAAAATAAAAACAAACAAAATGTAGTTATCACATTTAAAGCCAAAATAGCACATCCCTTCCCCTGAAGTCAGGATGTTTTTCTTTGTGACTTCTGTCCAGGGGGTGGAGCAAGTAAAAAAAAAAGACAGACAGACCCCCCCCAAAACCCCAAAAAACAAAAACACAGCAAAACAACCAACACCCAAGTTGAGACAAAGAAAGAAATGAAAACAGGTGGAAAGCATCTGGAATGAAGGGTAAAACTTCTTCTCAGTGGATGTAATTATCTGTATAGGAAAACGTATTTCTAAAATTATCCATGGGTTTGGGAGGTTCCCTTTGTTTTTTTTTGTTTTTTGTTTTTTTTTTTTTGGTTTTTCTCCGGTACCGGGAACCGAACTCATGACCTTGCGCTTGCCAGGCAGGCGCTTTTGCCGCTGAGCTAAATCCCCAGCCCCTGGGAGGTTCCCTTTGAACGATCATATTTTTAAAAAGCTACAAAAATCCATCAGCGAGCTTAGCAGACTACACAATGTCCATATGCAGCTACTGATCATTTTTCTACATCCTTGTAACGAACTCTTGCCAACTAAAACACAAACTCCTATGTATAACACACCTGCCCGCTGTGTGAAGGCCCCACAGAGTGACCAAGATGGGCTGTCGCTGAGACCAGTGAGGAGTGTCGAGTGCAAACGTGGGTGTAACACGTTCCTGGGCCAGAGACTCGAGCTGTGGCAGCTTCCTCCCGGGGTGATAGACCCAATGCAGCTCCAAAGATAAATAGCAGGTTTTTATTTCCATAGGAAAACAAACTTACTCTGAAGTTAATCTGAAAATGCAGAAACCTCTCTGAAAGTGAAGGGTGAAGCTGGAGGTCTAACGCCACCTTCTTTCCAGCCCAGCAGCTTCGAGGGCCAAGGGCTGTGATGCGAGCATCAGGACTTCTTGGAGCCCAGGCTTGGACAGGCCAGGGCCGCCCTCTCCCCAGGGTCTGCACTGTGCATCCAGCCGAGGGGGTGTCAAGACATCGCGCCTGGTGTCACTGTTCGCTGCCTAAGGAGGCCAAGATCTATGCTCCTGGGGTTTGCGGTCTGGATCTAACTGGCCCCAAAGCCTGGTTTGTCTGGAAGGTGAATTGCTTATGGGGTTCGTGGGTGACTTGTTGTTAAGAGTAGGGGTCTGGTGGAAGAGGTGGTCACTGGGAGTGGCCTGGGAGAGTCCATCTGCCCGCCTGCCCTCTCTGTTTCCTGGCCACTGTGATTTGTGCAGCTTTCCTCCACCAGACCTGTCCTCCATGCCTTCCCACTTTGGACCTGGCCAGGGACACACAGCTCCTGCGAGTCAAATTAAACTTCCCCTTGTGCTGTGGGTGCCGGGTGTTGCCGTGGGCCCTTTTCCCGAGTTCCCGTAAGTGTAGGATGCTAAGCCCCTCTCCCTGCTCACCTGTGGGAGTTTCTCCAAGCCCTGCCGGTGACCCTGGTCAGAGGCCGCTGCAGACATCGGGGTCCTCTGTCCTCACACAGGCATGGAGGGAGAAGCCTTTCTCTGAATACTGCAGGACGTGCGTGAGTGTTTGAGAAATTTACTTGAAGGAACAAACAAGCACATGGAACAATGACCACCCCGCTATGGTAATTAACGTGTATGTAATGATCATGTTTTAGACAGGTTTGAGTAGTCCCTGCCTGCAGTACACAGTGGCCACACTCCTTGTGTGGAGCTGGTCCATGGGCGGGACACGGCTTCACCCCTGCCCATCTCCTGGGCCGTCCCACTGGGGGAAGCTCTGTGGATTTCAGGAGTGGAAATAATGACCACTCACAGTTTACAGTTCCCACCTTTCACCCAACACTGTGACTCTGTATGAATCAGACCTGACAAACCAGCTTTAAATTAAGTCTCAGCTTGCAAAGTCGGAGGTTGAGCTCAGATTCGGCTCCAGGAAAAGAAACATGTAAACAACTCAAAGCGGGTAAGCGCTTCCACACCCCGCAAGCTCAGCCTCATCCTGGGCACTGGCGGCAGTTCTGTCCTTCTCCGCCGCGCTGTAAGGGGCAGCCTCCGTGTCCGGAAACCCGAACGCTACTCGGGTGGGCAGGACTGCTGAGCTTGCCCCACAGGAAAATTGACGGAGTTATTTAAGCACGAATTCTGAATAACAGATGGTGTTCAGAGGGGCTGCTGCATTGGGTAAGAAATCTCTTTTCGAGGTAGCTGAGGCTCAGGACCTGCGTCTTCAGCATCCTCTGGGGGTGCATGGATGGGGCCTCCTCCCAGCCCTTAGGCTCCTCCCGCTCAGTCAGGCAAAACAGCAAAGCTTCCGTGACTGGATCGGATCCACTTTGGCTAATGAGGAGATGAACATGGTTTGCAGTGGGTTCTCTCTGAAATCCGAAATTGCTGTTAGCTTGGAAGGCTCCCTTTGAATGACTCAGTGCCTGTGACCTCCGTGTCCCCCAGCAGCAGCACTGACAGGGCATCCCAAGAGCCAGGGACCTTGCTGGCCAGGACAGGCGTCTCCTCACCCCTGTGGGGGTGGGGGTGAATAGCACCTGTGTCACGAGAGGCCAGCAAAGCTATAGCTCCTCAAAGGCCAGCGTGGAGAGCGGCCCTGGGTGCTGGGTCTGCCGCCGGCTGCTGACATCTCTATTCTTTTGTCTGACAAATCTGTGCACTGGCTTGTGAAAAAATCAATAGTGTTTTCCCCGGTCGTCTGCACAGGTGAGCTGACGGATGACGGCATCCCGGAGCCCACCTCCAATTTGGTTATCACTTCGCTCTCTTGCTCTGGGGCTGAGTGTTTGATGCCCTCCTCAGAGGATGACAGGAAAGAGGTTGTGTGACCTCATCCCGGCAACCACCCCTGGTGACCAAGTGCCCCCAGCGGCTGTAAGGTCAGGTCAGCACCTCTGGGAGCTTGGGCAGATTCCTGAAGCCCTGAGTCAGAGGGAGGCCAGGTTCGCCCCAGGCCAGGCCTGTGCTCTGCTCCACAACCTGTGCTTCAAGGGCACAGCTCCTTGGTACCCAAAGGACCCCTGCAAAGAACAGGTGGTGTAGCTGTCAAGGCTGCCTCACCTTGGGGAGGAGCCTGCGGACCAGACAGGAAATTGGTCCGGGAGGGGGCCTCCTCTCTCAGGCCTCTGTGGTCATCTGCTGGCACTTGTGGGCTCTGGAGGAGGGACGGGAGACCGGGGTTTGGGGACCCCATCAGCAACCTTCTCATGGTCAGTGGCCAGGGCTAGGACGAGGGGTGCTGGCCTGGTGGTAAGGGGCTCCTGTTTGACTTCTGTGACAGCTCAGACACATCCTCATCTCTCCAGGGAGGCAGGCCGGCACTTCCGGAAGCAGGCTATGCCAACCAGCAAGGCCCTGTGCTACCCTCGCAGCCGGTGCACGTCTTCCTCGGTGGGCAGGCCTGGGCCAGCGCTGCCAGGACCTGGGTCAGCCCGAAAACCTCCTGTCTGGTGGCTCCGGAGCTGGGCAGTGCAGGACCTGGTGTCAGAGACAGGCCCTGTGTGTGGCGTGGCCTCTGGTCATGGACCCCTGAGAGAACGGCTGTGATTCTGATTCTCTACTAGGGGAGGAGACCGGCGGAAGCCGCTGGCCACGGGGGCTTGTCTTAGGGAAGGGCCGGGTCCTCTAGGAAAGGAAAAGGAGTGACGGCCGGGATGAGAAGTGGATCCTGAGTCCTGGCAGGCGCTGTCTGTGCCCCTGCACCTCCCCTCACTTGTGGCTCTGCCTTTCTGCCGCAGCAGCTGTGAGACCCTCATGCTGTTGTCTGCTGCGCTTCTGTAGGGAAGCCATGCTTCGCCCCAGGGCCCTGCGGAGCGAGTCTCTCTGGGGAGGGCAGGAGCAGCCCCCGCCGCCCTGGACAGCGCAGGCTGAGACACAGAGGCTGCAATCCCTGAGCCTCAGGCCTGTGTGGCCAGAGCGAGGCACTGTGTGGGCTGCTTGTCCCCTCGCCTGAGGTGCTGCTGCCGTGTCTCATCCTGTGGGCGTCCGGGAGGCCTCCTGGCGGTGGTCTCCTACCGCCGGGGTATCTCACTGCTCCTCAGCGATACTGAACCCGTTTATAGTGGAGACAGCTAAGTCTCCTGAGTGTTGCAACTTCCCCAGGCTGCCAGGCAGGGCCAGGGCACAGATTTGCCTGCGTCTGGAAGAAGCTGGCTCCAGAGCTGGGCTCTGTGTGCCTGCGGGTGGTGGCGGGCACTGGGCACACCTGCTTGCCATCTCCAAGACCACCGGAGAGCCAGTGTCCGTCTCCGCATGTCACCGAGCACGAGTTACCAGCACAGTCCTGCACTCAGCGCGGTGCACAGCTCGCACCCCACAACCGGTCAGTCAGAACCCGGGTCTGGCTGAACCAAGACTCGTAAATCCCGGGGCCCCGGGACCCGGCCTGCACACCCAGTGCAGCCCAGGGTCAAGCCTGGCTGCTGATTGAGTTCTGCAGAATAAGGCTTGGTTTTCTTCTTAATCTCGTTCCAGATTGTATGCATGCTTTACTTTACAGCTGTGTTGCAACTGCAGCTTTTTCTGATCGTTTCCCATTGAGATCCCTTATATCAATGACCTACGTGAGAGTCATTTTTCACAGTTCTCATTTTAGGGGAATGGTTGAGGCACTTTTAAATCCATTTCCACAAAGATTTTAAGTTATTTTTAAGTTTAAAAACATAACTATAACCGGTGAGGGTTGTGAGCAGGTCCAGCGGGGCCAGGGCAGCTCTGACCAGAGGAACCCGAGGACAGCGTGTGCCACAGAGCCGGGGTGACAGGTGGGAAGTTAAAAAGAGGCATGTGATTTCCCTTTCCAGCATTATTTCTGACCAAACAGTCACAGAGCCCCTTCCCCACAGATCTCCTAAGGGTGCTGGGTGGAGTTGTGTATGGTGTCACACTCCTGTAATTTCAACTACCTGGGAGGCTGAAGCAGGAGGGTTGCACATTTGAGCACAGCCGGAGTATCAGTGATTTGGCAAGACCTTGTCTCAAAATGAAAAATGCCAGAAGGATCTCAGGACCCGGCTCAGTGTGGAGGCCCTGAGTTTAATCTTGGGTAAGCTGGCGGAAGCAGCAGCATGGCTGAGGAACCCAGAACACAACCTGGACCCACACGGCAAGGAGGGCCCTGTTCCTTGCTCTCTGAGCAGCTGTGGAGGGCACTGTGAGCTCCTGCCCCCCTCTGTCCAGGGGCTGAGGGTCTGGACCGTGGGGTTCACTGGGTGGAGCCATGGGCGGGTGGGAGTGGAGGGCATATGAGGCTCAGGGTGGCCTCTTGGGGGTGACAGTGGCTCTGGGATGAAATTGGAGGGCTCCCCGAAGCTCGCATGGAGCACGTGCTTAGGCCACTCGCACGAAGACAGAGCTGCAACTCCCTCCCGGGTGCCCAGGGCCGGACACAGGAGTGATGCCAGACAGCACAGTGCCGACTCTCGGCCAGAGCGCACGTTTCTATCTGTGAAGGTGGGAGACAGAGTGTGAGGGCTGGGGCAGATGTGTAGCTGTGTCACAGATGTACAAGGTATGAGCAGAGGGAAGGGGTGTGAGCAGGGGTACACAGGACCCTCCAAGGTCAACAGCAGCCGATCTCCAGTGCAGGGAGCCAGGGAATCTTGCGAATGACAGGAAGTCCTCAGTCTGCAGGGGGCAGCGTCCGAAGGCGGCTCGAGCCGGGGTCTGGCCTCTGCCCGGGGAGGGGTGTGGCTTAGTTCCCAGGGGAATAGCACCCACGGCAGCAGCTAAGACACTCAGTGCTCACCAAGCTCCAAGCAGTTGGAGTCAGGCCTGCCCACCCCAGCACCCCTAGGACTTCCAGACCCCCTGAGGGGCAAAGGGATTCTGAACCAGCCAGCCAATCCCAGGAGGCCCAGGTGGTGAGGGCTCAGAGGACTCGCTGGACACAGGACCAGGCCTGCACATTAGCGGCAGAGAAGAGGGAAAGAGCTGGGAGTGGTGCTGCACTCTGGGAAGCTGAGGCAGGAAGATCATGAGTTTGAGCCTGGTGGGGCTGCTATGACAAAATGCCAGGGGCTGGGGCTCAAGGTCATTGCATCTCAAATCTCTGGTGCAGGCAGTTTTGGGGTGCTGAGCCCCCACCCCCTCAGGATGGTCTGTTCTTGCTGGGGCATAGCAGGTCACTGGGCCTTTCTGGAGTGCCCACCCAGGTGACCCCCTTGCCCGATGACAGCACCGTGTGGGCCAAGGGTGAGGGCACAGGTCAGTCCACAGCAGGGGAAAGAGACACAGACCGAAAGGGAGCAGAGACGGACTCATCGTGATGGAAACCACACTGTTAGCAGCTCTCAGGAGAGGGCCTGGGCCCTTCGTGGGGCTCTGATGGGCATCTGCACTGACACCCAAGCACCTCAACACTCCAGCCCTCAGCCCCCTGGAAGGGCACTGGGCATCTGTCCTGGGGTCTCTGCCTGAGAGTCTGGTCCAGACTCTGCCCAGCAGTGACATCTAAGTTACAAGAACTCAGCCCCAATTCTGACTCCAGCTGGTACCACGCTCAGGGGGTCAGGCTGGGTGTCACTCTGGGGTACTGGGGAATAGCACCCTCCACAGGGACCTCTGGGCAAGGCGGGGCGGTATATGAGATGGTCTTTCCTGACAGGCAATGGTAGTTGTTCATGCTGACACCATTGGTTTGTGTTTGTTGTGAGGCAGTGGCATTGGAAACCGAGGGACCCGACAGTGCAGTCGATCTGGACACCTTGGCCATCTCTGGGGCCGCTAAGTTGGCTTCCTGCTCTGGTGGTTTATGGAGCTATTAGGTTGTGCCGATGACGGACCTGCTCATCTCATCGATCGCTCCAAGTAAAGACAGCCGGGAGCAGCTGCCCCTCACCCAGCAGGAGGGCAAGGAAGACAGAGGGCTGTGTCTTCCTTCACAGACAGAAGTCAGCAGGGAGCTCAGATTCTAGGGAGAAATATTTGATGTGTCAAGTTTCTTTATTTTATCCAAAGTTAAAATTGAGCAAAGGACAAATGGTTTCCTCCACTCTATAGTTTCTAAGGGATGCCCAGAGTTTTCCTTAGAACAAACTATGAAAATGAATACATTCCAATTCATGAGTTAGCCCATTACAGCGGTTTTCAAAATTCCAAGTGTGTTTCCTATGGTCCCAGGCGACCACTGAGGTGGAACTCTATGGAGCAGAGAGGGTGAGTAATACATAAGGTAAATGTGATGCTGGTCCCGGTTTCAGCTCTTCCCAGAGAGAAATATGGGAGTAAACTGGCTGCTGCAGGGGCCAACAGCAGCTTGTGCAAGTGCTTGGGGTGGTGAGGGAGAGGGAGAGGCTTGGGGGGCAGCACCGGGGCTCCCAGCATGGGTTCAGGCAGAGGTTTCTTGAGCGGTGACTGAAAAAGCCCTCGTCTGTCTATCCATCGCTTTCCCTTGCTGGGACACAGTACCTGACACCTATAACTTGGAGGAGAGGTTTATTGGGCTCACGGCTTCGCTGGGTTCTGTCCATGGTCCCCTGGCTCCAAGGCCGAAGTGGCGTGGTAGAAAGGCCAGAAGGATAGCTGCTCCCCTTATGGCAGCCAGGAATTAGAGAGAAAAGAAGCCAGGGACAAGAACACGCCCTACTGGGTCACACTCCAGTGACCGCTTCCACCCAGCTCCCATCTCCTCACAGCCTATTCAGCCATGAGCTCATCCTGGATGAGTCCACTGGGAGCACAGCGGCCAGGAGCCAGTCACTTTCCACACATAGGATCCGTTTGAGGTCTAATCCCAGCACATGGGTTGTTGGATGACACTAAAGAGTGCAGCCCCATTTCTCTCCAGTCTACCTGGACGGTCAGTATGGGCTGCAGGGCCTGCGTCACCAGACCCATAGGAGGCCACCGGGAGACGACCTCCCAGGGAGAGAAGCTCCCCCTAACTCTGCCCCAGCTTTCCCCTGCTGGAGCTGCTGCCCTGGGGTGACAGCACTGGACCCAGGGCAGTCTCAGCTGAACCAGATGGCGTTGGCAGAGCCCACCGCCGGTGCTGCCCGGTGTCCTGGACTTGACATCCTGGGTCTGTTCTCATGACAGTGACGTTGCTGCCCATTGAGATGCAGTGGACACTCCAGTCCTGGCTTTCCTTGGGCCTTGAGGAGACAGCGTGGATAACACAGGAAGCATCCACTGTGACAGGGGCCAGGACTGCTCCAACTTGTCTCCTGCCTTGGAGGGGACACAGCAGAGGGATGATCATGTTGCTCTTTGGCTGAGTGGCTGAGGGCGCGGGACTCTGAACCAGGCAGGAGGGCAGATCTGGAAGCCCAGGGCCAGTCTTCACGCCATGGTGGGACTTGCTGGGGACGCCTAGCAGGGGAGCCACAGAGCGTTACTGAAGCTGTGAGAGGTCTGCTGAGGATGTACCCTCCAAGGTGATGCCTTGCGGGGTCCTGCAGGGGGGCTGTGGCCTGCACTGCCATGGGGGAGGTTGTTGGCAGGGTTACCCTCTGGGCTCAGAGCTTGTCACACAACCAGTGTGGACAACCAGTTAGCTGTGAGCAGGGACAAGGTGGCAAGGTGTCTGTGGGGTGCACAGCCAGAGGCCGGCGCCATGGACAGCAGGAGAACATGCCTGCGATGGAAGTCTGCACACAGCTAATGAGTGCGGGTGCCCCTGTCCTGAGCTGCAGGCGCCTGTGGTCCGTGTGTGGGCAGAGGGAACGGGGCTTGTGCTGCCCCACCGGGGGATGTGGGCTGCTGGCCGGGTCTTTCTCCTTGACACCCGTTCCCTGAATGCTTGTGGTGCTGTCCCCACCCCAGGGCTGTGGTCTCCATTTAATGCACAGCTACAGCTCTGGGTGGGCAAGACCGGAGGGCATAGCTCGTCCTGCGCTCTGGCTTGGGCTCAGGGGAGCACAGGCTGCCCTTGGGGCTGTGGTGCTCACCAGCACCTCGTGCCGCAGAGGGAGAGTGACCACCGCTCTGAGAGCAGCTTCAGAGACTTGGGCCCCTGGGCCGCCCCTCCTTTCTGCACAGGCCTGCTCCTGGGAGGCAGAGAGGCCTGGTGGATCCAGGCCCAGCTTAGCCCTGGAGACGGCTCCCGGCCCAGGACCTTCGGCTGTGCTACAGAGCGTCCTTCTCAGGCAGGCGTGCTGCCGGCTGCATGGCGGGGGTGTGGACGACGCCTGCAGTCTTCAGCTCTGGGCCATGCTGGATCTGTCTCCCGGGTCCTAGTGTCTGGTCCAGGCCTGGTGCCGGCGGCCGTATGAGACCCCTGTGCTCTCCTCTCCTCCTGCAGCTGAGAACTGATGCACAAAGAAATACCTGTTCTAATTTGCTTCCTTATTTATTTGTCTCAGCACGAGATTTTTAAAAACATCCCAGTCTGATAGGACCGAGTCATGCCAAGGGCAAGGCGCCGTCTCCTTCCGTGGTGGCTGGGCTGGGCATCGATCTGTGGCCCCATAATGAAGTGTAATAACAGCTCTATTACCGCCACCCACCAATTGGCCCGCGCGCCCTCCAAATGAGCCACAAAGAAGCCATTCTGTCAATATTAATTCCGCCACGGAGATGACTTGTTACGGGGGAGCAAAGGTGTTCTGGCTTGGGCAGAGCAACTTAACTCCTTGTCTCATAAAATTTAAGCTGCTATTGATCGCCTTCCATTGTGTGAAGGATTAAACATGCAGCACACACACACACACACATGCACACACACATACACACACGCACGCACGCACGCACGCACGCATGCAGCCTTGGGGCGGTGCCCAGACCCCTGCCCGCCTGCTCAGCCCCGCCTCCCCGCCTACCCGGAATCATTGAGCAACATGAAGCAAATTAAATCAATGAATTCATCCTAGCAGATGGCCACTTTAACACTCAGTTAGCCTTTAGATAATTGAGCGTTGACTCTGGAATCATAAAATGGATGGCTCGTTTGTACATTTTACTGAAATAGATCACTGAGGTTAAATAAATGAAATCCCATTTGTCAGGCGGTAATAAATGGCCTCCCTTTCTGCAAACAGCTCTGTTTGGCCTAATAAATACAGGGACGTTACAGCGCTCCTCCCTCGACGGGGTTACAGCTTAATGAAATGGTCTTCCCTTTGCTTGTTTTTGCCTCCTCCTGCACCGTGTGATAAGTAGCGAACCAACGAAGCTTGTAATTACAATCTTACAGAAACCCGGCCAATCTGTATATAAATCTCACCCTCCAATTACAAGATGTAATAATTTTGCAGTCAAGCTGGTAATGAGGTCTAATACTCGTGCCTGTGATAATCCCCGCTGGATGCTGAGTCTATCAGATGTTAGCTTTGTAATTATACTGGCAGAAAATCATTATTTCATGTTCAGCAGAAAAATGAGGTTGGTGGGAAGTTAATTTTCTCTATGCTCTGTGAAGCATAGACAAAATTTTAATGATTTAATCATTATGGTTATCCCTTTTGCAATTGACCCGCGTTCCTCGAGTGGAAATACTGGCACATTTAAAAGTCCCCGTTATCCGATACAGCTTGCCAGGTATGCAGCTTTTAATGTAAGAATAACTATACAATTAAACTATTACCCGGCCCACAGGGAGAACTCGTTTTATTTTTTGTTTTCATTATTTATGTGTGTGATTCATGAAAATGTTTATGTCCTGCCTCTGCCATGACAAATGGCTAATTTTAAAAAATTGAATTATGCTTTCTGATTGCGTCAGCCCTCCAAAATAGCATCACAGAAGAGCAACCAGACCGGATGACATTTGTGGTCAGGCCTGAGAAACTATGGCCACCATGTGTTTTCTGGAAGGTATAAGGGTAACAGTAAAAAATGAAGAACTGGGGAAAACTGCAATACCCCATCTTGGGAAGGTAATTCCTCAAATATGAGCCTGTGGTGTTTCAGCGCTGGCTGTTGGCCAGACCCTTTTCAAATATGATTAAAGTGATTTTGGGGGAAATTTTTCTTCCCATATTTTTGATGGTTCTCAAGTGACACAGGGCGAACCCAGAGACACACGCAATGACCAGGCAGCAAGGAGAACTGATCAGAAAATACAATGCATATTTAAATAGAAAAATCTGTACAATGAAGGGCACAAGGCATTCTACCTCCCTCAGAATTCTTCTCCTCCCTTTGAACACACTTATCATTTTGCCGCTTTCTGAAGCAGTTCTGGAGTCCTCTTTCTGAGTGTCTTTACAAGGTGTGATAAAAAAAATCCATTGAACAGTGCTGCCGGATGCCATCCAGTGGAAAGACAGGTGCATGAAAACACGACAGTGTGTCCTCATCCACCTTCTTCGCTGGATCTGGCACCATGCGATGCCTGGCTCTTCTCCAAGGTCAAAATGACCACGAAAGTTTTGAATCAGTTTGGAACACTGAGCCAGCCACACAGCACAGCAAAAGACACTCATGAAAGAGGACTCCAGAGCTGCTGCAGGAAGTGGCAAGAACCCTGGGACAAGTGTGTTCAAAGGGAATGGGAGTATTTTGAGGGTCATGCTTGGCAATATGTCTCTCACTGTAATAATTTTTACAATTAAACATTCATAATATTTCCTGATCACACTTTGTGCAGGCAAAACAAGAAGAGTCCTGGCAGGGCAACTGACTTTGGATCATGCAGAGAACTTTCCTGCTGGGGCTATACTTTGCAGTCGAGCCGGCCTTGTCCTGAACTCCTAAGGGGTCAGAGGAAGGTTTGCTGGTCAGCTCATTGTTGCCTCAATGCCAGCCCCTGCCTGTGTCCACAGTGACTTGCTTGGGGCGCTGGCTGAGCCAGCACAGCCCATGCAGGGCTGACTGGTCACCTGGGGTACAGTCATGTCTCCAGTTCCACATAGATCTTGTCTCCTATATATCCTTGCCTGCAAAAGCCAATGCAATTTTCTGAGTGGGACTTTGCCGCCCTTTGCCAAGCTCATTCAAGCAAGTGGGTGACTCTGATGGCCCAGGAAGTCACCCTCTCTCAGCAGCTGGTGGGCTATGTTCCGCCTTGCAAAGAAGCCTTCTTTACAGAAGGGGGCCCAAGTCGCTGCCCTGCTCTTTGGGAGGAGAGTTCTAGCTTAGTAAATTAGCCTGTTGCCAGGTGTCGTTGTGCAGAGATGCTGGTCTCTGTTGCGAGGGGCAGGTAAAATCTTGCTCATGGAATTCTAATTTTGTCTGTTGTTTTGGCATCGAGCTTGGCTGTGAATTCACCAGTGTGCCTGTGAGTTGGGGAATGGGATTCCAGGGGCATGCTGTCACCCCAGGCTGAAATGGAGGGGGCCCAGGACCTGTAGGATGGTTCCTGCCCTTCTGAGCCTGGGATGGAAGAGGGTTCCCCTCACTTCCCTGCCGGGCACCGACCTGTGGTCAGCACGTGCCACAGATACCACTGAGTTAAATCTCTGCGTCCCTGTGATACAGGGCTGTGACCCCGTTCTTTGTAGGAAGCAGGGGGGGCACAGAGAGCTTCACGCTGTGCTGAAGGCCCTGTGTCCAGATGAAAGGCGGGATTCGGAGCCAGCTCCTCAGCCCTGAGAATCAGTTTCCTTCTGCGCCAGGGTCACAAGCAGCTGCCTGTTCACTAGGACCCATGTCCTGGGGTTTGCAAGTACTGGTCCTGCTGCCGGGTTCTGTGTGCCTTTATGCCAGGATCCCAGGTCACCACCATCCTGGTCTTCTCCGGCCACCTTTATAGACTCGAAGAACACTTATTTGGTACAGTTTTGAGGCTGGAAGCCCAAGGTCAAGGTGCAGGGAGAGCCGGTGTCTAGTGAGGGCTGCTTCAGGGCTCCACCAATCAGATTTGGAGAAAGGCCCTGCCCACCAATCAGGGGTAGAGGAGGATTCTGCCCACCAATTAGAGGTGACTTCTGAAGTAGATTTCTACTGATTTATGGGAGGGGTTTGTGGTTTATAAACACTGAATCTCAGGTCTCTATGGAGACGGTTCTGTGTGTACTTGTTTGAGTGGCCTGGTTGTGAGCAGCTCAGAGCTGAGTGTGAGCCGGGTCACCTCTGTGCTGAAGGTGACACGTGTCGCTGATTTCCAGGACCCACAGGCGATGTCCTCCACAGGTGGGGCTGGCACTTGGGCACTAGGGCCAGCAATCTCCTTGGTGAAAATCTCACCCCATTGAAGGGTGGCAGCTTTTACATTTATTTGTAAAACTTTTGACACCTGGCTACAGCATCAAAACTGTGATGTGAGGTGTCATGGACAAGCACCCCTTCTTACATGTCCAGCTTCTGCAAACGTGATTCCCAGTGGAGGTCAAGAGTCTGGATCAGAGTTCAGTTCTGACTTCTGACAAACACCGAGGTGTATCGAATCAAGGGCTGATGGCAGAGTCCTGCCCAGCGTCGAGGATCTCAGGAGCTCGGCTATCAACGCCAACGTCCCCAATACAGTGGGCAGTGAAGGAGGGGAGGTGAGATGCAGGAGCTGCCAGAGGGGACACTGTTTATGATTAATGTTGGATGCGCCTGTCACACACCATGGCCAACCCTGTTTGGTAGTAAGATGGCTGATTTCCTGTCCTGTCCAAGTGGCTGTCATGCGTCCTCACAAACAGTCATGGAGTTTTCTTGCCCTGAAGTTTCTGAGGCCAGTGCAGTGGCATTATTCTGTGTTGCTGGGATTTGGAATGGGGCCACTGAGCAGCTCAGCCCAGAGCCCCAGGCACCTGAAGCTTCAGCATCCACAGTGTGGCCAAGACCGGGACAAGACTGTACTTCCTCACGCCTCAGGACACGCTCGCTATTGTTTTGATGAGGGGAGGTGGTGATGTTGGCTTTCCTTTGAGTTCCTCTCCTGTAGAGTAACATGGGCTGTAGCTGCTTTAATGCCTGAGGTTTGGTTAACTTCTTAAAAGTTTACTCCACCTCTGTACCTGCAGACAGCATTATGTACCGATGTTCAGTCAGTGTATGGCTTCCAGCAGATTCTGTCTTCCCTCGCTGTGCTCAGAGGAGAGCAGTGTGGATTAGGGAGGGATTTGGGAAGTTCTGAAGTCTTTTTAATTGTCGCGAAAGATGTTGGAATGGTGTTGAACACGTTGATAAGAATATGTGTGGGAGATGCCACGTTCCCCGCTCTGTGGGAGCCTCTGGATGGCCAAGGCTCACCACGTTGTTCTTGTAATTCCCTTCACTCTCTCTGTGAGAAACAGGCAGAACAAAGTGCTGTGAGCACAACCCTAGTTTCATTTGTCTACAGACTGACTTTGGGCCGTGGCCTAGCCAGGGGAACCTATCTATGCCCTGTCCTCCACTCCCAGGAAAAACAACGTGAAAATTATTCAGGATAGTGAAATAAAACCACTATCATTTTAAGTTTTATTTTTTTAGTTTTTGTAACTATATTTTTTACCATCTCCCAATTTCGGCCTTCCCCCTTCTGCTCTCAGTGTCTGTCCATGGGTACGTGCACCGGCAGTATTTGTCTTCCTGTGCATGGCTTGTTCATTCAGCACAGGGCCTTCCAGGTTCACTCATACCAACGCAAACAACGTGGCTTTTCTTTTTACGGGCTGGCTAGTATTCCACTTTGCACAGATGTCGAACATTTCTTCCTATCTGTCCTCAGCTGGTGGACGCTGAGTTGCTTCCATTCCTTGTGAACAGAGCCTCAGTCAGCTGGGGATGCAGGAGGCTGTTCCGCACACCAATCCCCTCTCCTGTGGATATTTATACTAAGGGTGGGGTTGCTGGTCGTGTGGCAGCCCCAGTTTTGACGTTCTGTGCTGTTTCCCACAGTGGCTGCACTAACTGACGTCCCTACCAGCCGCGTGGGAGGGCTCCCCTCTCTCCACACCTCGGCCAGCCCCCACACGGCTCCCTCCTGTTGGCAGTAGCCACTGTAGAGGGCACAGTGCGAGGTTGCCGTGGTCTGGATCGGCACTGCCGTGGGGGTTGGTGGCTGAGAATGTTTCACCCTACACTGCCCGCCATGGAGCGTCTTCCTTTGAGAACACTCTGCCCAGGTGCTTTGGCTATTTTTAATCAGGTTTTCTCAGCTTGCTGTCGAGTTCTTCCTGCTCCTGATAAATTCTGGGTAGTAACCCTTTGTGGTTGTCTGGTTTTAAATATTTTCCCCTCTCTGCAGGTGGTCTCTTCACTCTGTTGTTTGCTTGGCTGTGCAGAAGTTGTTTAGTTCATCTTTGCCCTGGGGCTTTTGGGCATCCCTCCTGCTCCACCATCACCCGGACTGAGGTCATCAAGGTCTTTGCCTGCATTTTCTTCTAGTAGTTCTGCTGCTTGGGATCTCCTGCTTCAGTCATTATTCTCTTTGAGCTGCCTTTCCTCGGTTTCCTGAGGGCCAAACTTCACGCTTCTGCTCGTGGAGGTCCAGTTTTCCCACTTACGGACCACAGTCCCCTCCTGTGGGTGTCCTCGCAGCTTTGGTGAAGCCTGGCTGGTGGTGACTGCGTGGCTTTATTCCTGGTTTCTGGACTCTGCTCCTTCAGCCTCTGTGTCTGTGTCTGGGCCAGTGCTGTGCTGCTGGAGCACTGCAGCCTTGCGCTTGGCTTTGCAATCAGGCAGAGAGGAATCTCTGTGTTCTTTTATTCTAAGCAATAGCCCCCTTCCACTTCATCCTCCCTGCCTGCAAGCCAGAGATGTCAACTTGAGTGGGGTGAAATTGTTTCTTCTGGTAAACTAGGCACATTTTATACCTTTTTGGTGAATAAACTAGGAAAATTATTGGTGTTTCTGGTAAATGATACACATTATACAAAACTTTCTTATTATGAAAATGATGTTAGGTAAGGGGTGCTTTGGGAGGTCTGGAACACATTATGGTTATTTCCATTATTTCTTTTGGGAAAAATATCTTGACTCACACCCAACATCAGTTGCAGCCAGCCCCCGTGAACTAACTGAGTTCGTAAGTCCAGGGTCTCTGCCTTTCTTTGTGGCAATTTTCATTTTCACTGGTTTCAGCTTGTAACTGATTACTGAGGAATTTTCATGATCAGTGGAATATCAGTGTCTGCTCCCCTAGGCAGGTTTTCTGCCAATCATAGTCTTGGAAGAAGTTGCATTTTATGGTGTCCTGGACATTGATCTGTGTGGTCAGAGACATCAGGTCCCATTTAAACTTTCATTTAACAGGCTTTAAAAGGAGGAGTCCTGGCTCCAGGCCCTGCAGCCCAGCTGCTTCCGTGCCTTGCAGCAAAGAAATCCTGACTTACTTTGTGGGCTGTCGTTCTGGTAAAGTTTGGCTTTAAGAATGTTTTGGTATCATTTTGACCTTGGTTTCACTGGTGCTTCCGGGCCTCCTGCTGGTCACTGCTGGTGTGCCTGCTGGCATGGCATGACCACGGGTGTCCTCAGGGGTCAAGAGCGGTCTTGGGCCTGGGGCTGGAGGTCTCCCTGGGGGGCACTTGCAGTGGGGTTTCTCTGCAGGGTCCGTGTCTGGGGGAAGTGAAGCGCGTGGGAACTCCCGGGATGCCGGCTCCCCAGTGCCACAGAAGGATTCTTACGGGTTAAGGAGCTGAGTGGCTGCTTCTGTTGCTGGGCGGGGGACACAGATCTGGAGGGGCGAGAGCTCCCCTGGCCCTGTGGGACGTCCCAGTCCTGGGCCGCATCCAACTCACCTGCTCCCTGCCCTGCAGAGCCCCCTCGGGAGTCCCTGCCCTGGACCCGGCTTTATGGGGGGACTGGGGACAAACAGAGGAGCCGGACCACATCCTGTGACGTCCCCAACTCCACCAGGTCACATGGGAATGAGAGACTCAGGGAGGAGCTTTGTCCTGGGTCGGAAGTTCTTCTCCCGAAAGGCCAGGAGTCGATGTGAGCAGCGAGGATGAGCCCGAGCCGGCCGCCTCGAAACGTCCTGCGGAGGAGCAGCCAGCTGCCTGGCGCCTTGGCCGCCTGCAGGTGTTGGTTAGGACCGCCGGAGGCTCTGTGACCATGAGGACCCGGATCCAGGCCCAGGAGTGAGGTGGGGGCAGCTTCCCCAGCCCAGAGGGAGCAGGGTGGCCACGAGATGGCCACGCCTCCTCACGTGTGCCCCAGAGTTATAGCTGTGCAAAGCCAGTCAGAATCGTGAGGAGCCCCCCAGAGCTGCCCGGCCCCCAGTTCTCCCACACGGGAAGTTTCTCTGGGCTTCCTGCCTCCTGTTAGCAAAACGACCCCAGCCCTCTCCCCTACCTAAGGCCTCCGCCTCTTCAGTCCCTCCCGAGACCCTGGCAAAGGCCCTGATGTCTCAAAAGCGCCTCCGCATCCCAGGAGGACAGGAGCCCGAGACTCCTGCAGTCCCCGAGCCAGAATGAGCCCCAGCCCACTCCTGGCTCCTGCGGGCCCTGGCGGCTCGTCCTGGGCTCAGCACATTGCCATTGTCCATGGGACCCTCGCCTGGGGCCCGAGCCCTGCCTGTCCCAGCTGCCTGTCCTGGACCTGTGCCAGCACGTGGAAGGGCTGTGGTCCCACTGCAGCCCTGGGCTCGTCCTCGCCTCGCAGGTCACAGGGCCCTTTCCCTCAGAAGCCCTGGAGAACTTTCAGGCCAGCCCGGCGCAGGCAGCAGGTGCTCCAGCTGTGGGTGCTGTTCTGTTGGCTGGAAAGCGATTGGCTTCTTGAAGGGAAGTCAAGCTCCAAGGGGAAGGAAGGGAAGACAGGGGCACAGGGCAGGGCCACAGGGTGGGCTGGGGCGTGGCCTCTGGTGACGGGACGTCTTAGCAGGTGCCAGAGGCCAGAAAGCCTGGCTGCCTCTGCCGTGCCTGTAGCTGATGAAAGCCCTCATCTCGGCGAGCTGTCACGCGGCTGTGTGTTCCCGCCAACGTCATCTCACGGGACTGAGACTGCACGAGCTGCGTTGGGAGGACTTGCTGTCTAACTGAAGTGCCGATGGGTTCTGCGTGCCCATCCAGCAGGCGAATTTGTTAACACTTGCTGAGGCAGGGGGAGCTGCCTAGCGATCATCCGGAGTGGACGCCTGCAGGGCGGCAAGTTGTGACTGAAGCAGGGAGCACTCCGGGCCTCGTGCCAGTCACCAGGAGCCGCAGGCCTCCCTCTGCTTGGTCTGTGAGGGGAGCCAGAAGGGCAATGCCATCCGGAAGTCACCTCAGGCACCGGCTGGACTGAGGGGGGGATTCGGAGTGGACGTCCTGCGGGGTCTGGGGTGTCAGTGGCTGTAGGGTTGGGGACCCCGGTGGGCCACCCCAACCCACAGTGTGCTTTGGTTTGGGCAAAAATGCACCCAGGGGTTTGGCGCGAGGATGAAAGTCGAGATCAATTGTCCATTTAAAAAATTTGCTTATTTTTAGAAGTTTTAAATTTTAGAAGAATTCAGTAGAAAGTGCAGTGTTCCCTCGTACTCTGCACACGCGCCCCCCCCCCCCAGTGTTGGCATCTGGCTTTACTGACAGAACTGATACTCGTTTCCTGCTGCTATCAACAAACACCTGACACTGAACTTCACTCTGGGTGTGGAGAAGGTGTGAAGCCGTGAACTATCACATGTCAGCACGCAGGACGGCAGAATTACTCTGCGTGCCTGAAGACCATGAGGACGGCCCCCGTACAGCCCGGTCCCTGCGGCCACTGTGCCTTTTGCAGGCGCCTTGTGGGTGGAATCACACAGGATGGAGCCTGGTCAAGAGGCTTCTCTGAGTTTCCCCCGGCTTTCGAGGTCTTTCCACGTTTCCATGACTGTGTAGCCCATTTCTTCAGCGCAGAGTAAGATTCCATCATGCAAGAGCCCTCCAGCTTATTGATATTAACTGCTGAAGGACGTGCACACTGCCTAGCCCGGGGCTTGGGGGAAGCATTAAGCCTGTGGCCTAGTGTGCATTTGGGGGGATATGGTTACTTTGGGATCCTTGGACTCTGATTTCTATGAGCCTAAATTTTCCAAAGTGCAGGTGAACCTTGCAGAAAAAACAAGAGCAAAGAGGAATTGATTGCTAGAAACAAGGACTTCCTGACCAGCAAGTTAAGTAAACACTAATCCTTTTCCACTCTGACGAACAGTTGCTTGGGCAATTTACAAGCAAGCATTGCTATGTGGTAGTATAAACATGCACTAATAAAAGTCAACAGACACATAATTTGGTGACAATGATGTGGAATTCAGTGCACTGGTTTAAATGTCTGGCCACATGGAAGGAGCACAGTTTTGCGACGACAAGGATGAGGTTGCCTGGAGTGGGGGTTTGTATCATCTAGGCTGGGGACTTTGCTCAGGTGTGCCTGGTCCTCTCAGCATCAGAAATGCTCACTACCACTTCCTTTAGAATGCGCTCCAGTGTGACATCCCTGAATCACTACAGCTAGTTTTAGAGGCAGGATTTTTGGGAGGAATATCATAGCTATTAAAAACAATAAAACAAAACAGCCCAACCCAACCAGGTGTGGTGGCGTATGCCTGTAATCCCAGCACTCTGGGGAGGGTAAGGCAGTAGGATATCAAGCTGCCTGAGTAGTTCAGTCAGACTCTCTTTCAAAACAAAAACAAAAATAAAAACAAAAACAAAAACCCAAAACAAAAACCTAAGCAAAAGGGCTGGGATGCAGCTCAGTATGAAGCCCTGGGTTTAATCCCAGGACCACTAAAAAAACCCAAGGAACAAAACAGGAATACTGTGGGTAAAAACAGATTTATTTCTCATCACGACCAAGGGTGTTGCGTCATTCTTATGCCTAAATAAAGCAGACGCAGATTCACTGAAGGAAGTGGGGACAGCCAGGGAGAGTGGGGAGTAGTGTCCACTTGCTGTCCTTAGGTGTCATCCACCCAGCTCTTTGGGCGGGCACTGACACTTCCGGTCACTCCTGGAAAGTTGGCAGGTGGCCCCTCTTCTCCTCGAATTCTTCTTCCCAGAGGAGCCCAGGCTCCAGGCCCAGGAGACGAGCTGGTTCCATGCCTTTCATCAGGAGATCCGGTCAGTGCGTGTGACACACGGGTCTCACACGGGCTGTGCCAGGACAAGGGAGTGGCGCTGTGGATCACAGGGATAAACAACTTGGGTTCAATTACAGTGAGGGGCCGCGCTTTATCTGGAGGTGATATCATTTCGATCAAAATGTAAAACAATACAATCCAGTAGTTGCGAGAAGACACAGGCGACTGCACTTACTCATTTAATAAAAAGCGCAGGAGGGTGGGGTGCCTCCCCCTGACAGGAGGGCCGCGGCTGCAAACCCCATTACCTGCTCTAATAGTATTCTGAGGCCTGAATGCAGGAAATTGTCTATTACTTTTTATTAGAGGAAGCTGTTATGCAGGATACAGCCTATTGCTCTGTTTTTTTTCTTTGTTCGTTTAATTAACAAAAGCATGAAATCTCCCTATTGGCAGCTTTGGCTATGCAGCTTCTATTGCTTTTCCTGCTCCGAGCAGGGATTTTATTCATCTCTTTTGTCTCCTTTGAAATGTTTTATTTTTTTAAGGGTGATGATTTTCAAGACCCGCAAATCATCATGAGCAGAGAAACATAATTCAAGGGCAGATAGATAGTGTGTAAAGTGCTTAGGCTGCTGAAAAAGCACCACAACGTTGTGTCCAAGTTTCCCTTTCAATCCTCAGACTTTTGCAGTCCCCAGGGAGCGCCATGGTGAGAGGTCCCTGCTCTGTGTCAGGCTGATAAAAACGACAAGGCCAGCTCTATCCATCAGCCTGAGCGCCGACTCAGAGAGCGGGGCTGCGTGTGTCTTCTGATCGCTGCCCATTGGACATTGACTGCAGCCCCTCAATAGTCCGTTCCAGGTAATCGATGAGTGCACTGTTCTCCCTGAACTGTATTTACTTTGTAGCAATTGATCACTTCAAAAAGGAAGTAATCCATTATCCTTTGATATTTCTGATCATTCTGTGCAACCAAGCAGATCTGTGAGACCAAAACTGATTTGAACGAGGCCTCCAATGAGAAATCATTTTACCAGATCCAGCAGACACTGTAGAGGAGCGGTAGATGAGGTGGGGTGTGGGTGTAGATGTTGGTGTAGATAGACACACATCACCACCGTGACTCTGGAGAACAGTCACCTTCACCCCGAGCTGGAGTCTTCCCCTAGGAGGTAGAGCGACGCGTGCCAGGTGGCTTAGGGGGACAGTGAGACCACAGGAGCTAGCTTCCTCACAGGATGGGGCTAACGGGAGCTTTCCTGTCCTCTTGGGGTCTGAGCCGAGGTTGCAGCTGAGGACAAAGGGCCTCACCTTGAAGAAAGGTTCATGCGTGGAACACAGCAACCCAGAGGGAAGGACTGAGTGATGGTGCCCAGCACCCCAGAGGAGGACGCTGGGACAAGACCTGGGAGAAAGTTCAGCCTCAGTTCAAACTGAGCCAAAATGAACCTTCCCTCCTTTAATTTTTGTCCCAGCGACGAGGACAGTAATTAAGACAGCTTTTGGTGCCAGAGAAGTGGATTCATCGCTGTGACGCTGCCTGACCCTGTGGTTTGGAAGCCTTGGAACCTGCTGCAGGGGGAGTTCGAACAGGTCTGGAGAGGTGAGCTGGAGAGGCAGCTACAGAGCGCTGTGAGCTGAGCCTGCTGGGAGACTGCAGTCAGAGCTCGGAAGATTAGCATGCGGATAGAAATGCAGCCAGCCAGGACCAGGCTCAGGGGTTTCAGTTGGGAAGGACTCTACTGTCTGTTGGACTCCAGACCTCGTGTGTTACACTCTGGCAGAATACTTGTATGCATTTTACTCCTGTCCTGAGACTTTGCAGGAGACTGAGATTAAGGGTGGTGGACTAACTAAACTAGTGTGGCTGGGTGTGGTGGCGAACACCTGTAATCCAAGCACTCAGGAGGCTGAGGTAGGAGGATTGCTGTGAGTTTGAGGCCAGCCAGGCTGCAAAATGAGTTCAAGGCCAGGCTGAACTGCATAGTGAAACTCTGTCTCAAAAAGATAAAACAAATAAACAAACAAACTAGTTAACCTAGTGAAGAAAATTTCAAGGCAGCCCAACATTCAGGTTGTGATATGGATACCGTTTGCTGCTTTTAGAAAGGTTCATACTGAAAATCAGTAGCAAGAAGTCCATTTGAAAGTTTCGTTTTCCCAGAAAGGAAGTGCCTGCAAAGTTTTGATCAGGAAAGCTTGATTGCTGAAAAGATTAGCTTTAAAAAGAAACAAACAACAACAAAAAAGAAGCCAAGTACCTTACAACAGGACAATAAAAAATGGCTTGAGTGCACCTCAGGAATCAGCAAGACCCCATTTTTACAGGCTCAAGGGTCCAAAAGCGAAAGACTTTGTCTCGAGAAGAGAGCTCCAGGGCTCTGTCCTCTAGGACGGTCACCTAGGGAACTTGTTCTTTGGATTCAGTTCACAGTGCTCAGCAATCCAGGGACTCAGAGAGCTGTGCAAAAGGGTTTGGCTACTGTCCATGCTGGTGGCAGACCCTGGCATCACCCATGTGATGCTGGCTTCCGGCACGCAGCGGGCAAGAGCTGTGGGGTCAGGGAGGCCTCCATCCAGATTTCGGAAGGCCTGGGAGTCTAGGCGGTGCACCTTGGTTCTTGTGGTCTCAGCTCTCAGGGAGGAGCCACAAGGGCTTGTGGTCCCTGGCACTGACCAAAGCACAGCAGAAGAGGCAGAACCACAAATCTTGGGACAGATTTACAATATGTTTGTCAGAAGCTCACTCTTTTCTTTTTTTTTCTCTGTTTTCAAAAATGGCCTAAAGGGCTTTGAGGGAGAAGAAAGATCCACAGGCTGTGCCGGGGGCTCTGTGTGCTTCACCCTCTCCACATGGCTCTCTCTTCAGCCCTCTGTCCCGTGCCTGTCTCTCCTGAAGGAAGGGTGGCTGCCAGAGCTGTGCCCAGGAGGAGCACACAGAGCAGAGCACCTGGCAGATACCCTATGCCTGCCAGGCGCTGTCCCTGCCCCTTGAGCCTGACAGTACCAGCAAGAGTCCCCTGCCCCAACAACCCTGGTTCTCAGTCACTGTGCCCACTCCCACTCAGGACCCCCTCCTGTCCTGCTCCCCAAGAGCCCGTGTGTGGGCCCTGCTTCCTCCCACAGTGCATGTGCTAGTCACACAGCAAAGTCAGTAGTGAAGGAGACTTGGTGAAGGCCGGTAGCTGTGTGCCATGATCATGTGACACTGCAGTCATGTGACATGTGGTGGTCATACGGTGCGCATTGATGCAGAACTGTCTCTTGTACAGGAGCTGTGTGGTGTTCTGCAGCCACATGACACGTGGGCACCTGTTATACAGAGGTTCCATGAAGTGTAGGAACCATGTGATTCCTGGCAGTATATGTTATAACCCTTTGAGCCCAGCTCTGAACCTGTGGATCCCAATGTTGAAATTCCTAGAGCCAAAACCCCAAAACCACTAATCTCAAAACAGTGAAAAAGTCACATGAGACGGGCGTACACTTAATACAATCACAGCAAATTTCTGGCGAGTGTAGACATCTCTGTGCCTTGGACTCCTTCCTGTTGAGGACCTCTCAGGACAGTTCAGTCAACTCCACCCACAACAGCAAGAGCCATGTTTCCCCCCAAATAAGACCTACCCGGAAAATAATCATCCCTGAAAACTGAGACAAAAAATGTCAGCTTCAAAAGAGAAAGATGGAAAGAATGCAAAGATCAATAAAACAGTGGAGTTTTTGAAAAGATAAGCAAAATTGAAAAATCTTTAGCTAGATTGGAAAAAAGGGATAGAACCTAAATAAATACAAGTAGAGATAAAAAGGAGACATGATAATTGATACCACAGAAATACAAAGGATCACTACAGACCGTTGTGACGTTTACATGCCGATAAATTGGCACAGCGTAAATTTCTCGGCAGACGTAACCACCCAACCTGAGCCACAAGACAGAGAATGGAAGGACCAAGGTGAGAGATGAGGTCGAATCAGCAGTGAAAGTCTCCCAAAAAGGAAAGGCCAGGCCCAGGTGGCTGAGTTCTACCAGGACAAGGAAGCATTAACACCAATTCTTCCCACACTCTTCAAAACACCAAAAGGGAGAGGATGTCCCTAAGCCTACTGTAGAGCGTGTCCTCACCCCGAAACTGAAACCAGATAAAGACACAGTGAACTGTCCCCGGTGTCTCTCGCAAACATGCGTGTAAGCACTTTGAACAAAGGCCGACGGGAGTCATTCCATAGCACGATCCGAGTGCTCACTGTACCAGCGACGTTTATCACAGGGATCCAACGCCGGGTCAGCAGACACAAATCAGTCCAGGCGACGCGTCACAGCAACACGCGGAGGGCCAAGCCTGCGAGCATCTCCCTGGATGCACAAAGAACACTTAACACGGCAGAGGCTCTCCACAATGAGACTTAGGAGCCACAGCCTCGGCGTGGTGAGGGCCGGGGAGACAGCTCCCCCGCCAGCCTCCCTGTGATTGCGGAGAAGCTGGGCTGCTTCCTGCAAGGTCTGGAGCGAGTTGGGCTGTCCACGCTCACCGCCCCCCTGCCAGGGGACAGGGAGAGTCGGCCAGTGCAGCCAGGCGAGGGAAGAAGGGCAGGAAGTAAATTATCCCTGTCTGCAGATACTGGGCCCATAGTTACAGGAAAACACGAGGACTCCACAGAAAGACTTTGAACTCAGTAAAGTTGCAGGATACAAACTGAACACAAAAAATTGTAGCATTTCTATATACCAACAATGACACCCCTGAGGAAGAAATCATGAAAACAGCCCTACTCAGAGACACTATCAAAAAAAAAAAGAAATACCACAGCTTAGTGAGGTGGTATATATGTGTCATCCCAGCACTCCAGGAGGCTGAGGCAGGAGGATTATGACTTTGAGCCCAGCCCAGGCACTTAACAGCTAAACCAGAGCCTGTCTCAAAATAAAAAATAAAAAGGACTGGGGATGTAGGTCAGTGAGAAGGTACTAGTTTCAACAGTACCTGAAAAAAGACACAGAAAACAAAAAACTAGGAATAAACCTAGCCAAGAAAGTGAAAGACTTCCATAATGAAAATCACAAAACTCTGATGAGCAAAATTGTAGGAACATCAAAAAAAAACAAAAAATGAAAAGATCTCCTGTGTTCATGAGTTAAAAGAATTAATATTCTTAAAATGTCCATGTTACCCAACATGACTTACAGATCGATGCAATCTCCATCAAAATTCCAGTGACACTTTCAGAGAACTTGGAAAAACAACCCTCTCACTGCCGCAGAAGCACAAACGAGCCAAAATGGACACAGCCATCCTGAACAAAAATGCCAAAGGGGGCGTTTCACACACCAGCTCTCAAGGCAGACTAGAGCCACAGCAAGCGGGACAGCTCAGCACTGCGTGGAATAGACCGAGGGGACAAGTGGGCTGCCAGGAAGGACACGGTCATGCTAAGTGCTTCTCAACAAAAGCCCCCAGCGCCCACCGCAGGGGCAGAAGCTGCCGTCCGCTCCCAAGCCTGGAACTGGACTCCGACTCCCACTCTGTGTGAAAATCCACTCAAAGTGCAGCAGAGACCTAAGTGAAAGACCCAAGACTCCGAAGCTACAGAGGAAAACATAGGGGAGACACGTCTAGACTTTGTACAGGCGATGAGCTGTGGATGAGACCCCAAAAGCCCAGGAAATCACAGCAAAATTGGACGAGTGGGATCAAAGCAAAGAAAAAGCTGCACACAGCAAAGGAAAGGGTCAGCCTGCAGACGGGAGGGAATCGTGCACAGTCTGCATCTGACAGGGGACTGATGTCCCAGGGACGAGAGAGAACCAACCTCCCCCCATAAAATCACCCAAGCAAAGTGGATAGAGGACTTGAACGGACACTTCTCAAAGCAAGAGCCTCGGACGGGCAATGCAGTCATAAAATCGCTTCCCTCACTGCTCAGTAAAAAACACAGATGCAACCACAGCCAGCCGCATCCCGCTCGAGTCAAAAGGACAAAAGTGAGAACCGCTGCTGCAGATGCAGAGAAGGCGAACTCTGCACCCTGCTCCCGGCATGCTGAGTTACTGCGTCCATTACAGAGAGTTTCCTCCAAAACCGAGAAAAGAGCTCCTACTTCATCAGCACCCCCACTTCCACAGGGAATGAAGTCAGCATATCAAAGAGACAGCCGCACGCTGTGTTTACGGCAGCACTACCCACAACAGCCACGATTGGAAATCAACCTCTGGAACATAAGTGCGATGGAATATTATTCTGCCATAAAAAAGAATGGTGTCCTAGCATTCACAGCAGAATGGATGGACTGGAGGACACGAGGGGAAGGAGAACAGGAGACACAGAAAGGAGCAGCCGGCGCACGTTCTCTCACGCGTGAGGCTCAAGCTGTCAGCTGCAAGCAGAGCTGCGAGACCAGAGGCGGTGTCGGGGGAAGGAGGCTGGACAGCAGGGACCAGCGCGGCGGCCGGCAGGGGGCGCGCTCGAGGGCTGTGGTGGGCAGTGACCCGAGAGCGGCTCGCGGCCAGGTCCGCGGTGATGAGCGGGGTGCACAGCGGATACCCGCGTCAGGGCATCCTGCGGCCGGATACACCCTGCGGTTAGAGCGGTTTACAGCATAGCGAGAGCGAACGAGCACCATTTAAGGAATTTTTAGAACTGCTTTATGTGGAGCTGGACTTCTGGGGCTGCGATCTCAGCACTTCAGACTCAGGGGCTGTGACCTTTCAGGGTTTCCACCCTCGGGGCTTGGGCGGGACCGGGCACGCCCACATCCCTGTGCGAGGCTGCTGGCCCAGCCCCAGCGCCTGGCCCTGCTCACGAGGGCCCTGCCGCTCTCCTCTGCTGGGCACGTCTGCCTGCGCCCAGGGCCCTGTGGGCTCTGCCCTGGCGCTGCTGCGCTGTGACTGCGTCCTGCTGCATGCCCAGAGCCCGTGCGGAGACGCCCGGTGTTCCCCAGCGGCTTGCGGAGGGGCGCCCGGTCAGCGTGGGTGCTGGCTTCATCGGGCGGGTCAGCCCCCAGTGGCCAGCTCGGCTCTCCTCCCAAGGGAGGCCCCGGCTGTGCTGCTGGGGACGCATTGCCTCGGCTCGGGCCACCCTGGGCAGATGTCCAGCTAGGGTGGACGAGAGTGTAGCCTGTGCCGTGGTCAGGCTGACCAGGCCCAGGGAGGCCGCGTGCTAGTCCAGCCAGCGGCAGGCTCCGGCCTGTGCCCACGGACCCCTTCTCCCTGCTCCCCCTGCCGGATCCCATGGGTCGCACCTCTTGGGAGACAACTCCCTGTGCTGCTGACTGTCCAGAGGGCCCCGGCCTGGCCCATGGAGCAGCCTGAGGCGGACGGCAGGCTGGGGTGGTCAGGGGCAGCCCTGGCCAGAGTGGCCAGCGCCTCCTGGGCTGCGTGCGCTGTCTGGACGAGACCCTGACCTTTCCTCCAAACCGCTCACCCCTCGGCGGAACTTCCCGCAGCTCCGCTGGACTGTGCTGCCTGGGCTCGGCCTGCCACACCCCGGGGAGGGGTGGGAGCAAAACCGCAGCGGCCTGTGCCCTGGCGGGATTCTCAGGGAGCTGAGGTCCCTCCAGCACACCCATGGGCGCACGGCATCCTCCACATGACCTTGGGGTGATGCCACAACTCCTCCTGTGGCGTCTTGCTCCGGGTGCAGAAGCTGCATCTGTTGGCTGCTGTGGGGAGGCCGCCTGTCGCCTCCCGTGGGCCCAGTGTGGGCCTTTGCCCGGTCCCTCCCTGCACACGCCCCCAGCTCCCAGCACCCGATGAATGCTGGCTTAGGGCATGTCTCTGTCGTCAGCACTTGGGGCACTTTCGTGCACTGTGCTGTCCTGAGTGCGGTGCTGTCCCGTGTGCCGTGCTGTCCTGTGCGCCGTGCCGTCCCATGTCCTGTGCTGTCCCATGCACCGTGCCGCCCCGTGTCCTGTGCTGTCCCGTGCGGCGTGCCGTCCCGTGTCCCGTGCTGTCCTGAGTGCGGTGCTGTCTCGTGTGCCGTGCTGTCCCATGCGCCGTGCCGCCCCGTGTCCCGTGCTGTCCCGTGCGGTGTGCTGTCCCGTGTCCCGTGCTGTCCCATGTCCCGTGCTGTCCCGTGCACCGTGCCGTCCCGTGTCCCGTGCCGTCCCGTGCGCCGTGCTGTCCCGTGTGCCATGCCGTCCTGAGTGCGGTGCCGTCCCGTGCGCCGTGCCATCCAGTGCGCCGTGCTGTCCCGTGTGCTGTGCTGTCCCGTGTGCCGTGCTGTCCCGTGTGCCATCCTGTCCTGTGCGCCATGCTGTCCCGTGTGCTGTGCTGTCCCGTGTGCCGTGCTGTCCCGAGTGCGGTGCTGTCCCATGCGCCGTGCTGTCCCGTGCTGTCCCGTGCACCGTGCTGCCGCATGTGACAGAGCCCATGCACACAGTCAGGCATGGCGGCCCCGCCTGCCATCCCAGCACTCTGAGAGGCTGAGGCAGGAGCGTCATGAGTTCGAGCCTGCCCCGGAGAGCTTAGTGATCTAGTTGGACTCTGCAAATGAGGGCTGAGGGTGCCGCTCAGTGCGGGGCCCAGGCCCCGTCCTTCGTCCTGAGAAGAAAGACAGTGCGAGCAGACAGCCCCGGTGCCGCCAGCAGTGGGCACTGGTGTGGCCGAGCATGGGGGCACGTCGACCAAGGCTCCGGGCTGTGAGGCTTCAGGATGGGCTGCTCCCCCTGGCTCCCGGCCCGAAGCTGACGAACACCCCGGCATGGTCAGCGCTGCCCCTGGAGTCGCCAGGGTCTGTGCCTGCCTCAGCGCAGGGAGGACGGGGCAGGGCAGCAGAGAGGAGCTCAGGTGAGGGTCGGGTGCCCGTGACCCTGCCCAGGCTCTGGCGGGACCAGTGCAGGGCGGGCACATCCTCGGGAGCACAGGGCCATGCCGGCAGCGTTGAAGCCCCCGCGTCCGTGCTGTGCCAGGCCGTGCCCGGAAGAGCACGTGGACAGCCCTGGTGGCGAAGGTGCGAGGTAAAATTCACCGGTGCAGCCTCAGCTCTGCAGCAGCCCACCCCCACCGGAGCTGACAGAGTCCAGGAGGGTCCAGGCAGCATGTCTGCCCACAGCACAGCGTGGACGGGGACACCCGTGCCGCAGTGGCCTGTCCCGTGCTGGCCGCACGCCCTCACCTCCTGCATCCAGCGCACCAGGCCTGAGCTCACGTCCCCAGCGCTTCCGTTAACTGAGAGGCTGCTAGTGGGACGCGCAACTGAGGTGGCCCAGGCCTCCCACGTGAGAGTGGCGCTGGCCATTCCCAGCTGGGGCTGCGTCGGCCACCTGGTCCGGCTGCCGGTCTTGGACCCTCTCCCCTCGGGGACGTGGCGTGGGCTCCAGACCCTGGCGCAGCCCCCGGCGGGGAGAGCAGAGGTGGTCCACGTCCTTCCCATCCGTCTCCCCTGTCCTCCTTCGCTCCTCCCTCCCCTTTATTTCCTAAACAAGCTAAGAGTTTTATAATTCATCACCTGGCTGACAGATGAGTTCTGCCGGAGAATATTAGAAAATGTCTCAAATCTCATATATATGCTAATGGTATGCCAGGCCGGCCGGTGGTGTGCTGGAGTTTTTAATCTGTCTCAGCCAGCGAGGGGAGTGGGGGAGACAAGTCACAGTACTCGACAATTTATGATCAAACAACTGAATTGTAAAGGAAGAAGGACTTGCAGAAAGGGAGAGTAATTTTCTGATTTAACAGCGTTGTTACTACAAATAAAGAAATCTTGATTTTGACTGCTCTCGACATTAAATGAGTTTCCTATGCCCGGTGCTGAATTTTTCATTTTTTCAGATGCGTATAAAGCGCTCTGCTTAGATACAAGTGACAGATAAGAGAAGGACTGCATATGGAAATCAAATGTGTATAATAAAGCCATCTTCTGTTTGTTAAATAAACACATGTAGATTACTTCTGTGGCGGATGCACTGATAATTCTTCATTGTGTCCCCTTTTCTTTGCAAGTCACAAAGAATCGTATTTAACAACCGAGAGTGGGGTACCTTCTTCACACCTCCCTGCCGTCCGGGGTCTGGAACTCACGGCCCAAGCCTGATTTCCACTCGGCCAGCTTGCACACTGCCCGGTTATTCCTGGACATTGCTTCGAGTGGAGCAGAGATTTTGAGGGTGCCTTGTTAGGTGACGTCTGGCTGCAGTTTCCGTGAGGGAAATGGCATGGCTGGTGAGGGTGGGGAAGGGACGCAGCACCGTTCTCAGAGCCTGCAAGCTAGGAGGGCCACGGGGAAGAAGCACCTGGCCAGGCAGGGAGGACCCCTGGCTCCTGTCCCACGGGCATGGCGGTGAGGCTGCATGGACGGACTGGGAGGCCCGCCTGAGCCCCGGCAGTGCAGCTCACCCAGGGCCTTGGGAAGGGGCAGCAGGAGGCATCCGCTGCAGAAGTCAGGACTGGAATGTTGAGAGCAGAGCCCCAGGGGAGGCGAGGGGCAGCCTCTGACACAGGTCCTCTTCTTGGAGCGCTCGCCCTACGCCTAGAGCACCGAGCTCTTCGGTGCCTGCTTGTCTGAGTACTTCCCCACGCTGGGCTGCGGCAGACAAGCGGGGCGTTCAAGGCACACGGAGCCTCCCATGCTCTCCAAGTTGCAGAGTGAAGTCAGACTCCAGAGCTTCCAAAAGGAGTAACAGCAAGGGCTTCCCTTATCTTCAGCTGTAAAGTTTCTACACGTCTATTTGCGGAGCTCATCGGTCGTTCCTTCGTTTCCCTGTGGGCTCCTGCACACACAGTCCTCCCTCACTCTCAGAACAGGGAGGAGGAAGACACCAGGCCACTTCCTGCTGCCTTCTGGGCCCCCAGGGGACAGTTAGCAGGGTCTGGGGACATTTTCCACTGTCGGGGCGGAGTGGCCGGGCATCTAGGGTCCACGCCGGTGCTGCACAGGGCGCCCGCCGACAAGGACGCCGCCATGGCGCTGCGCTGAGAAGCAGGGCTGGCTCCGGTGGGAATTACGGGTGCCCTGGAGAGACAGCGCTGGAACACAGGGCCAGTGGGGTGCTGGGCGGCCCTGCTCTGACCCGGGAGGGGCTGCTTCCGGCTCTCGCTCCCAGGCTCCAGGCACCCTGTGCTCTGCTCCACTCCCGTGTCCCCGGCTCTTCCGAGGCCGTCGGGAGCCGAGTGTGCCGGCGGCGGGGGTGCACGCAGCGGGGTGGGTGGTTGTGAGCAGAGGCCTCCCCATGCCCCAGCTGCTGACCGTGGCCGGGACGGTGGACTCCTCGTAGCTGCTCTGGGCGCTGGGTCTCCCTCCTTCCTTCCTTCGTGGCAGAGCCCTGCATCTCTGAGGATGGAGCCGAACTTCCGTCTGCCACAAAGCCGTCAGGTGACGCGCTGACACGGGCGCCCCGTGGTGCTGTGTGTGCTGGCCAGCACCCGCGCTCACCTTACAAGAACTTCTTCGTTTTGGAGCCAGGGAAAGAGCCAGGCCTCTGTGTTTTGCCCGCTGTGTGGCACAGGGCCCGGCCATGCTCCGCACCTTCCCTCCTTGCCAACGGCAGAAGCCCAGCTGTGACGGGGGTGGCGAGTGCAGAGCGATTCTCCTGCTCCTGCTCTGCACTTGTGCCCCTCGGGAGCCGCCAAGCCCTGGAGCCTCGGCCAGCGCATTGTGCACCCCGCAATGGTGTCCCGTGACGCCCCTCTGCCTTGCATTCCCCATGATCCACCAGCCCGGTCTGGACAGAGCAGGTGCCTGCTGTGGACTAAGCTCCCATCGAGATAATAGTTCCAGAGAGGACAAACGCATTTCCTGCCTATTTTCCTACTGTGAGACACGATTTGGGCAAGACTGGAACTCAGCTTTCTCTTCCTGCGGCCTGTCCCACCCAGTCTCCCCAGAAACGTGTTTCCCTTCGAAACATGTGGGGGCATCCGAGGGAGGTGCGGCTATCCACCGACGCTGGTGCACAGAGGGCCGGGCGGCGACAGCAGGGTGCTCCCGGGGACGGCTGGGTGCTCACTCGCAGAGCACGTCCTCTGAGCATGCCGTGCCCCCCACGGGCTGAGATGGGGTTCCTGTGGTGCTCAGAGGCAGGCGCTCCTCCAGGTCCCAGAGAGCCAGGCTGACCCAGACTCAGAGCAAGCAGACTCACGCCACCCCCAGACCCCAGGCCCCTCCTCACCAGCGCAGGGCTTCTGGGCTTCTGGAACAAATCTCAGAGGAGACGTCAGGACACAGACAAGAGCGTGGTACCGTTTCCCTTGTGCACACGGAACCATGTTCTCCTTTCTCTATAAAAGTGTACACATGGGAAAGCCGGTACCGCCCCCAGGTGGAGGTGGCTATCATGCTGGGTGTGGTGGCCCAGGCCTGTGATCCCAGCCACTCAGGAGGATGAGGCAGGAGGTTTTCAAGTTGGAGGCCAGCCCAAGCAACTTAGCGCGGCCCTGTCTCAAAACAGACCGGGATGAAAGGGCTGTGTCTGCAGCTCAGGGGCGCGGCCTGGGCCTCGCCTTGCTCAGCCCAACAGCACGAATTCCTAAAAATCACACTTACTGCATTTTATTGAACACTATAAACCCACCTTTATGGTTGTGCTTCAGAATGACTTAAGAATTCTTACTGTCACTGAAGGGCTGCATATTCCACAGCTTGCTGTCCCGCCTGCTGCTCGCGCAGGGCCCCGGGCTCGGTGGCCGGGCTCTTGCCCCGTTCCCTGGCTCCGGCACAGGGGAGCTCCGGGTGCAGACGAAGCGGACACAGCGGTCAGCGGCCAGCTGCGCAGGGACAGTGCCCACGGCGATGGCGCGGTGCGCGGTTGCAGCCGAGAGCTCAGGTCCTTAGGGTGCCCCGGCACTTCCTCTGTGCTTTCCCTTGGACAGGACCAGACTCAGTTGCCCAGAGCGCCAAGGCAGGGCGCCCATTCCTGCGTCACGGGTGCCGGCAGCTGCCTGGGCCGCCGGGGCGCCCTAGGAGCAGCCCTGCTGTGCGCCGATCCTGGGGGTCCTGGACGTCTGCGGGGTGAGCGTCTGGGCCCGATGTCCCAGGGGGCCAAGTCACTGGCTGGGTCCTGGCGCACGACCTCTGTCACTTGCTCCTCCTGGAAGGGGACGCTGCTGAGTGGCCACTCCTCCTGCAGGGGCCTCCTCCTGGCCCTGCCCGCTCGCCCCCTGGGTCTGTCCTGCTGCCTGCTAGGCAGAGTCCTGGCAGCTGGGCGTGCGGGCTCTGGGCGTCGGCATCACCCAGGCTGCCCAGTGGAGCCCGGACCTGACACCAGGAGCGAGGCCTCCTCCAAGGCCCATGTGCCTCGGGCATGGTGACGCGGAGCACTGTGCCGCTCTGCAGGGCGAGGAGCAGGGCACCCTGCAGGGCATGTCGTCGTTGGAGGCTGGTCTGCAAACCCCTCCTCCCAGCACAGCAGCCTCTGGGGCCACGGAGGAAGGGGAAGTAGTTTGGGGCAACGCTGCAGCTTCCTTTTGCAGTATTAGGGATTGAGCCCAGGACCTTTGCACTGAGCTATGTCGCCAGCCTCTTAATGTCTATTATCTATCTATCTATCTATCTATCTATACATTAAAATATACATTTTAAAATTTTGATAAGATTTATTGACCTTGCAGTCCTCCTGCCTCGGCCTCCCAGGGTGCGGGGTCTGGGGTGTTCAACACCATGTTCTCTGTGGCCTCTTTGATAAGAGCTCTGATCCCATTCACAGGGTCTCCTCCGGATGCCACCCCTGCTGGGGGAGCGCACAAACATTCCGCACACCCTAAAATAAGCGTCTGACCCAGGAGCGTCCCTCTGCACGCTGACTGGCCGGTGGAGGAGCTGCTGGGGGAGCTGACGTGTCCCTCCAGTCAGCAGGCGGGGGCGCAGCGCAGCTCCTCCCCCGTGACCAGCTCTCCAGGCCGGGGCTTTTCTTCTTTGCGTGTCCTCCCGGGGCCCTCGGGGGTCTGGGCTGTTTTCCACAGCAGCTGCCCTGGGGGGTGTCCCGCACACAGCACACCCTGCGCCTCGTCCCAGCTGGGTCCCACGCGCTTGCTGGTGGTTGCCAGCAGGTCGGAACCATGGTCCCTGCCCCCAACCTGCAGTGTGGACGTCTGTACCTAGGTGCGGCTGGAGCCCTCGCAGCCCTGCTGAGCTCAGAGCTGCTGCAGGACCTCCACACTTGGGAGCCCCGTTCCTCCTGGGGTGCAGCTGAGCCCCCATCACACTCTCCAGGCCAGGGTGAGGGGTCCCCAAGCCCCAACTGCTCTGCAAGTTCTGATGCTCATTCCACACCCACCCCCAGGACGGAGGGCAGCCCCCACCCCACTCCCACTGGTGGACGGGCCGGTGTCCAGCAGGCTGCGGGCGTCCCCTGGGTGTTGAGGGCTGGGAGCCCCTGGTCAGAGGCAGGGCCACAGCCCGTGCTGCCCAGGGCTCGCCTGCTCCAGCTGGGCTGTCCAGGGCAGAGGCCCCGTGCAGCTGTTGGATGTGGGGCTTCACAAGCAGCTGGCTGAGCGCAACTGTCACCTGTCAAGCCAGGTTGCTCCGGCCACAGTTCACGCCGGTGGCCACGGGACACAGCAGTGTGGAGGGCACACGACGTCCCCAGCACGCTGCCATCCGGTGGACACGCACCTCGCCGTCCAGGGCACGGGGCTGCCCTTCCTCCCAGTCTGAGGGAAGAACGTGTTCTGTGGAGACAGGCGAATGCCACCCACGGAGCCTTCCCAGAGAGCTGCTGTCCTGAGGCCAGCCACTGTGTCGCGGGTACCAGGCAGGGCCAGGACCGCCCCCCCCCTGCACCGCCAGGCAGCTCTGCGCTGCTCCGTGTCCACCCCTTGCGGCAGTGCCGCCTGCTCACAGCGCAGCTCTACTCCTTCTACTTCATCCCCTTCCCCCATCTCTTGGTCTCCTTCCCATTTGCAAAAGATCTACCTTCCTGATCGCCTTCCCATGTGATATTTAAGCTTCTGTGTCTGATTTATTTCCCTTATCATGATGGTCTCAAGGTGCACCCATTTTCCTACAAATGGCTCAAGTTTATCCTTTTGCATGGCAGAGTAGTACTCCATTCTGGATAAAACCACGCGATTCATGGAGGGACCTCCCCTCACTGGGGAATACTGCTCCTTTTGCACCCCGAGGTTCAGACCAAGAGACATCCCGGTCAGCGGTTGGTGGCCAGCACCCAGCAGTCAACAGCAGGCCCAGCAGGAGCTGTGGACTGGGGACCTGCTGTGAAGGCCTGAGGGCCGCACCTCACAGGCCCCACAGAGCTCCAGCAGCGAATCACCATGCAGTCTGGAAACATGGGGTGGGGCATGTGGTCAGTTTCGGGAGCACCCTATCCGCAGGTCCTGCTGGTCCTGGCTGTGGTGTCTTCTGAACTCCAAGCCCGGGGTCCGCCCTGCATCCCTCACGTCCCTGTGGAGTGCAGCTGCGCTCCCCCGCAGCACTGCCGCCTTCCTCGCGCGCTCAGCTCACACCTGAGGGAGAAGCAGGTCCGCGCGGTGCTGAGCCCTCCGGGGCGCCTGAGCGCGGCCTCCTGCAGGGAGGGGATTGCAGGGTCCACCTGGGCCTGTCTCACCTTGGAGCCCAGGTGCTACGCAGAGCGGCCGTGGCGCCATCTAGTGGCAACTGACCTGAACTGCAGACACGGGGTCCGGGTCCGGTAGGGTCTGTGCCCTTCACTGGGGACAGGCTGTGCGGAGCTCAGAGCCCAGGCCGATGACGTCACACACTCGGGAACCCGGGCTGCGGCTGTCCACAGGCTCAGCGGGGGACGAGCTCCTCCAGGCCCCGGGCGCAGGGCCGGGGGGCCGTGGGGAGCGGGGGCCCGACCCTCAGACGTTCCCAGTCACGACGGGCCTTGCTGTGGTGTGGGCCTGCTCCTGGGTCAGGGCCCTGAGCTCTGGGCCGGGCAATGCGCGGTGGGCCACGTCCCCTCCCTGCAAGGACGTCCCTGCCTGCTCACCCCTGCCCTCCCTCCGTGGTCGGGCTGCCAGCAGGGCAGCATCCCTGCCCTTCGGCTGCAGAGCGGCCAGCACCGTGGCCTCGTCCTGCACTTCCGCCGTCTGCTCAGGGCGACCTGCACCTGTGCGGCCTTCAGGGCCTGTCCTGGCTGTGGGGCGTCACTGACCGGGAACATCAGAGCCTGGCCCGAGTGGGGTAGGTAAGCGGCCCCTGAGGCCAGACAGCGCATGTGGATGTCTCAGCCTGCCTGGACTGTGGGCAAGGTTTGGGCCTGGGCAGGCTCTGGTGCTACAGAGAACCATGACAACCTTGGTGCCATGGGAACCAAGGAGCAGGATGTGGAGGCTGAGGGACACCCGGGCCTGGAGTGGCTGGGATACCAGTCCCGGACATCATCATAGTTGCCGTCACAGTTTACATCCCTGGGTGGGGAGCGCATAAGGCCAGGGGCTCAGAGGCTTGGTGGTTGGATACAGGACATGAGGCCTGACAGCTTCCCAGCCTCCCCCTGAAGCTCTGCTCTCCTCTGGGCAGGACCCTGTTCCCTCGTCCACAGAGGATGGGCGTGGACACAGGGTCTGCCCTGCCCGCAGGCCCCGCCTCCCCTGGCCTCCTGGAGAAAATGCGCACCAGCTTCCAGTTTTGCTTTCCTTCGGCGTCCTTGGCCTCAGCCCTCCCAGGACAATTGGCCTGGCACATCTTCCGGCGTCGGGGAGCTGAGACCATTTTCCCATGCAGAGGCCGCCTGCCGGCCAGGAGTCAGTATTCGCCCCGCACGGGGACAGGTGTGGGACGGGCACCCAGCACTTGCAGGCAAAAGGCAGAGGCCTAACTCTGAGTGAGGAGGACAGCAGCACCCACCTCGCTGCAGGCTGAATTTACTGCCCGGCTCTGGGAGTTTGAGATCTATACTCTGCGTTCTAAGTTCTTAGATTAAATGTTGTCTTTTTAAATCAAAAGTAAGCAAATCCTCTGTAATATGCCTGACATCTATTTATTACAGCATTCGTCAGAAGCAATTTCCATCCTGATCCTCGGCCGCCGGATTATTATGAAAGAGTGGAGATGAATGGGCGAGGGGCGAGGGACGAGATTGTTTCGGAGATGTGGGAGCGGATGCAGGGCGCATGATGAGAACATTAAAGAAGCAATCGAGCCCCGCGATTAAACAGA
Source organism: Chinchilla lanigera (assembly GCF_000276665.1). Taxonomy (NCBI): domain Eukaryota; kingdom Metazoa; phylum Chordata; class Mammalia; order Rodentia; family Chinchillidae; genus Chinchilla; species Chinchilla lanigera. The sequence goes on from NW_004955504.1 coordinate 1,064,239, forward strand.
TATATGTCAATCGGAGGGCGCTGGCTGGCTTGTTTTTAACACTGTTGTCAAAATTATAAAGCTGGAGTCCTGCGGGCTCTGTTCGAGAGGTCTGAGGGGAAGCTACCCGCCCGCTGTATGAATCAGCCTGGAAGTCATGTACACGTAAAACGACTCCGGGTTCTTATTCCTCTAATTTGAGAAATTAAAACTCCAGCAATATCCAGCGGCAACATGACAAGCAAATATGGATCGTCTACCTTCAGTGAGGAAGCACAGGCACTCGCATCGGATGTGCGATTTAATTAGGGAGGGGAAGCCACACAGATGGGTGGGGTCCCCGAGAAGCACGGCCCCCGTGCCTGCCTGCCAGCCTGGCCTCCCCTGGGGCTCAGGTCCACGTGCCGTGTGGCTGGCTTCTGTGTGTGACCGTGAGGTGCACGCTTACCATGCATGCGTGTGTCTCATTTCCCCCCAGTGAGCTGCACAGCGTAAATATACAGTTTTTGTCTGCTTTTACTTACTTTTAGCTTTATCAGTGCATGTCTGCAGTGCGTAATGACCCGGCGTGCCCATGGGGTCTGCACACCCCGTATCCCACCTGACCCTCTCCACGCCCCTGTGCCTGCTCCATCGCCCCGCTGCCTCCCCCTTGGTGAAGGTCTGCTCCTGTCCCCGAAGCGCCCTGAGCTGGGCTCTGCGTCCTGGTCCTTGCTTTCCCGAGAACGCAGGGTGCCAGCAGCCTCCCCGCTCACACCCTGCTCGCTGCAGACGGCAGCACCTCGGACAAATTCACCCACACGGGGCTCGAGGAAGCAGAGATTGTGTCTTCCAGTCCTTGTGTCCTCCGATGGCTGTAGGTGGCCTTGGGGTCCATGTCGTGGTGACCCATGGCCACCGGGTGGGCGCCAGCTCAGCCCACACCTTCTTCCCAAGGCTGGAGGCCAAAACCAGCAGGCTCTGCGTGAGGATCTGGCAGCACACGCCTGTCCTCCCACCCCCGAGAGGCCAGCTCTTCTCCAGGTCCTGTCCCTGCTCCGCAGTGGCCCTCAGCCTGCTCTGCCCGAGGCTGGGGTTTGGCTGGGGAGTGGCGTGGTGTGGCCTGCTGTAGGAGCGAGCCTCGCGTGTCATGCGTGTGGGTGGCGTCTGACTTCCTGTGTTGCTGTGACATCATTCTGGGTGCCCCTGGTGGAGGTCAGTGCAGGGTCTGTGGGCGGAGAGAAGCAACCCCCTCCTGTGTGGGTGGCGTCACCCTGATGGAGGCCTGGACAGAGGGAAGGGCAGAAGATGGGCGTTCCCTTTCCCCTTCTTCCAGAGCTCAGGCTCCTCCAGTTCTCAACCTGGGATCCCGAACACCCTGTGGCTTCCCAGTCTGGGGAACTATGCCCCTGAGTTTCGGGGTTCAGACCTTGCTTAACAGTGTCCTTATTGAGCATGAGACCCCCAGGGGCTGTGAGTCCCAGACTGCATGACTCCCCACTTGTGGGCCTGGAGTTTGGGGTGGAGGCGGAGCCTGCATCTCAGCCGCGCACCTTTCTGGGTTGGTGGATGCTTGAGGCTGCCCTGCTCCCCCAGGCAGGGCCCGGGGACCCTCAGAGAGGCCCACAGGCGACTTCAGGTGCTTCTCGCGTGCGGAGGCTGCTCTGTATTCAGCACCACCCGGAGACCCTGTTGGAGACAGCACTGTGGGATTTCCGTGCTGTGTAGAAGAGACGGCCTGAGAACAGGTAACTCCCGGCCACTCCCAGAGCCGGGAGCCGGGAAAGGGGCCCACACTTCCTGCGGCACACAGCACCCTGCGGACCCGGCAAGAGCCCTGTGGGAGGCGGCGGCCCATGTCCTCTCCCTCAGAGGAGGCACCACTTTCCACGCCTTCCCATGGAGCCTGGTCAATAAAGTTATCATGCAGTTATCATCAACTGTCGTGAAATATTAATCCTCACCTCTGGCTGTCCGCGGCCGAGCCTGGTGTCTGTCTGAACACAGGAGCAGATCTGACAGGTAGGAGGGGCGGGAGGAAGTCATCAGGGCCGGCATGAATAATTGAGCTCCGGTAAGTTGTCTGTGTGCAGAAGTCATTTCGCACACTTGTTACACGACCATGGCGCCTGCGGCTCGGAGGTGGACAGACGCTGCGCACACTCAGTGCAGCTCTGTGGCCGGCACAGGCCAGGTGCCACCTTCCCGGAGAGGACAGGAGAGGTCCCGGGCAGGTCTCACGGGGGGGGCACTGGCTGCGTGGCACAGCCCAACTCAGGGCCACTGGGAACGACAGCCACCGCACCCTGAGGCCGCATCGGGCAGGACGGACCGTCCCACACGGGGCTTTGTCATCCTCGTCTCCCCTGCAGACGGTGTGCCCTCAATTGCTGGGAAGGACGCAGCAGGGAGCCTGACCGCCACCTCTCGGGTCCTCCCAGATGTGGTTCTGAGTCCACACCAACAGTGCCACGTGCCACAGGGTGCCTGAGAGCTCCTGGGGGAGCAGAGCAGAACCCCACAGCACCCCGAAAATGCTTCAGTGCTGGGAAGGGGAACAGTTGCTGGGTTTCACGGGGTTAGGGCTTGAGGGTTGGAGGGGTCCCCACGGCTGGACTCTCCTACGGTGCTTGAGGGGAGCTCCGTGGCTTTCTGGCCAGTGTTGGGTGGCACAGAGGTGAGACGTCAGGAGGTGTCAGGAGACGCTGAACCTCGATAAACCCTGCAGCTTGGCGGCGCTGGCTGCGTGGCCTGGCCCAGTGCAGCACGGCCCTACCCTGCCCCTCCCACCCTGGGGCGCGGGTCCCGGCTTCCCTGGGGTGTGTCCCAGGGCTGTGGCGAAGTGGGCTTGCATGTGATACGTCTCCCTATGGCTGGACACGAAGTTTTCGGAGGCTGATGCATGACAGGCTTGCTCCATGTGCAGCCTGCTCAGGTCCTGAGGGCTCTCACCTTGTCAGGGGATTAACCCTCAGATGGGCCCACAGCTTAACGAGCCGCTGGACTGCGGTGCAGAAGTTAGGAGGTGCAGCCTGGTTGGATGATGGGGCTGTGCCCGGGCAGGGGGGGCGGGGGGGGCGTGTTCCAGCCTCAGCCCCTTCCTCTCTCTCTCTTTCCTGCCCACTGTGAGGTGAGCAGCCTCGCCCTACCAACTGCTCCCCAACGTGATGCCCTGCCTCCCCACGGCCCAGAGGCATCTGTCTGTGCCCCCATGGACTACACCTCTGAAACCCTGAGCCCAGGGAAATCTTTCCTCCTTAAATTGGTTTTCTCAGGTATTTTATCATAGCAATTAAAAGCTGATCACATGCATCTTTGTACATCCACCCGGCCACCCACCCATCCATCCCTCCCTCCCAACCTCCCTCCCAGCCTCCCTCCTTCCATTCTTCCTCTTGCAATGGAGGAATGGCCTCACACTGTACTCACAGCTCTCAGCTTCCTTTTCCCCAGATGGTTCCTGGAGTGATGCTGTTCTGCAGCTTCACCAGGGTCTCTTCACCATCCCATGATGGTGGCCCTCAGGGACGACTCATTTCCACACACAAACCGTTCCTGTGCTCCTGCCCCTGGGAGGGAATGCTGGTGGGACAAGATCTTCAGAGTGTCCCAGGGCCAGGTCACAGGACACAGACCGTGTGTGTTGTGGTGAATGCCAGGTCTTCTACTGCTTCGTAGCACCCTATGGCCAGCTGGTCAGAGCGTTTCCTGTGACTTGAGCCAACCAGGTGGGAAGCTGCTTTAGGGACAGCGTCTACTTCAGTGGAGGTGTCGCTGTTCCGTGGTCTGTGGCTTTTCGAGCACTGTCGGTGTCTTTGTCCCTGAGAAGCCCTTCCTGCAGCCCATCTGCAGGTCTGTTTCCAGAGCGACCTGTGAGTTTTTCCCAGTGTTTTCTTCTAAAGCACTTTTTCATTAATACAAAATAAAAGCCCACAGCTGTGTGCTTTATGGCCGCTTGTTTTGCTCTGTTCAGAAAGCTCACTTTTGCAGAAAAAAGACTGGTGCTTCTTTACTAACAATGATTTTGTTCTTCTAGTTTATGGTTCTTATAAATTCAGGAATTGCTTTTGTCGTAAGGCATAAATAGATGTCGTTTTATGAGCTCTAATTAGTTAGCAGCTGGTCTCAGCACCCTTCAGGGTGGATGAATCTGGAACCATGATGGTTTGAAACACTCCCTCCATTGGTCTCATCATTCTGGACTCTGCCTGTTTTCTGGATTCTACGTGTTCTATGCTGGTCTACATGCTAGAGTCGCTCCTGCTTTGCCCGCTCTGACAGCCTGTAGTTTAAGACACAATTCTCTGCCTGGGGGGTCAGGTTCTCGGGGCTGTGCTTTCCTCAGGGACTTCCTGACCTGTCACACGCTTACACTCGGAGCCTTTGCAGCCCTGGGTCGCACTGCACACATCCTCTCCTCTCAGCCAACAAGACTCACTCGTTCCTTAAGTGCATCGAAGTCCTGCATTTGGGTAGAACTGACACCCTTTCAGCTGGGTATTTTTATCTCAGAACAAGAGTTGTGACTTACGCAGATATTCTTATATCTTTACCTAACATGTAGTATTTAAAAATACAGTTCCTGTATTTTCTCAAGTTTCTTTATAATTCTTTTCATGAGCTGAATTGTTTTCTCCCTTTGTATTTATGAATGGTTATTATTTTTAGTAGGAGAAGCGCTGGCTTTGTCTATTAGGTGGGAGTGAGTCGTTCCTATGACATTCCGGTGTTTGTGTTCTGTGCAACTCTGCTTTCTAGGCGTAGGAGCGTATCACCTGCAAGAGCCGCTATCTCCTCCTTCCCGACACTGCCGTGTCCTTGCTCTGTGACCAGTGCAAGCCGCCCGCCATCCTGAGACTCTGCTCATCCTCAGACTGGGAACCCCTGCCCCAAGGGTCCCGGGTGGTCCCAAGGGTCCCAGGTGATCCCTGAGCTGAGGGCAGGCCTGGCTGGGAGACCCTGCTGGGTGGGTGTGAGGCCTCCCCAGGGTGCAAAGCCCTGACCTGACTGGAGCCGTATTCTCTCATGTGCCGTGTTCCGTGTTCTGCCACATCTGGGTTGAGGCTGGGCAGGGGGAACCCAGGCCTGAGAGGGCCCTGGGAGTGGGGAGGAGCCTGGGGCCCATGGGCCTGAGCGACCACAGGCAAGGTTGGTGAGGGATACCTTTTTTCTTTACTGGGGTGGGTCCTGAGTGTGGACCACTTTCTACTTTATTAAACCAAAATGGTGAAAATACAATAAGTTATTAAATAGCCACAAGGAAAAGGCACAGGGTGTTCAGATGGACGAACTCCTTTCTGACTCAGAAAGCCCAAGCGAGAAGGACGCAGTCTTGGTCCTGTAGCTTCCTGTGGCTCCGCTGGAGCTGGGGTGTCTCCCCAACAGGGGCCAGGTGTCCTTGTGGAGGCCCATGCCCTGGGGCGGCTCCTGGCCTCCCCACCCAGCACTCTGGGGACAAGAGCGCCCAGGCTTGGTGGGGCTTCACTGAACATCTCAGAGTTGGCTACAATGTTCGGGGGGTCCAGACTCTTACCATCTTATCTGTAAGCCATGGAAATGGCCGGGGAGCAGGGCCCGCATCGGCCCCGGCCCGGGGACCTTGCACCTGCCTGCCTCTCCCTGCTTGGTGCTCTGGTTCTCCCCTGCTTTCCGGTGCAGCAGCCGGTGGGTGTCTAACACGTGGCCACCGCCTGCTGTTACAGCCACTGGGAGCCTGGCGGAGGGCAGCAGGTGGGGATCCCAGCCCTGCCCCAGCTGCAAGCCCGCCCTTGCCCCGACAACCCTGGCTGTGCTCAGAGGGACCCCTGCCTCCCCTTTCACGCATCATGTCTTGCTCCTTGTTGCCTGGCTGCAGCGGGCTGGTGGCCCCCAGGGAGTCTCGGGCGCAGGAGGTCATGCTCAGTGACCGGGGTCACCCTGCCTTCCCAGCCACCCCTCAGTCTCTGCGCCTGGGTCACAGCCATCGTGAATGACAGTGTGACCCTGGGTGCAGAGCCTCCCTCCTGGGGGTCTGAGTCTTCTCTGGCTCCCGGGCACAGAACCCAGGGAAGTCACACAAGCTTAAGATCTCAGCCAATTGTCCAGCGTGGCCATCACGGAGGAGCCCTTCGTCCTGACACAGGCCAGGCCCGATCCATCCAGGGCAGAGGTCAGGTGAGGCTGGCAGCAGGAAGGGGACCTGGATGGAGCCAACCCTCACCTGGGGGGAAGGACAGTCCACTGCTGCCCGGCCCCGAGGGCTGACCGCTCCACCTGACCTCTGCTCCTGAGTCCCCAGCAGCCGAGACTTCGCTGGATTAAGTAACAGGACAACGAGCTGGCTGAAGTGCACGCTGCTTTCACGAAGATTAAAAAGATCTTTCAATAGAGCTCTTCCAGTGTAGGAGGGAAGGTGATGCAACCTTCCCGCTGCCCCTGTGATTACGCGATGCTGACACTTTATAATTTCATAATTATACTCTGTGTATAATTGCTTCTCCTTGGCCTATAATTTTTTCACAAAGGGATACTCAATAATAATGCAATACCATAAAATATCAAATGCCAGTAAAATGAAAACATAAGAGAAAATTTATTTCAACAAATTCTTCAAAGGCGGTAGGTGTGTCCTAGAGCCGGTGCCCACTTTCCAAACATGTGCATGGATGTGTGCAGTCGGAGAGCTGGGGCTTACACCGCCGGGAGAAGCGGCTCTTCCTCACAAGCACACATACACCCACACGGACACACACTCACTCCTGCACAGCACACACACATTACGCACATTCAAGTACCCCTACTCTCGCACACCACTCATCCTCCTTCTCGCTAGTGTGTGTGCAGCGCCTCACACTCCCACACCTGTGCACAGACACCTGCTTCCCCGAGTCTTGCTTTTACTGACCTGGTCAGCAGTGGTCCCGGGGTGGAGGTCACCCATGATCTGAGAGTGGAAAGGGTTCCTCTCCAGGCCCTGGCGCCGCCCCGACCAGGGCCTTGGTATCACAGCCGTCCAGGAAGGGACAGGACGGAAGATGCTCCGGGCAGGTGGCTGGGAGGGGACACACGGCCTGCGGGAGGTGACAAGGATGCCCAGGGGACAGTGGGGGCCAGGGGAGGGCACGGTCCATGGCTCAGCAGTGGGGGGTGGCTGGGGACGCTGGCTGCACAAGGCTGCCTGAGGTGCTGGGGGTGTTGGAAGCTTTGCCAGGCGGCCTCTGGTGAGACGGGCACTGTGTGGGCTCCTTGAGCAGCGCTCTGTGGTCAGAAGACGGGTGAGGCCGTCGCAGTCTGGGAGCCTGGCATCACTGGTGACACTGCGCCGTGTGGCCCTGGTCCAGAGCGGGGCGTGCTCGGCGGTGTGTGGGAAATCCCGGGGTGGGGGCTGCCAGCTAGGAAGGGTGAGACGAGGAGCAGGGAAGGGCTGGGGTCCTGGATAGAGCCTGTGGGGGGCTGCAGGGGCACTAATGCAGCCAGGACGCAGGGCTGGGCTGGGGCCAGTGCCTGGCGTTCTGCACCCTCCCGGCTCTGCGGCACGGTCCACGCTTTGGGACGCTCACCCAGTCCCTCTCCGATGTAGCCCTAGGAGCCCGCAGCCCAGCTGCTAAACACAGCACTGTGAGCCTCCTGGCAGCCCTGGGGGCTTGTGTCAGGGGATAGCAGTCTGAGTGACCCTGGGGCGGGGGCCCTTCCAGCTGATGGGGAGCCGCAGACCTGGAAACCCACCCCTTAGGGCACACAGGGCAGGTGTTGTGTGGAAGCCACACTGTCCCCTGTTCCCTCCCCATGGCTGGCCACTCCTTCCCAGGTGGTGGGCAGTGGCGATGGGGACACAGGCCCCTCTGTGGTCACCCGTCCTTCTGTCCCGGAGACGCACGCTCCTTGTGAGCCGTGGAGAGCCACATGGGCTAGTCCTGTGGCGAGTGCTGTGGAGTCCTCCAGCCCCGGCCTCACTGCAGAGCCCGTAGGACAGCAGCTCGGAGCTGTGGTCCACAGCGCAGGGCTAAGAGCTCTGCCAGGGCCTGAACGCAACTGGACTCCGCTCCACCTGGCCTGGCCTTGGGGCGTGCGGGACCTGCAAGGAGGACCTGCGGGCCACGGGGGCCTGCAGTGCTGCTGCTGGATGATTTACGGCTCAGCAGCAGCCACAGCAAGAGCTTCCCGGCTCTGATGTGTGAACACTCAGCTCCTCCTCCCGCAAGCATGAACCGCTCCATCCGCTTGCTAAGGACGAGTCACAGCAGTGTGGTGACTTCTGGTCATGCGGATCCCAGGCCGCTACACTCTCCCTGTGCCTGGTGGAGGTGGGAAGGAGAGCAGGTAGGGGCCGAGGGTCCGGAGCTGCCGACAGTGGGTATGTGGACACCTGATGGTCAGCTGCTGGGAGAGGCTGGCAGGGCCGCCCCTCCCCTCCCCTCCCCCTCCAGCCCCTGTGCAGCCTCACCCTCCGAGGCCTCCCCGGCCCCTCCCAGAGTCCTCGCCATCCCATCATCCAGGCACCACGCGGGAGGCCATCACAGGGCAGTGCGTGGCTTCCAGCTCCGCCTGGCCCGGGGTTCCTTCTCCTCTGGGGCGAGGGGTGGACTGGGGCTCCCTCACCTACCGCTCCACTTCCTTCTCACTGGGCTGTGTTTCCTCCTGGCCTGGGGAAGCAGATGCGGCCGAGGAGACTCCGCTAAGCCTCTGCCTGTGCTCTGGCCCTCAGGAACTGTGGCCTGGGCCGACTCCCACGGGAGGTGCGGGAGGCCGGTGGGCCAGGCTGGCCTGGCTGGTGGCCCTGGCAGGCAACTGTGTGCAGGCCAGTCTGCGGTCACCCGTCCTTGTGTCCCCAAGACAGACGCTCCTCGCGAGCCCTGCCCGTCCACCCGGCAGCCCCAGCACAGCGGCCGCATCCCCTGCCGCACCACTGCGCCTGTGCGACTCTATCATAGAGCCATTTGTCTTGGGGTCTTGTCTGAAATAATTTGAACTGCCAACTCCTGAAATGAATAGGTTTTGTTAACACAAAGGCTGAGGAACTGAGTGGAAATTTTAAAGAGCTCCCGGGCCCACATCGGAGCGGATCGCATTGTCGGCTCTGGGCCGTCCTGTCAGCCTCATTCTGCCTCGGTGGTGCGGGGTGATGGATGGCCCCGCAGCTGGAGTGGGAGCGCGGTGCGCCAGCTGGGCCTGGGAATTGGCTAAGTACTTCCGGCCACTTCGACCTCATCGTCTCTCGGAGCGTGCTGGCCTCCTTGATTTATAAACTGGGTGGTGATTAATGATCTTTTAAGTGGACAAGGCAGGCCAAAGCCTGCAAATTGGGCCACTCAGACATGACTGCCACTTGTCGTGGGAGAATAGCGGCTTTGCATGTAGGTAATTGAGACAGCTTCTGGGCAGCGCCCATCCATCAGCCCGAGGTCCACCCAGTGTTGACACAGGGCCCGGCCCGGCTCGGGCGGTGCCTGTGGCAGGCTCAGGGGAAGGGCGAGTGGGCAGGTGAAGCCACACTGCAGTCTGGGGCAGGCCCCCAGGAGCACGCTCTGGGGTGGGCGGGGGTGACGTCGGTCCCTGGTGCTCTGCTTCTCCTGGAGCTCGGGCCGTTGCCGTGACAGTCTGGGCGAAGTGCCAGGCCTTGTTCTTGCCTGTGACCCCCGGGCCACTCTGACCACTGCGCTTTGTGAAGGAGTCTGGCTGAGGGCCCCGTCAAGGTCCCTACCTGCTCCTGTGGGCCCCCTCCATCTCCCGAGTGGTCAGTATGGCTGCAGATTAGACCGGGCACAAGACCCCTCTGGCCTCATTCTGACCCCCTTGCTTGGGTGCCCAGGGCACTGGGCGAGCCTGGCATCTGCTCTGAGGTGGGCACAGCTTTGTTGAGATAATGGTTGTAATTGGATCTGGTGCTGCTTGGAGCCAGGTACCTGCTGAACCCGGTCGGCGAGCGGGAACGGATCAATAGTGGAAACCATTTTCCACCGAGAACAGAGCGCACGTCTCCCCGGGGGCAGATTCTGAAATCACTCCAATCTACTCTGCGGTGCTCAGAGCGTCTGGAGGGAAGGCGCCCTGTGGGTCGCAGTAACGAGTGGGGCCTGGGTTCCCAAGTGGAAGGAAGCTGCTCCTGGCATGTCTATAGCATTTTATTTTTAATTCATCAATGAGTTAACTAATTAATTAATTTATGGTCCTGGGGATGGAACCCGGGGCCTTTCAACTGAACTACAGCTCCAGTCCTTTTTTATTTTGTGAGATAGGGTCTCCCTAAGTTTCTAAGGTGCCCAGGCTGGGCTCCAAATTTCTCTTCTCCTGCCTCCGCCCCCGAGAATGCTGGGAGCACAGGCGTGTGCCACCATGCCCAGCTCTGCGTCTGGTCTTTATACCATTTCTGTTGTTGTTTGTGGTGCTGGACACTGAAGCCTGGGCTACCACTGAGCTCATGCCGCCCCTCCTGACTGGTTCTGAGGTCAGCAGAACAGATCATGGGTTCAGAATCACGCGTGACCTGTGCTCAAGAGCCTTCTGTCACCTTGCTTGCCTCAGTGACAACAAATAACCCCGGTTCAGGGCTGAAGCAGGTCCCTTGCCGTGGCTTCTCCAGGGGGACTGTAGACACACTTCCCCTTTCCCCAGGTTTCAGTGAAGTGGGTGTGGGTTCTCAGGACGAAAAACTCAATGCAGGTTGGTGGATCTCTGGCGTCCCCAAGGGGCAGCCCAATCCTGCGTGCTTGCCTCCGATTCCCAGAGTGCCCGGTGCTCAGTCTTCAGAGCCCCTCCTGCTTCACACGCTGCCCATGTGCTCCCCTCCCCCCACTCTGGAAGTGCCGGCAGCCCTGGGAGAAGCAGGTAGTCCATGGGCACAGGCCAGCTCTGCTCTGCCTCTGCCGCTTGTGAGGCGAGGGTTCTGCAGGGTCACAGAGCGATGAGTTCATCTCCAGCTCCCTTGCAGCCCAGCTTCTGGCCTGCCATCCAGCATATGAGGCTCACTGGTCCTTGAGACCACACCACAAGAGGACTACTGCTCTTAAATAGGGAGGTGAGGGTAAGAGAGGGTAAGCAGCTTGTCTAGCTGTGCACAGCTATGGAGAGGCAGAGGCAAGACTGAGAGCTGGGCAGCCTGATTCCACCATGAGCAAATGTAAGGCTACCATACAGGCTATTGCAGGGATCTGTGATGGAGACCCAGGGCACTGGCTCACTGGGTAGCTACCCACTCACACCAGCACGGGCAAGGCAATCCCAAGGCTGTGAGTGAGAACCGTCTGCCACAACAGCACTGTCCCATTGGGTTGGTGATCCGCCATCTTGGATCTCACTGTCCCATTGGGCTGGTGATCCGCCATCTTGGATCTAATTCATGGTTCAGTCTGCATAGTGGTGAGCTGGGGACCTTGGGACACACAGACACTGCCTTGCTTCTTGCATTCTTGGCCCTGCTCAGAGCACTCCACAGTGGGTGATGGCTCATTAGTTTAAAGGCAGGCTTACCTGGGCTTTGTCAGGGAAAGATAAATGCTAAGAATAACAATAAACCAACCAGAAACCAAACCCAGAGCCAAGACAGCAGGGAAACCAAAAGTCCCTTGGATTTCCACATGGCCCAGAAGACAAACCTGAATTATCTTCATTGTTCCCAAATCACCCACATCTGCAGCGATATCTTCTAGACTGTTCCCAACCCTCAGATCTGCTCTCTGCACCCAAACCGACCAGTCACCATTCGGAGAACAAAGGCTGCATTATAACCGCAGTCCTCTGCTCAGAGCGTTCGGGGTAATTGACTCCCACCCGGGCGGGTTGGTGTGGAGAGAAAGCAGCGTTTGTTTAGATCCACATCTGCAGAGACGCTGGTGCCTGCAGGACCAGCCACAGCATCAGTGGAAAGTTTATTTTGCTATGGGTTGTTTCTTCTTCAAGCAGTTGTAGTATTGATTTCTCTCTGTGGATTAATTATCAGAGGCAGTTGCAGACTCCCCTGGATGGACGGAAGGAAAATGATGTTTTCATTTCTACAGGGCCCGTTGGCAACGCATGGTCTCTCTCTCTCTCTGGAGCCTGTGTCCAGGGTGGAGGGAGAAGAGTTGCGTGGGAGATGATTCATCGGGTCTGCCGTCTTGGTCCCGGCCGAGCTGGGCCCCTGTGGGCGGCTTCCCCCGGTTCTCTGCTCACTCCCGGGGTGAGCAGAATTATGGAGCGGCGCAGATGTGACAGCTGGGTTATTTATGGTGCAGACAGCGCCCTGACTGGGAAGATTTAGATGGCCACGAAGACACGCTTCAGCAGACACGCCATCTCTGGGGGCACCGGGCTGCGGCTGGCCTGAGGCCGAGTTCATGGACGAGGAGAGGAGCAGTGAAGGAGCGGGTGGCTCAGGACAGGAAAGCGGATGAGCTCCTTGAGATGCAGAGGAGCCCGTCACACTTGAATCTCAGTGGAGCCTCAGTGCGGCGTGTTGTCCTGGCCCTTCTGGGAGGCAGGTGGCCCAGGGTCACTGATTTTGGCTCTGTTCCCGAAGGCCGAGTGTGAAAGTCTAGTGTGCAAGGCCTAGTGTGCAGGGTTTTCCAGGGCTTCTCCAGGCCTGAGCCGTGCTTTTGGCCCCAGCATCCTATGAAGAGAGAAACAAATACAACTGTTGGAGGTGACTTATTTTATCGTCTCAATTTTCCTAAGTATAAATGTAATAAAGTGACTATAAAAATGTCATCTGTCATCAAATAGAAGTAGATTAAAGGTGGACATTCTAGGAAATCACGTGTCTGTGTCTCACCACCTACCTGTGGTCACTGATACTCGGACTCCATGTATCATTTCCAGATGTATGAAAGTAGGAGGAGGCGCGGTATGAACTTTTTCTATTAGGAACAAACATGGACCTCGCCTCCAGGGGTTTCTGGAACATCTCACTTCTGTGGATGTAAAGTGTCACGTCTGGATCTCCTCCCTGCCCTTCTGAGGGTGGACAAGGCATCTTCGGTTTCTCCCTCCAAGCATCCTTGGTGCCCCGGAGCCGTGGCTGGGGCTGGGCTGCTGCCTGAGGCTAGGCTGCACCCGGGGCCATGCTGGGCACCGTCCACTAGTGGGCCTGGCTCCTTCCCGACTGTACCCTTTCCCTGGTGGGGCCCTGGTGGCCCCAGTGTAAGGCAGTTAGCATTTTTGAGTACATTTGCAGGAGCGGATTTTCTGTACACTTGCTGGGATTTAGGGGCTCATTCTCCCATTGTCCACGAGATAAATGACAAGGTACAGGCCCTTTGGCTGCCGAGTCACGAAAGTGCTTTTCAGTTTGGCCGTTTCCCTCCGTGTTGGAGTTTTTCCATGTGCGGTAGACTTTCAGTTTCAGTCAAATCCATCACACTGACTTTGACACAGTTTCTGCATTTGGTGTCGTGCCCCTCTGTCCTTAGGTCCTATAAATCTTCAGAGTATTTTCCTAGTGTTTACACCCTGGCTCCTTGCGTTTAACCCTTGGGTTCTCTGGAAGGAGTTTTGGTGCCATGGTGCTGGTGTCCAGGCCCCCTGTGCGCTGCTCTGTGGCCCCGTCCCTGCTGGGCCTTGTGCCGGGCCTACGTCCTCCTCCACAGCATGGTCAGTGCCCACGGAGCCCCTCAGTGGAGGAGCCATGACTTCCAGAGGAGGGACTTCCTGTCTGGTGGGGAGGGACTTCCTGTCTGGTGGGGAGGGGACTCCTCGTGGCTTTACCTCTGTGTCATCCCAAGTCCCTGCCTTGGCTTCCCAAAATGTTCTGTGACCCTGGCACAACTGTCCTTCTAGAACTGTATCTAAGAGCACATTTTTGGGGCTTACGGCTCCTGATTGCTTTGGGTTTATATAATCATTGTATTAATATTTATATAATTGTGTGCATTTATTATTAATGCATTAATTATAAAAGACTGAAGGGTGCGAGGTAACGTGGGAGGCGATGGCATTTGGATGATTGCGTTTGCTCTCTGGCCCTCCCTTGTCCCTGTGGTGTTGGACACCTGGCCTTGTGGTCTTTCTCTGACTTGGTTAGAGAAGACTGACAAAGCAGGCCAGGTATCAGACCTCTGGAAATTGGCTTGGAAATCTACACTTCAGCATGAACTCGTGCCCTTGGGTATGTGATGAGGTGGCCCTGGAAGGGAGCGCCTGCCATTCCAGTCTGTGGGTTCTTGTCCTCCAGCATGACCCTTGGCTTCCAGATGCAGCTTGGAGCCCCTGGTCCCAGGCAGCACCTCCTCCAGCTAGTCCTGCCTGGCTGTGGCTTTGCCGCAGAGGAGGAAGGAGCACTGGCCACACAGCCTGGCCAGCACGCGGGACACTGCACCCCAGGACCGTGAGTGCCTCAGGACCAGATTGGGGAGGGGGTGTCTGTGGGGGTCTGTGGGGGTCCTTGTGGGTCTCCTGGAGGAGCACACCCAGATCATAGGACCGGACCGCACAAGCTGAGATTCCTGGGGTGGAGTGGGGAGGGCTCAGGTTGCAGCAGGGCCCTGGGGCTGGCTGAGGAGCACCATGCCCTGGGGAGCCTCGTTCTGCCATCAGGTCAGCTCCCTGTTTGCCAGGCTGGCACGACCACTGCCTCCGTGGTGACTTTGGGGTCAAGGCCTTGGCAGAGCCCGTGAAGAGCCCAGGAAGCCTCGGAGCGCTGCGGGCCTCGGTGGGCTGGCACGGGAGACAGCACTTCCTTTGTTCCTGGGAACAAGGAGCCGACTTGGGCAGCAAATGAAAGGTGCGGGCCTGACGCCCTGACCTGTGCTGGAGAAGGGCCGAGCAGGCTGCTGTGCATCCGGCCCGCGTGCACCTGAGGCTGCAGATGGGATCTGGATAACAGCGCGCCAGGCTCCTGGGGCCGATTTATCATTTGATCGCCTGCTGGGAAAGTGTCTGATTTATTTGTAAGTCAGGGCCTGGCATTTCCCTCGTATAATCACTGTGATTTGTAATGCATGCATCATCCGCTTTGTGGAAAAGTAAACTTACTCTGAATCCCCACCTTTGGGTGTAGACAAATGCCCGCTTGGAGTGATGCTTTCCATGATTTGCCCCCAGAGGCTCGGGAGGGGCTGATGGAGGATGGGACTGAACCCGGGGACTCACGAACTCAGGGACACATGGACTCGGGATGCGTGAGCTTGAGACATGTGATCTTGGGAACGCCCAGTTAGACTCCCGGGCTCCTCACCTGTCCTTCTGCACGGGAGCCAGACTGCCTCTGACATGGCCACCTTGGGGCCCACGGCCCTATGTACCTCCACGTCTTGTCCAGCAAGGGTTGGAGAGGGATCATCTCATCTATGGGCTCATCAGACAGAAACTGTGTACAGGAAACTTCGAAGTACTGGGATTCCAGGGTTCCTGGGGAGCCCAGGGGACCCAGGGCCGGCCTGCTTGGAGGCACTGAGTCAGGACTTCTGGGCCGTACTTGCAAGCTCAGTCCCAGCAGGTGGGGTTGAATGCCTCCGAGCTTTGCTGCTGAGATGTGTGCTTCCTCCACCAGCTGCCCAGCCCTGTGACCGCACTGGTCACACCTCAGCCAAACCACAATGCCCCTGTGAGCCTGGACACTCACTCGCCCTGTGAGAGGTGCCGCTGTGTACTCAAGACTGAGCAAAGAGCTCGCCACAGTGTCCTGAGTCATACCCAGGGCAGGATGGAACTGGCACCTTGCCCCCCCAGAGCCATCCTGAAGCTCACAAACCTCCCCAGATGTCCCTCAGAGGGGCTCCTGAGGGTGCAGTGGTGGCCTTGGGGACCAGGATCCTCCATAGGGGGAACTGTGGAACATGCAGCCCAGAGGACCCAGCTGGGTGCCAGGACTACGGGAACACCCAAGAGGGCCAGGTCTGGGGAAGGAGCCCCCGGTCTCAGGGCTGGCACATGGTCTGCCGGGGGCCTGCGGGGTGAAGTTGATGTCATGCTGGCTAAGAGGGAGGACCAGAGGGAGGACAGATGACTGCCAGGCCAGCTCTGGGGCCCTCGTTACAGGGGCCTTCAGTGGGACCACAGGCTGCACACGGTCTAGCAGAGTCCCTTTGGGGTCCCTACAGAGCTGGTGGACACATGCTTCCAAGAGTGCTGCTTCTTCCAAGGAAGCTGTGAGAATGGCTGCTTCATCCTCTGCCTTTTCCCATGCTTGGGTTCCAGCACAAGGCGTGGAGCACCTCCTGTTGCTCTGGAAAAGGCTTCTGCTGAGTGTGTGCTCACTCTCTGCCTGTCCTCTCGTGGCTTTGTCTTTTTCAGCTGCTTTTGTTCTGTTTCATGATGGTGGTGCTCTGTGGGTCCTTCCGGAAGTACCCACGAATGCACTTCCTGTCCACACCACGTATGCACACATCACACACTGCGTGTCATAAGTGTGTGTTCTGCACTGTACATGTGCACGCTGATAGCCGCCTCCTGGAGGTTCAGGGCAGAGACAGCCTGGTGGCCTGTGACCCAGCATGGCAGCCAGAAGTCAATGCTGTGGTGAGGCTGTGGGTGCAGCTGACACTCAGCAGGGTGTACCTGGGAACCTCTGGACTTCGCACCCTGTGGCCAGCTCTTCTCTTTGGGGAGCAAGTGGGGGACATGGCCAACCACCATGCCTGGGAGGTGTTCTGTGGCCTTTGAGCATGATCCCACTTAAGGCCCATGGAGGGCGCTGCTCAGGACAGCTGCTTGTCTCTTCTGTGCATGCAGAGCTGTGAGTCTGCGCAGTGAGTGAGCTGGGCCTGCTGCAGTCCCTGAGAGCTGCCTGTGGTGTGGAGTTCAGAAGCTTGGCCAGCCCTGCTGTGCATGGGCATGGTGGGAGTGGAGGGGCGGCCTGGGTGGACACAGGGCCCCTCTGCTGCTGCCTATCAAAGTCTTATTGTCCTCAGAGGAGAGGATGGTGTTTATTTTTTAAAAATTTATTTTATTAGCACATGTTTGCAGTACACGCATTTTACAGTCATCTTGGGGAGCTGGTGCACATACGCAGTACAACTTGTTTCTTTTTTCAATCCTCTTCCCTCAATGGTCTATACAAAACAGGCGTGGTCACAGACTGTGGCACTGCAGTTGCCTCTGTGGGGTCCCTGACCCTAACGGTCTGTGAGGGACAGGTGTGGTCACAGCCTGTAGCACCAGTGGCCTATGCCAGTGAATGGACTGTGGTCTCTGAGGATGAGCCTTGAAGGGGGCAGGGGGCCCCAGCTGCCGTGAGGGGTGTCACTTCCTCTGTCACAAGTGCCTGCCATGCTGTCCGCCTGGTACTCCATTGGAGCAACTGGGCAGAAGACAATGGGCCAGCACCTCTGAAGCGATGAGCCAGTGAGCCTCTCCTCCTTCCTGTTACTACCCCCGGCAGCCTCTCCCAGGACTGACAGCTGACTAACGTGATTGGTCACTATTTTCTGTGCTCCGGAAACAAAGGGTCACTCTGCCCGGAACTACATGGGTCCTCAGTGTTCCAAGGCAACTCGTGGCACACTGGACACTTGCCCCACGCTCTGCATGGACACTCAGTCAGAGAGGCTTGGGCACGCGCTCTGTGGCTGGAGCTCCGGGGCCTCTTGATGGCGTGTGCGACCCTTTCAGCCCTGAGTGTTCTCTGCTCTGCCACTTTCCTCCTCTGACTTGGTGCTCGGTCTCCCTGCTCTGACTCGGCTGGGCTGCTGCCTCTCCCTGCTGTCTCCATCTAATGTGGGATTTTTTGGCAGCGTATCCAGGTCTTGCTTTTGAAAAAACTTCCAATCTCCTCTTTAAGTGGGGTCACCAGCCACTTTCACTCTGGGTTACTATTGATGTGGTTGGTTAGAACGCATCTTCTTGCCATTTCTTTTTCATTTCTTTCATGCTTTCTTTCCTCGCTTTTTATACCTTGTTTTGGATTATCTAGAACTCCATTCTGTATTTCTTTGGCTTATTAGCTATAAATCATTTTTAGTGGCTGCTTTATGTTCTATGCCAAGTGTTCATCACTGTTCATCCTCAAGCAATCTGTGTCACTTTACAATCACCTGAGACACGCCAGGAGCTCCTGACCAGCTCTCCCCTTGATCTCTGTGCTGTTCGTGCCATCTGCTACGTTCTCAACAAGTTATCAATCTTTCAATACTCTTCTTTTCTCCACCAGTGAATTATCTCTCAAGACACTTTTAACAGAAAAGCTGCTCCCTATATTAACTTTAACAGTGTTCTCCAAGTCCTTCTGCCTCTGTTTCCACCTGGTGCCTTCCTGCCCTCTGCAGCCCCTCCCACTGTGTTTACTGGGATGCAGGTCCTGGCTGTGCACTTCTCCTCGCCCCACAGTCCTTTCCTGTCCTTCTCCGCCCCTCTGCCCCCTTGGTCCCTCTCCCTCAGTAGGGGCCAGGGGTTCCTTCTTCTCCCACACTGCTAGTTTCTGATGGGTGCTAGACACTTTCCTTCTTGGGCGCGGATAATTCTTGCTCTTATAAATACTCTTGGCCTTTTTCTAGACTAGGACTGCACCGTGCGGGAGGTGCGGCCGTACCCCACCTTGCTGTGGCTCTGTCTCGTGTCTCGCCGTCTACTGACCTTGCTGAACAGCGTGTGTGCTTGGCGTTTCTCGTGCTGGGCCGCAGCACTGCCACAGCAAAGATCCTCTCCCGCTGGGCCCAGTCTCTGGTGAGTGTAGATGCACGAAGGTGCATGAGCAGGGTGCAGCGTGTAGCTGGTGGTGATAAGCGCTGCTGGAGGGAGGCGAGCCGGAGAAGGGGCTTGGCAAGCTGTGGCTCTGTGTGTCAGCTGTGTGGTCATGGCACGGGCCTGTGGCATAACACAGACAAGGGACCTGAGCGGTGACAGCTGTGGACACCTGGGCTGGGAGACTGTGCAGGAGGAAGTGCATGTGCACCTCATCTGGGTGATCCAGGGCTCCCGAAAGTCGATAGGAAAGCCCACCAAGGCTTGAGAAAGGATGCTGTGTGCCCTGGGCTGTTTGCACAAATTGGCGTTAGACAAAAACTCTGCTCCGACTCCTTGGGGAATGCTGGCAGTGGTCTTCCTGCCACTGCCCCCTGAAGGGACACTGTGCTGGATATGCATGCGGACACGCACCCAACAGGGTTTCCTGGACAGGGCTCATCCTGCAAGACAGAGGCAGCCGGCAGGTGTGCTCAAGCCCATGTGCACGTTCACAGTGCCCCTCCCTGCTGGCCAGCTGTGAGCCATGGTGAGAAAGATGTGTGGGTGAGGACAGGGTGAGGACAATGGTGTGTGCTGGGGCCAAGCATCTGAATGACCACATCGGCCTCCATCCTTGGTTGGGACGTTTTCTCTGTCCAATGCTATGCAGAGGAGCAGACTCCAGAGCATGCTGGAGCATTCACACTCTCTAAATATCAGAAACCACAGCAACCACCACTACCTAGGATATTGGAGGATCAAGCAATGGGGCACATGCAAAGCCTTAGCTCTGTGCCTGTCACATGTGAGGTGCACTTGTGGTGTGAACACGTCATCACCAACATCCCTCTTTATTGCCTTCAATTCTGCATCACCATCGAGTGGACCCATATTGCTGCCATCACCAACAATGTACCAGGTCTGCCATCCCACTAACAGTGTACCCACCATTAACATCACTGCCATCCCCACCATGAACATTGCTACTTTCAGCATCATCATAATCAAAACAATGCCTTCCAATCTTGTTATCATTATCAACACGGCCACTGTCACCACCACTGTCACCACCATCACTACGATTGTTGGCAACTAGATCCCATCATCACCATCATGACCATCATCCTGACCAACCACTGTCACCAAAGTCACCACAATTGTTATTGTCCTACCACCACCATCATCACCTCCAGGACTACCAGCATCACCTCACTGTCATCATCACCATCATCATGACCGTGGTCACCACAGCCACCACCATTATTATCACCCTCATTGCCATCAGCAACAGCAATATCACCATCACCAGGACTACTGCTACTATCATCGTCACTAGTACATCACCCTAATCATCACTGCTACACCATGATTACTTCTACCATCATCATCATGACTATCATCATGATGATTATCATCCTACTCATCACCAGTTATGATCCTTATTACCACCATCATCATCACCACCACAACCACCATCATCACTATCACCATCACCAGTGTCATCACCATCACCACCATTGTCATCATCATCACTATCACCATCACCAACATCATCACTATCATCACATCATCATCATCATTGTTATCACCAACATCACCATCATTGCTATCACCATCACCACCACCACCATCATCACTATCACCATCACCAACGTCATCACCATCACTACCACCATCATCATCATTGCTATCACCATCACCATCATCACCATCACCATCACCATCATCACCATCACTACCACCACCATCATTGCTATCACCATTACCATTTACCAACACCACCATCATCATCGTTGCTATCACCATCACCATCATCAGCATCACCATCACTACCATCATCATCACCATGACCATCACTATCAATACCATCAACATACCATCACCATAGTCATCACCATCATCATATCACCAACATCATTATCAGCATCACCATCACTACCATCATCATCACCATGACCATCACTATCAGTACCATCAACATACCATCACCATAGTCATCACCATCATCATATCACCAACATCATCATCAGCATAACCATCACTATCACCATCATAACCACCACTACCACCGCCATTACCATCATTATCATCATCCATATCACCACCATCACCATCATCACTATCACCAGCCCCACAGCTACTGTTATCGTCACCATCACAAACACCAGCCTGATCGTCATCTTGTTTAGCTAATGGTCACCATCCTCATGGTCAGCACCACAACCATCACTTCCATCATCACCACTGCCACCACCAGCACCACCACCCTGTTGCATGCCTGCTGAAGAGGTCCTCTTGCTCCACTGGAACATCTTCAGCACCTTCACTACCATCTGCAGGCAATAGTTGGATGATGGGTCTTCCTGTCATGGGGGCAGATGAGAACTTTGCAAGCTGGGAGCTCAGGTAGTGCCTCTACCATGAAGAGTAAACCAACCCTTGATTTCAGACTCAGAGATGAGTTCTCTCAGCAGACAGCACTACTTACACCACCAGCCACTGTTCTAACTCCACCCTAACTCACAGCTGGAGTGACCTTCCCGGCACTGAGTGGGGTGAATTTCCTTCGTGTGCATTCTCTGAGCTTGCAGGATAAATACTGAGTGTCAATGTGGGTGTGTCAGGTCCCAGGGCTTCAAAAGGCTGTTGCAGCAGGAGTCTCCATTCCTCATTTCCGTTCCTCTAAGGTGGGGCCAGGCTCCAGCCACTTCAGGACCATTTCTGTCAAACTGGGGGCTTATTCCAACTTCCTATCAGTTTTCTGCTTACATTTTCCTTGACAGACTCTCTTCACCATTATCAAATATTGTAGAAGAATACTGCCTACATTTCTGCATCTTGGAAGGAGGGGTCAAAACCATCTTCTGTCTAACTTCATGCTGTTTTACCCAGTTGCGCTCCAGCTACTTTTCCTGGTGAGTGAGATTTGTGGTGTAGAAGATAAGCTGAGAGCACTATGTTAATTGTTATGTCTGCTGGACAAACATTAGACTGCTTGGGTTCTGTCAGAGTGGTCTAGTAGTAAATGTTTGGGAAATGCAGTATCAACACCTTAGTCCTTATCAGGGACCATTCTAACGATCACCTTCCTCTCAGAGGCAGCTTCCAGTCCTGCCTGTGGACTTTCACAGCACCACAGGCATCTGCTTGCCCTCTGAACAAGCTGCACCCTTGGGATGGACTGGGCAGTAGGAAGATGCTTTGTCTCAGTGCCTCATCCTTCTTTGCCTTTGTTTCCCAGCAGAGTAGTGGTGTCAATATCTCTGGTCCAGAGGAGGTGGCCAGGACTCGGAATGGAGTAACTGGTGTGTTCTGGGACTGACACCTGCCCTGGCCCCCACCAGGTCGGACCTCACAGGGCCAGGAGGCTCTGCAGGGAGCCTTCATGGGTATGGCCAGGGCCTTGCCCAGGCCTCCTGGGGGCTCCAGCATCCAGGTCACAGGCCCTCACCTGTCCCTATTGCCCAGCCCAGGTGCAGCAGACCTGGGCATCCACAGAGCACAGACACGGCTTCCTGTGTCTGTGGGTACCAGGGGGCCCAGGGATCCAGGACTTGCACCCTTCTTCTGCACAGAGCAGGGGTGGGCAGGGCACCTCAGAAGCTGCTGCTCCACCTTTGGCATGGGTGCTGAGCCAGCTTGGCACACCAGGTGTGCTTTCCAGGCTCCTTGTCTCGGAGAAGCGCTGTGCTCCCCGCATTGTGCCCGCCTGCCGATGGAGGATCGTTTTCATTTTCCCTGTTTATCATCGTGTGGCTCCTCGTCAATAGTCCCGCCTCCTCACTTGTCACGGGAAGATTGATGGTGGGTGTCGGCCCTCTGGAGGACATTTAAACAGGGTCCCAGACTGCCAGTGCCCCACCTTCCTGCTGCACGGGAAGCAGCCCTGTTAAATCAAATCAGACGTGACTTTTTGAGCTTCCTTTGAAAATCTGAGTGCTATCACAGCACACTGCCCTTTTATGAGTAAATTGACTTGACCTGGCCCTTGGGGGGCTTCTGACCTCACTTCCACACTAGGGGACAAAGGCAGAGACGCATGTGACAGGCCTGGCTGGGGACCCTGAGTGCCAGCTGGGTCTGGGGTCACTTCCTGCGAGCCACCTCGGATCAGGGCAGTGGCTTCCCTCCCTAGTGCTCCCCTGGGGACAGACCCTTGTGACTTGTGACAGGGACTGGGAAGAAGTGGAAATCAGAAGGGAATGGCGGTGGGGATGGCCAGGTCCCCAGGGGAGGGGTCAGAACCTCGCACTGCAGACTGTTGGTTATGCTGGAGCCCCAGAGTCCTTCAGAGGACACAGGCAGGGGGAAAGGAGAGGCTCTCAGTGAGCCTGGACATACCTAGTCGGACTTAGGCACGGCTGTCAGCAAGGTGCGACAGCGCCCACAGCATGAAGGCTCAGAGCACGAGGGTCTGCAGGGCGTCGGCCCCTTCAGCCCTGGTCACTGACACGGTGACAGGAGGTGGGGCCTGCTTTCTCTCAGGTCTGCAGATTCAGAGGGAACGGTGTGCAAAGCCCACGGGGCAGACACACACATTGTCACATTCACATGGAGGCGCACACATGCACACCCTACATACACACACACATCTAACACACAGAGATACACACACAAACAATTGTACCACACACGCAATGTACTCACATCCACACCACACACATGCACACACACATGCATGCACCTGCATGCCCGGCATAGCCGACATACTCAAAACCAAGCAGGACGGAGGGCAGGAGGAGCAGCAGGAGCTCCTAGGTGCCTTGGGCTGCACTGGGTGGCATGGGGCCAGGGAGGCTGCGGTGAGGCAGCAGGTGGCAGAGGTGGGTGGGGACCCAGCCGAGCTGGGCTGCCCAAGCACCTGCTCCTGGCCTGGCACATCCAAAGAGGCCGAGGTGGCCTGCTGTCCAGGTGAGAAGTGACTACTGCTGTGAAAGCGATGACAGCTGCAGCTTCCTTAGTGTCTAGCAGGGGGTCAGTCCTGGGGTGGCCCTCCTCAGCTGTACCCAGGCATGAGGGTGGCTGGGGCACTGACACGGGTGCAGGTGGATGGCTGTTGGGTGTATGGGTGAGGGCAGTGGAGGGAGGCCAGGGTGACCGTGGCTGTGAGGCCACTGAGGTGTGGGACCCAGGCGGCAGCAGGAGCTGGGCAGCGGGGAGAGAGGAAGCTTTAGATTCTGACACAGGTGCTTGAGAAACCTGCTGGGGCCTGCAGGGGGAGCCAGGGTTGGGCATCAGATGAGATCAGAGGCCGGGAGAGGACGCTCACGATGGCAGAGCCTCCAGTGTTGTAGTTGAGCTAATATATGCTAGAAGATTAGGTTGTGGCACGCAGGGCAGAGGGAAAGGACGGGAGGGGCATGGCACAGGCGCGTTCTGGGGGAGGCGGTGGGTCCGCCCCCTCCCTGGCTGAGGTGATGCTGGTATTTTCCTCCTGGCTTCAGTTCTGCTCACAGATATTTGTCTTAGTAAATTAGAAGTCTCTGATTCTGTTTCTGCTCCTCCTGTGGTCACCCTTGGACCCACAGCACAGGAGGAGCTTCTTGCAACGTCCGCAGAGGTAGTCATCTTGCCTTGAGTAGGACAGACAGAACCCTGGCTCTCCGTGTTCCTCATCTGCAAACAGTCGAGACTGCTCCTCCTGACAGCGCGTGTCTCAGCTCGCCCGGGACTTGTTCAGATGTTATTTGGCTGCGCTGTTTGCTGCTGCTCTCCAGTGCGTACAGTGAGTTCTGCACTTTCTCTTTATGAATACCTTTCGCAGTTACTTCCCCACATGAGTGCTTCAGATGTTCAAAGACATTTTCTGAGCCTCCTCTGCATCCTGGGCAGTGCTCTAGGCTCTTGGGAAACATCAGTCAGTAACACAAAGGAATGCGTGTGGTGGCACATGCCTGTAATCCTAGTGTTCTGGGAGGCTGAGGCAGGAGGTTCAAAAGTTGGAGCCCAGTCCGGGCAACTCAGCAAGACTCTGCCTCAAAATAAAAAACAGGAAAGGACTGGGGATGTAGCTCAGAGCAAAGGCCCTGGGTTCAACCCCCAGGACTGAAAACAAAACAAACAACAACAAGGACAGGCACACAGCGCCATGACAGTCTCAGGAATTTGCCGAGTCCCAGGAATTTTAGCAGCCTGCTAATGTTCAGGATCTTCTTCAGGTTCCCTTTCTCCCATAACATGGAGGACATCGCTCCCTTCTCAAAGCCAGGGCTGTAGGAGCAGAGGTCATACCCACTGTATTTATGTTTCTGTATAGATACTTGTTTTGCTGGGTCCAGATGCCTGCCCCCAGGGCAAGCCTCATGCAGTCACAGGTGGCGTTTTTCAGATGTGACTGGATCTAGCGTGTGATGCTGGGATGGATTCATGGTGCAATGCTAGGCTCCAGGGCACTAGGATTAAGGGTGTGAGTGCTGCCTGCCCTGAGTAGCCTGGACAGGATAGAAGGGGCAGAAAGACGCTGTGAAGGCCCCTGGCTTGCTTACTTTTGCTGTCTTCTGCCCACCATGAACATTTCTCCCCTGCGATTCCACCCTGCCTTGGAGCCAGCCAGTTCTGAACTGAAACCTCTACAGAGTGTGAGCTAAATAAACCTTTCCTCCTTTAACTTTGGGTATCGGGTATTTTATCTCAGCAACAAGAGAAAAATAGCAAACACAATACTCAGCCTTCTTATTCTAATCTGTAGAAGCTTTTGGACTTATTCTATTCCTGGAAGTCGGATTGCAGCAGGTGTGCTGGAGTCTACACCTCCATGGTCCCCGTCTGTGTCCTCCCCCAGGATGCTCCCTGGTCCCTCTGGCTTCTGTATCCCGGTTCCGCCCACTCCTCCTCCAACCCAGCGGAACGCTTTGAGCTCTTCGGCCTCCTGTTTTGTTTTGCTTTCTTCTGTCTTTGATTTCAGTTTTGGAGCACTGCACATCTCCTGGGAAACTCTCATCTCCGGGGTGTTCTGTTCTATACACTTCTGTCTGCAATATTTCCTTCCTCGGGTTTCTTCAGCAATCTCGGTCTGTGATTTTGATTCTGCTGTGTGTTGGCCTGGGGTTCCTCAATTGTGTCTCCCAGCTGCGTGACAGAATGTCACAAGCACACGGGCAGGGTGAGTCAGAGGGACCAAGTCTCTCCACACGTGTCGGGTGAAGGATGGTCCAGGGAGAGGGTGTGTCTGTTCAGTGCCCATCCCTCTAACGGACCTGAGAGAATTGATCTCTAACAAGACATGCTTCTCTGTAGCAGAGTGCACGAGGTCCAGTTCATGGCCCATGGTCCGAGGGTGAGGCCACAGTTGTGACCATGCGTGATGGGGGGAGCTGCCCTTCCTGAGACAGGAAGCAAAGAGGAGGCAGGAGAGACCATGTCCTTCAGCGACATCACCCCGGTGGCCTGAGGGCCTTGCATTCCACCCATCTCCACGTGGCCAGCACCTCCCAAAGGCACCATGAGCCTGGGCCGGGCCTCTGTGGGACACTCAGCACACAAAGACAGTGAGGTGACCATCTGCAAAGAGCCCAGGCGGTGTCTTAGAAAGAGGAGACTGTCTCGGAGCCCAGGCCGGCCCTGAACCTGGGTGGGCTGTGACTCCTGGTGGTCATGGCTGGGCTGCTCACGCCAGTGCAGGGCTCGGAGGCCAAGCATTCCGTCTCCTTGTGCCAAAGTGGAGTCTTGAGACCAAGGGAGCTCAGCAGCTTCAAGGCACCCACACATCACCTGTGGAGCACGCAGAGTGTCTTCACTGCAAACCACAGGACTGGGCAGTCCAGGGGCATCGCCGGGCAGTCCTGTGTCCTCGCTTCGGGCGGAGACCCACGCTATGTGGCTGCTCAGGGGTCGTGTGTGCCTGAGGCTCTGCTTCTGCCTGTGCTCCCTCCCGCCCCGGGCTGTGTGCCTCTGCCTCCATCTCCCTGCCTGTCTCTTTGCCTCTCCACAGAGCCCAGCATCTTAGTTTGCGGCAGCCTCACCCGGAGCCCTGACCCCACTGCTCCAGGGAGCCGTGGTCTCCCAGCAGGCCTTCCGCTGGCGCCTGGCCGACATGCTTCGCTAACCCTAATAGCTCCCCATTACCAGCTCCAACGTAGCATCTGAACCAGGAGCTGGATGAGGAGCAGGGAGAAAGAGTGTAAATTATACGGAGGAGCCGGGAACAAAGGTTTTCTTTCTCCTGAGCACAGCCTTCTGATAGAGAAAAGGAGGAGACAAATGTGTTGCTAATTTAATTAAGTAGTATGAGATTCCAGGGGCTACAGATGCCTTTAGAACGGGATTCATCCAGGGCAGGTGATGAGAAGGAACAATCCCACACAATGCCCTGCTTTTCTTTTTTTTTTTTTTTTTTTCCAGTTTAGACAGGGTCTCGCTATGCACTTCAGGCTGGCCTTGAACTCACTTTATTCCAGTTTTTCTCCAGTACCAGGAACCGAACTCATGACCTTGCGCTTGCCAGGCAGGCGCTTTGCCACTGAGCTAAATCCCCAGCCCCAATGCCCTGCTTTTCACACTGACGCAGACCAGTCCAATCGGGGACCTTCAAAGCCAGCGTGGGCGGCCGCTGACCCAAAGCCAGACCCTGCTCCCCATGGCTCAGCTGTTCTCAGAGGAGGAAGCCCCCACTTCCTCATGGGGTCCCAGACCCGGAGGAGAGGGGGAGGAATGGGCCCCTCAACCCGGCATGAGGTCAGCTTCTCTCTTGCGTGTTCTTGTGGCGTCCTGACTGGTCCCCACCTCCATGCGGGTCAGCTGTGTCCCAGTTCCACGCGTGGCCAGTACATGGCTGCCCCAGGGCTCACACCTGGTTCTGCTGGTGTTGAGAGCGGGGACACCGAACCCACAGAGCTGGGGAGGTGAACGGGCCCCCGCTTTATCACTGGACTGGAGGAGCCGCAGATGCTGGCTGTTGTCACCACCCCGAGGACTGGGCTGGGCTGGACCTGGCTGAGGTGGCCTGGTGCCCGGCTTTGGGCCACACATACATGAGCAAATCTTTCTCCAGTGCTGAGGAGAACTTGAGAAACATGTAGTCTTTGAAGATGAGTTGAAGCTGAAAATTCTAGGTCTCTCCTTCCCCACATGTAGGGATGGCAGAAAAGGTGCTTTGAGTTGAGGGTATGTGCATATTTCCAGATTCTGAACTGACAGCGAGGAGGCTGGTGAATTCAGCTAGAGAGGAGATTCTTAAAGCGCACTGTGAATAGCGGGTGAATTTCCTCATTTCTCTGGGCGTGATTGTCAGACAGTGCAGGCCTTGCATTTCTGCCTCTAAAGAT
This sequence comes from Chinchilla lanigera, assembly GCF_000276665.1. Lineage (NCBI taxonomy): Eukaryota > Metazoa > Chordata > Mammalia > Rodentia > Chinchillidae > Chinchilla > Chinchilla lanigera. The sequence continues at coordinate 1,092,009 of NW_004955504.1, forward strand.
CAGTCCCTAAACTCAAACACACCAGCAAGCAGGTCCCCTCTGAGCTCCAGAGCTCTGTGGGGATCTGCCGTGGTTTTCCTGAGGAAATGTTTGAAGTTTTAGTGACTATCTATTAACAAGAATTTGAAGAATGGCCAGGGATTTCAGAAAAACATTTCAGTGCCTCCCTCAGTGACACAAAGCATCAGGAGCTGGCTGTTTTCTCCGAAGTATTAGAAGAAACAGGAGATCCAAGAGGCTATCTGTTGCTAACAGGAGCTCATGGTTTCAGGAAGGAAAATGTGCAAAGACTGGCTTTCTGGTAGCCGCCAAGGTGTCACCTAGAACTCACCCCTCCCAGGGCTGTGGCACTCCTGGCCCTCGGGGGCTGAGGGCCTCACGTGCATCTACTGGAACAGGCAGAGGTCTGAGGCAGATTCTATTCTCAGCCACGTCCGTGCTCCCGAGGAAACAATGGCAGCTTTGCTTTTCACCTGCTGAATGAGCCCTGGGTCCCACAGGCAGGACCTAATCGCGGTGTGTGCAAGCAAGCCTTTTCCTGCACACACTCTGTGGCACAAACACTCTCTGTCCTCAGTCCCTGGGGGACAGCCAGCGGCTGGAGCAGGTTGCTGCACCAGTGGGTGGTGAGGACCACGGCCAGGGGTCTCTCCGGCTGCTCAGCAGCTCCTCTGTCCCTGCAGCCCAGGTAGAACAGTCTGCCTCCAGCGGGGGAGGCCAGGACAGGGTTGTCGTCCTAGAGAGGGCCCAGAGACCTCCACAGAGCCCCGGGGAGGTCTGTCTAACTGCATTCCTCTTCAGACCACGTGGCTCTGGGACCCACTTTGACCCGTGAGGCTCTGTCCTTGTCATGCCCTTGGGGATGCCCCAGGCCTCTCTTGCTCCTTCACCACAGAGAAGAAGTCACCTCCCGATGCTCCTGGCTGGGAAACCTGGGAATGGCGGCGGTGCCAGCTTTGCTGTGCAGATCCAGGAAGGGGTAGGCACTCGGTGCGGGTGTGGGCATTTGAGCCGGTGAGGCCGCCCTAGAGCCCACCTGCCTTCGCCCTGGGCTGGCGCCACAGGGTCTGCAGCCGATTTGCCCTGTGCAGACCCTGCTGGCTCTTGGGAGAGGTGGCAGGTGATGTGGCCACAGGCGGTCAGAGAGCAGCGCCTCGACCGCGTCTGCCTCTGCGGGCTTTGCCGGCTCCCGGGTGCCCATCTGGTAGAGATGCTGGCAGGGCACACAACCCTGGACCCTGAGGGCCACTCAGATCACGGTCGGAGGGTCTGGCTCTGGCTCCTGGTTCCAGGACCAGCTCATGCCAGAAGAGCCTTCTCCTCGTCGGACTATACCTGCTGCCTACAGAAGGGTGGGGTTTGAGGCGGCATTCGTCTCAGACCGGGGTCCCCGGCACTGTGTTGGGTGACGACTCTAGGGCAAGCGGGACCCGAGCCAGCCTGTCTCACCTCGGGCTGGGCCTCCACGGCAGGGCCCAGGCTCCTTTTGTGTGGTGGGAGGACGTGACCAGAGGTGGCTGCTGGTTCTGGGAAGATGTGTCCAACTCTCGCTCTGAAGGGAATTCCCAGACACAGGTGCTGCCTCACTTGGGGAGACCGTGAGGCAGAAGCTGGGGCTCAGATGCATGCGGGGCCACGGCTCCAAGGTGTCGCACCTTTGCTGACTTTTCTCATAATTTGAGATTCATTCCTTGACAATTTGCTGCTGCTGTTTTCAACAGACTTAAATCACTTTTTTTTCCTGACCATATGTGAGAGATTACAACTGTGAACAAGCCTGGAAATGTCTCGTCGTGTAAACCGGTACCTGCTGGCTGGTTCTGCCCTGCCTCGGCACCGGTGCAGAAGGTCTGGGCACCGTGAGCTTCCCGCCCGGACTCTGTCAGTGTCTGGAAGAGCTGAGGGGCCCGGAAGTGATGCAGAGAGCCAGGTGCGGGGAGGAAGGGCCAGGATCTCTGGGTCACCCTTGGAGGAAGCGGGGTGCGAGGAGCAGCCACCTCCATGCCCTATGCATGGCTCCTCCCTTCGTTCCCAGACTCCCTGCGGAAGGGAGCAGGGTGAGGCCGTGCTCAGCACACTGATAGCCTTCGCTGACCGTGACACTAAAGCCCTGCTTCACATCTGCATGGTGCACTTTCAGCGGCAATTGTGCAGAGCATTGAGCTCCACCTCTCCTGGCACCACCAAGGGCACGGGGACCATGGTCCCCAGTGTGATGTCGGGCTGCGGTGTAAGTGCCACCGCATCTGCCCCACCAGCCGTCTCAGGAAGGAGCCACCCCACTGGGACTTCTCATGTTCTGTTTTCGAATTCCATTGTGTCTACAAAATGCCACCTGCATGCACAGCGCAGTTCCACATTGTACCATGAAATAGGCTTCGTGTCACATGGTTTCACCAGCTGTGGGCTAATGTGGGCGTCTCAGGCACGTGTGAGGTCGTCCAGGCTGGGCCGTAAGTTCCGTGTATGAAATGCATTTCTGACTCCCAGTATTTCCAATTTACAGCGATATAACCCAGTTAGGGATATAACCCAGTCAAGCTAAGGTGCCTCTGTCTATTTTTAAGGAATTCAGCCTAAAAGTAATACTAGTCAGGAGAGCCAGCCCACTGCAGTGATCTGGCCTCCCCACTCTTGAAGTATTTTGTGGAAGCCCCATGTTCATCAGGAAAATCCTTAACATGAAAAATTTTCACGCACACCCATGATTTTATGCTCCAGTGTCTCGAACGCAAGAGCTCCCTGCTGTGTCCCCTTCACAGACCTCCTCTTCAGAATTCGACGTGCAAAGTGCCCCAAAGGGAATGCAATTTCCCAAAACACACAATGTCAGCTTGAGAGGCTTGCAATGGCTGGAAAAATATGGAAACTCCTGCACAATCTCTTTCAAAATTATTTAACACTGAAGTCTTAATTAGTGTGGTTTTATATTCAACTTTGTCGCAAGACCAAATATTAAATATTTGAGCTCCAGTCCGGTTTGAGATGATTGAAACATTCCCTTCCTCTTGTGTTCATGAAAAATTGAGCATGGGCTGAACTTCCCCCAGAGAGGGTGGGGAGGGTGGGCCTCACGGTGCGGGTCAGAAGTCGCCCAACCAGAAGCTCAGGGTTCGCAGAGAGCCATTAGCACTGCAGAAAGTAATTAATTATAAATGCACCCAGAGAGAATCTATTATAAGGAGCCCTACAAAATATAAAGGGAGAAATATAGGTCCTTAAAAAAAATACAGTGTGAAGGCTGGAGGGCGAGAACGAATAGGAGCATTTTTATTAAACTAATATCCCTTTGATTAAAAAGTGAACTATGTAAGCTTTAATAAGAGTGATGAAGTCGGTAAAAATACTCCAGAATTAGCTGAGCTAGTGTTCTTGTTTTCAAAACTGTTCAGCAGGAGAAAGACTCAGGAAGTGTCTGCAGTCGAGAAGCTGCCCGGATGTCCCGGCGTGGCTGTCCCCAGCCCAGAACCCGAACCTAGGTCCGAGCGCTCCTGGTGCACTGTCCCCGGCACCAAGGGGGCGTGGCCAGCGCAGGGGTGGACACAGGCCAGCTGCACGTGTCGGGAAGGTCCCAGACACCGAAACGGCACCGCGGGCAGCAGCGAATAGCATCGGTGGGTGCCAGCGGCGAGTACGGGTATCTGCTCAGACAGCCTCAGACTCCGGGGCATGAGATCAGCGGAAAAGGGCCAGGACAGTTTCTTGTTTTCTCTTAGAATAACATTTCTTGACCTGAGGACCCGTTTTGTTCCTGAGCCACACGTTTGGGATGATTTTCCTCAAACACAAATGACTGAGGACTGCACGTCTGCAGTCTGGATCCAAGGCGGGAGCGGCGGTCACTGGGAGACACAGCCGCGGAGAAGAAAATGCACCTTTGGGGCAGGGAGGGAGGTGGTCAGGTGCACGGTGTGACCGAGCCCAGGGGCGACGTGGCCCCAGATCAGATGCCCGGTGCAGGGTTCCCGGGCTCCCGTGGCTGCTGGCAGGGTCACCCCTCAGCAGTGGAGAGGCGGGAGGGAGGGCTGCCACCGAGGAAAAGGAGGAAGGGGGCGCACGGGGCAATGGAAGTGTCCACGCAAAAGCAGGCAGGGCCAGGCAGCGGCAGGGTGGGGACACGACGTCGGAGTCCAGGCAGGGGCAGGGGGCTCAGAGAGCAGACTGCATGGCCCCGGGGAAAGGGGAGGTGTAGGGCAGGGCTGGTCTGATCTGAGGCCCCTGGGAGAGAGGTGGCCAGTGCCACGGAGCCTGAGCCAGGCTGTGGGCCACACTGGGCCTCGAGGGCAGGAGGGGCTCGGTCTGTCCCAGAGGAGAGTGGGCCTCGGGGCACAGGAGGTGGATGAGGGAGACGGCCGCGGCCCGGCTTCTCTGAGGCCCAGGGCGACCTGTGAGGCTGCGGGTGAGGAGGGGTGGGTGGGGACGGTCGTCGGGCAGCAGCCCGGCCGGACTGGAAGAAGAGAGGAAGTGAAGAGAGCAGTGTAAGTGGGGTGCAGTCCCGCTGAGGCCACGGAAGGTGCCTACTCAGGTCTGCTCAATGACAGGGGTCCCCAGGGAGTGTCTTGGGGTTCGGGGAAGGACAGGACCGGGAGGAGGCGCCAGAATGCTTTGGGGGCTGGGAAATCAGGCCCGGGAGCCCTGTGCTGCCCAGCACGCGCTCTGTGGCCCCATCAGTCCGCGTGGCAACCTCAGATCGGCCTCAGCAGGCACAAGTCTGAGGCCACTGGGCGGCCGGCCCACCTGTGCAGACGAAATGGGAGTTTAACAACGTCCCGCGCTTTGAGGACGTCACATGGGACCGCTGTGTGACATCGTGACTCTGTGGCCGGCTCTGGCGGGCTCTGTGTGCGAGGCATTTCTCCAGTGCCTGCGCTGGGCGCGCTGCCTCTTGCGGCTGGCCATCAGTATTCGCGGACGGAGCTGGCTTACAACGGTGTAAGCCCCCAGTGGCGTGTGTTATAATAGATGAGGCATTGTGCCCCTAAGAACACACGAAAGAAAGAACATTGTTCTACGAGGGAGCAATTCATTGGGTTTTTCCCAGAGACTCTCGGGTCAAGTTTTTATAGGCCTATTTGATTTTCAAATTCTCTTTTTACCCTCTTTCCTCTCCGCGAGCAGAGTGTCCAAACTTGCCTACATTCACTTCCCATGTTTTGTGCATGGTAGATGTCCTTTAAAAAGAGTATCTCAAATAAGTCTTTATTCTTGTTTTGTTGGCTCCCATTCTGTGTTTTCGTGAACTTTGACCCCAGCCATGGCAACTGCTGGAAAATGCTCACGGTGATTGACAGGATTAGAAAAGCAGGGTCCCCGTCCGCATTTCAAACACTGGGGAACAATGGGGTTGGGTGTGATTGAATTAATGAGGGACGAGGGCTGTCAAAAGAGCACACATACTTTACATAAACCTGATTATCTTTGCATGGCAGAAATGGAAAAAAAGTCCAGGAGGGGGCCGAGCTGGCTCTGTGTCCACCTCCAGTGCCGCCCGGGAAGGCGGCCGGCTTCGCTCAGCTGGCCCGGCCTCCGCCCACGCTGCCCAGGGCAGCCACGGTATTTAACAAGTCCATTCAGGGCCTCTCCAGCAGCCCTCTTCTCACCACTCAGCACCTGGGGGGGGGGCTTATTTTTTTAATTTTCCCTGGGAGCCATTGTTTAATGTGATCCAAGAATTCATTCCAACAATTAGCCCAAGCTGAGCTCTGACTTGGGCCTGTCCTATTTAAAGGCCCAGGCCGCTGGCTCAGACTCAGTCCTGGCTGGTGCAGGGACTGGGTCCGGGAGACAGCGCCCTCCTGTGGTGGGGAGCACAGTGCCCCTAAGCTTGGGCTCACTGGAGACTGGGACCGCACTGAAGCTGTGCTGATATCACTCAGGCAGTGCGAGTGCCCCGTCTCTCCCTGGAGCCACCAGACGTCTGTGAGACTCCGGGAGCCGGGCCTCGGGAAGTTCTTTGTGAACACTCCCCAGAGGGGGAGCCAGTGGCCCACGCAAGCTGTTGTCCACAGGCCGGGCTTCTGTGGCCCACGGCTCACGCGGCTCAGTCTGCGCTGCCCCGGGCTCTGGGGTCTCTGCAGGATACACTTGCACCATGCCGGGAGCTAAGCAGGACCCAGGTCACAAACATGAACACGGTGGCAGGCAGACTGTGCAGAGGCCACCGGCCTCTGGAGTGTCCTGCAGGTTCGCTCTAGGAGTGGACGGCTTTGCCCGTATCCAGGTGCACCTTGGAGAGGGTGCAGAGTTGGAGCTCCTGCCCCAGCCTGCAGGGTGGGTGTGACTCAGTGACACGTGGGGCCCCAGGACTCAGATTGCAGCAGGCCGGGCTCCAGCCCACACCACACGAGCCTGTGGGTAGGGTTCTTACGGCACGCTTCCAGGGCACAGCTGGGTCTACCCTCACAGAACAGTTTCAAAAGCACCTTGTGGCCACTGTCCATGTTTTAGTATAAATGCATGGATAGAACACACACAAGTGCACGTACATGCATGCACGCACATGTGCATACACACCTCAGTGTGGCCTGGGAAGACCTCAACCCTCCTGAACAAATTCTGCTATGGCCAGAGCCCTGGTTCCCAAGGACAGGCCACTTGTTGGCCACCGACAGGGACTGCTTGGCTGCTGTAGCTTTAGGAGAAAACACCTGCCCAATGTCACAGCTGCCCATGAGTGTGGAGCCTCCCCCATCCCCAGCCCAGAGACTGGCGGGGGCTGAGCTTAGGGCCCCCTTGCCAGGGGGCAGGCACCGCCCCGGCCTGCCAGCAGGTGGCTCTGTCTCACCCAGCCTGGCCACACCATCTTCCCTGGGGAGGCTTTCCAGGTCCCCTGGCCCCTGGAGGGATGGGCCTGTGGAGGAAGGGCCCTGTGCTCCTCCAGCCGGGAAGGGAGAGCTGGGCAGTGGAGAACGCACCTAGGGACAGGCGCCGCGCAGAACTTCCGTTCCCCAGAGAGAGCCCCCGTCCCTGTGCCCCTCAGAAGGGGCACTGTCTTCAGAAGGGCTTCCTTCTCTTTGTAAATAGAGTTGATGCTGTGCATAAAAGTTTACGTGCAATACATTTTAATAAATAGTTGTTACAGTATTTAAATAAATTCCATTTTAAAAAGTCATACTTTCGTAAGGTAAATTATACATCAGAGCTTGCACCCATGCCGGAGCCTCGGTCAGCTCCGCCTGGCCACGAGGCTGTGCGTGAGGCAGGGAGCCTCGGAGGTGGGACTGGAAATCAGCTGCGAGGATGCGGCTTCCCTACAGCACCCAGATGCATCTGTTAGGCTTTCCTTGTCTCAGCTGGTGTTTGCAAAGCGACTTAAAGTAAGCAGCTCCCAGCACAGGATCACGTGTTACTGAGGAACCTGCCATAAGAAAGACTCTGGGCCGGCTCGTCTCTGCGGAGTCTGACAGCTTTGTTTTAGACCATGGGAACTGACATGTGGGTTTTCGGGGCACAGAGGCTGGTGGGAGAACCTGTGAGGCCCTGATGTCCCCAGGCCTGTTTTCACCTGCCCTGCCCCTTGGAGTCGCCTGCTGTTTGCAGAGCACTGGTTTTACTTCCCTCTCCCCAGAGCTGTGAATTTGCTACGTTTTGCTTTGTTACCTGTAACATTTGTGTTTGTTACATGTTTTCATTCATGAAACCCTTAAGCAGATGTTTCGAAGGTCTTTATGGAGCACAGGCGCCCGTAGAGGCTGTTGCGGCTGGGTCTCTCTGCCCTGGCTTCTGGGGAGACCCAGTAGAAGAGACAGGAGGAGAGGAGGCCCAGATGCCGGTCCTGGGCTTCCTCCTGAGGGCTGCTGGCGGCCTCCCTGCTGAAGGCCTCACTCTCACCTGCGCTGCTGGCTCCCGTCCTTCCTGTCAGCTGACGCCTTCTGCTGCCCTCGAGCCCAGGGTGGACACGGACCCTGTCGCCCTGGCTTCCAGAGGGACAATGCCCACCATGGCGCTTTCCTGTCCCTGCCCAGCCCCGCTGACAGAGGTCCTAGATACTGGCAGCTGCCTGGAGAGTCCTTGCCACCTGCCAGGCTGGTTGGACACGTCTTCCTCCCATGGTCCACCACTGGCGGGGGTCGCCTGTGGCGATGGGGCCACCAGGAGCAGAGGGCAAGTGGCTCCAAGGTTGGGCAAGCTGGCTCACCAGGTGGGTGTCCCCCGGAGCCTGTCCTGCTCAGGGTAGGGGGAGGCATTTGTGGCAGGTGGACAGCACATCACAGGTGTCCGTCCCTTGCGCAGATCAGACCAGACTGCGAGGAAGCTTGGGGCCAAGGCACGAGGAGCTGGGCTTGTCCACGCTGAGTGCTTGCACAGAGGTCTGCAGCTTTGACCTCATGATGCTCACGTGGTGCATGCAGCTCACAGAAACCTCGCCAGGCCGCAGGGACCTGCAGGGAGACGTTGTGCCGAGGTGGAGACCTGATGTCGTCACTCTCCCTGCAGGGGGCCCCGGACCTGCGTCAGAGCTGAGCGCTTGCTGCAACCCTGCTCCCTATTGGTCACCGTCAGGGCGTGGGCCTAGTGTAGCTTAGAGATGCGGAGGGCAGAGCCACCCAAGCGTGTTGCTGTGGGCAGAGTCCAGAAACTTCTGCAAGTTCTCGGCTGGCACTCAGAGCGGGCCTCAGGTGACATCAGTGACAGACTCAAAGGTCAGGCCACGAGCCGGTTGCAGATGAGCCCCTCACTTTCTCAGTTAATAGAAGTGCATACTTCTAGCGTAAGAGAGACGGCAGGTAAAAGGGGATGTGTTTCGAGGTGGAGAAAGGGCCAGCGTGCCCAGGGCCAGAGGAGGTGGCTGGTGACATCAGCAGCTCCTCATCCCTTCTGCCTCCTCCTGCGCTAGCTATGCACCTGTTTCCAAGCTCTGCTTCATTTCTGGGTGAGACCATGAGCAGCCGGCCCCTGGTAAAGCCAAAGGTCACTGTAGGCTGCTTTGTGACAGCGAGCTGCTTGTGTCGCAAACTACTTCACGCTGTCGCTTGCTCCCTAACGCAGCCTGCTTGGAATCTGCTGCCAAGCGCAGATTAAATCAGCGATGTGTCTGAAGGCCAGGCCGGGCCCTCTTTTGTCGCAGACCTTCGCCAAGGCGTGTGTCCTTTTCTGTGAAGCATTCGTCCTGTGCAGGTGGAGGGCGTTGTCCACCCTCGAGGGCCGAGGGGACAGGAGCAGAAAGCACAGCAAGCCTCCCTTCTGAGGTTTTGGTCCAGTCTCCCCCGGGGACTGAAGGCTGGAGTGGGTTTCTTTTCAGCCTGGCTTGGGGAGAACATTTGTTAACCACAGATGTGACATTTGGGAACTGTGGGAGGGCCGGGGTCACCGGGCAAGAGTTCTGACACTGAGCTCCACCCCGCCCTGCACTCGGGCTTCTGAGTCCCTGGAAACTGTTCCTGAAAGCCCGCTCACCTGCAGCTGCCGGGCAGGTCCTGAGGAGCCCGAGCAGCCCCAGGGCAGGATGTGGCCTCCCCGACTAGAGGGCTGCCAGTGTCCGTGTAGCTGGGGTCATCGGCTGTGGGCTAAGGCTGCGGGCTAATGGGGCCTGTGGCCACCTGTCTCAACCCGACCACACCTGCACTGTGCAGGAGCAGATTCCCCACAACCCCAGCTGACTCCCAGGGTTCCGAGACCGTTGGAAGAGGCAGAGCCCGGCCTCCCTCCTTAGGGTCAGGATGCTTGGTTGCTGGGTGCTGATGGTGCTCGCAGAGCAGGGCGGCCTCACGATCTCTGCGCACCTAAAGTAAGCTTGTGTTGAGCCCCAAAGCCCTCTGATCGTGCCCCGAAGCCCCCTGCCTCGGCCTCGGTCTGTACCGGGAAAGCGTGGTGACTCCCCCGATGCTGGCCTCAGCCACGGCCGTCGGAGCCGCACGCGGAAGGGTTAAGCAGCCCGGCTGCTGCAATTTCTCAATCAGCCTCCGGAAGCCTCAGGTCAACTTTGCTCATAAAAGTCTGCACAAATATTTCTCTTTCTATCGGAGGAATTCTAATTCTGCCCACAGAGCAGGCCACTCAGATTATTACACATTATTAAAAATTAATTTAAAAAATGGCCTGCTCTTGAGATGTGCAGCGGAGGTGTGTGTCCAAATTTGAAATTACAGCAGCAAAACGACCGGCAAACTCCGCTCATTGTATGGACACAAAGGCCCTGGAAATGTGCCTTTCACCGTGACAGCAGCCGCCACTGACTGGGGCTTTCCCTCTTCAGCACAGTGACATGAAGTTATTACTATGACCGCAAAACCCAATGGCGAAAACTTTCTCTTCCTCTCTCTGCAGTTTTCTGGTGCTAAGATAGCCAGGGGCTGGGTCACAGCAGAAGGGCAGCACAGGCAGGAGGAGGCCTTCCTCGACTGGATGGAGGGGTGCGTGCGTCGGCAGGGACACACCACAGTGGGAGACGGTGCCACAGACCCCGCGGCAGCTGCACCCCCGTCTCCCGGAGGGCAGCACGAGCCCCGCTGCTCAGCCAGGAGAGCCTACCTGAGACTCCGCCCGCAAGGGCAGGAAGGGTTGGCCACAGAGGAGCACCCAAACCCCAGGGAGGGTCGCTGTCCGCTCCGGGCACGTGTCTCCCTGACAGGATGCACCTTTGGCACTCTTGTTACAGTTTGAGGGCGTTATGGCTTATAAGTGGATGTCCCCCCACAGCCTCATGCACTCACAGGCAGGGCTTGGGGAGGTGACTGCATCGTGGGTGGGGGACACTGGATTAGGCCACTGAGGGGTTTCTAGCTGGCTGTGGTGCTGGGAGATGGAGCCTGGTGGGAGGAGCAGGAAGTCACTGCGGCGTGGCCTAGATGGGTCATCTCCCTCCTCCGCCCTTGATCCCTCTCTGCTTCCTACTGCCCTGACCCTGTGTCCTGCCTGCTGCCCTGTCTTAGAACCAGCTGACCACACACAAAACCTCTACAAATTGTGAGCTGCAATGAACTTCTCCTCCTTTAACTTGTGGGTGTTGGGTATTCATGTCCCAGCAATGAGAAATGAAGACAAGGGGAAACAGACCAAGTCCTATGCAACTCAACAGAAAGGTGCCGACCAGTGTTTACGATGACAGCTACCATCCAAGGGCACCTCCCCCACCCTGAAATGGATGTGACACGATGTCCTCAGCACCCAGAGGAACTGGACCAAGGCCTGATGGGCATCCACCCTGGAGTCTTTGTTTCCAACCAGATGGACACACTGGGCCTGCAGAAGAGGCCAGGGCTGCTGAGGACAGAAGCCAGGTCACCTGGGGCAGCTACCTCTGCAAATGGACCCCATCAGCCATGGAGAGAGCAGGACACTGGGAAGAGGGAGAGGACCACTGAGGTCAAAGGGATGGGACAGGATACAGGACACACAGCATCTTTCCTGGGGATCCTATGGAGACTGGGGACAGCGACGTGGGACACACAGTGTCCTCCTAGGCCTTCTGTAGAGAATAGGGTATCACAGTCACTTTGTCAGTGCTTGGAATCGGCACCGATTCCAAGCACTGACAAAGTGACTGTGGAGGAGAGGTTTGCTTTGGCTCAGGATTGGTTGAAGTTCTCAGTCCACCATTGGTTGCTCTAGGACAAAGGCACATGGGAGGAGGGCCTTCCTGGAGGAAACCTGCTCACCTCCGTGGAGGTAGAGGGGAGGGAGGAGCCAGGGAAGGTGATGCACTTTATGGGTCATGCCCCCAGTGACCCTTCTCTTGGACCAGCTCCACCTCCTAGCAGTACTTTCCCCCGACAGTCCAATGGTCTTCCAAAAACCCTGCCTACAAGTGAATGAGGCTCTTGAGGGGGCCATGTACATATAAACCATAACATGTCCTCTCCTGCCCTCAAGCCATCTTTTATATTGTCCTGATGCTAAATACTTGGCTTCTTTTCAATGTTAATGCTTTCAGCAACCAAGTTCTCCTTGGTAAGATTTTTGTAGGCCTTTCCTTTCTGGGGAAACAGAACTTTTCAAATAAAATTTTTGCTCCTGATCTTCAGTATAAGCCTGGGTAAAAGCAACAAGTGGTATCCAGGCTACAGTATGAACATGGGGTTACCTTGAAATTTGAAATTTCTTCTGACAGATTAGTCTGTTGCCTTTACTCTTGATTTCTGTAAAAATCTCAGGACATTAGCAAAATGTAGACATATTTTCTGCCAGACCATTACACACAGACCAACTGCCCATAGAGCTTTTCCTACCTGAAACCTCCTGAGCCTGGTCCTTGTAGGCTACATTTCTTCGTGCATTCTGGTCTTCTGAGCTGGGACAAGAATCTCCATCAGCCTCAGGTCACAGAATTCTATGGCTGCTTTTGCAGCCAGCAACTGCTAAATTTTCCAAACTCCTCCTGCAGATCAGCACTGAAGGCTTCTGAACCACATGGCCAGGTGGCATGACAGCCATGACCCCACTCCTGGCAAAAACCTGCCTGGATCACTTTCTCATTGCTGATCTTCAGTACCTAACACCAACAAGTTAAGCAGGACCTGTCTGTTTAGCTCATATTTTAGAGGTTTCAGTCATCGTCAGCTGGCTCCAGGGCAAAAGTGACAGGGGGGATGATCCTGGGTAGTGGAAAAGCTGTTTGTCATGGCAGCCAGGGAGCAGAGGGGAGGAACAAAGGAGGAAGGTCACTCCTCCAGGTCACATTCCCCAGTCTTAAGACCACGGTTAGCCATAGCTCCCGATGGTCCAACCTGCTTGCCAAAGCCCTGCCTATGAGCTCGCAAGGCTCCTGGGAGACATCTAGTTAAGCCCTAATGGGGACAGTGGCCCAGGACTCACAGCATCCTACTTGAGGGTCCTGCACAGATGAGGGTGCAGTGACCCAGGATGGACAGCATCTTTTCTTAGGATCCTGCAGATACTGGGGGACAGGGCCCTGTGTGGGTGCTGTAGTGATTAGGAGAACAGTGATGCAGGAAACAGTGTCCTGCCTGAGGGTCCTATAGAGATTAAGGGACAGTGACACAGAATACAGTGATTTTCCTGGATGTCCTGGATCTATTAGAGGCACAGTGGCCTAGGACACACAGCCTCCCTCCTACAGGCTCCATAGCAATTAGGGGGACAGTGACCCAGCACACACACTGCCCCTCCTGAGTGGCCTGCTGAGGTTAGGGGAGACCACAACCCAGGAGACACAGTGTCTTTCCTCAGGGTCCTGGAGAGAGCAGGGGGACAGTGATCCAGGACGCACAGCAGCCTTCCTGATGGTCTCCAGATGTTAGCGATACAGTGACCCAGGACACACTGTGCCTCTGGAGTCCTCAGGCCTCACACGGAGAAAGCAGCCACTGCCCCTTCCATGCCTTCCCAAGGTTGTTCTTAGGCAGTCGTTCTCTGTGCTCCTGTGTGGCGGGTGACGCTGAGGGTTTATAAGTGGAAAGCCCACTGGTCCTGGTGTTCGGAACCCAGTCCCATCCTCCAGCCTCAGTGCCGACAGAAGCAGATGCTTCTCCTGCCATCATTCCTCTCACCCTGCTGGTCTCACTGTGCCTCCTGGCCACCGGTCCACCTGGTGTCCTAGTGCTGGGACAGCCCGCCTCTCTACCCCTCCAGGCGACCTTGGAGCCTGTGGCTTTTACTTGGCTACAGTCCATTTCTCTCTGCTGCAGGGCTTCTGCTCTGAGAACTGGGGTTCGTCCCCTCTGTGGGCGGCGCTGGCTCCTTCTGAGGTACGAGGGAAGCCTGTTCCAGGCCTGCTGTTTGTTCTGCAGGTTCATCTTTTCTCTCTGCCTTTATCTGGGTGTCAGCGTCCTCATTGCCTGGTGTTTTATGGAAACCAGGGATGTTCAGCTGGGGCCTACATGGACGACCTCACTGATCTTAATCCCTCTTTCAAGATCCTATTTCCAGAGGGTGTCACCTTCTTAGGTCCCGGCGGTGAGGCTTCCATCGCCAAAGGCCAGAGTCAGCCCGTTACACCCTAGAGGACATCCCTCAGGGGCAGCTCTGGCAGAGAACTCGCACACAGCCACACCCTGAAGCCTGGGGCTGGGGGAGACTCCATCAGAGGACCTGGGGTGTTTCTTTCCAGTCCTCCTGACTGGTGTAAAATGCAGGCATCCTCATGGGTCCCAGCTGTCCACTCAGCCCTGCCGTCGGTTTCACTGGCTCTGTCCCCCCAGGGACAGGACAGGTGGCCTCACATCCACAATGAGACCTGGCTAGTCCTGAGGGGCCCTGGTACTGGTACATTTTTTTTTTTTTTGGTACTGGGGATCTAACTCAGGACCTTGCACTTGCCAGGCAGGTGCTTATGTCACTGAGCTCTGTCCCTGGCCCGGGCCCTGGATTCACTGTGACTTTGGGCTGGAACTGGGTTAGATTCTGCATGAGCTTGGTGTGTCTACCTGGCTCTCCCGGGAGATGAGCGGTGCCTCAGTGCTCTGGAAGGTTGGGCTTCAGTGCGTGAAGCTGGAGGTGCAGCAACCTCAGGGGGCCAGGCAGCGGCGGTCAGCAAAACCACTACTGAGGGCTTCCACACACATGGTGCAGGCGGGCCATTTTCCCGTGCTTTCCTGAGCGCCCCTGTGCCCTGTGCCTCTAGAGACTGTTGCAGGACCTCTGGGTCACTCCTCCCAGCCCCGGCTCTGGGGGGGGCTCCCTGGCCCCCAAGGCTGCCCCCATGTAGGCACCCCAGCCTGTGCCCCCCACTTCCTCCTGTGATGGGGAGGGGGATCTGGGCTTGGTCCACTGAGTTGCCCTTGGAGATCCTGGACCAGAGCACGTGAGCACTCCGCTGGGCTCCAGAGCAGCCCTGCAGGTGGGAGCTCTCCCTGAGCTGGAATGTGGGTCCTCTGCTTCTAGCGAGGCAGGGACTCCGCCCACTTGCAGTGGGGTGGCCCCTGTGGGCTCTGGAGCAGGCCCCCACCAGTTTCGCACGGGGCCTGTGACTCAGCTTCCCTTCCGCAACCAGTCCTGGCCCAAGCTCCTTGTGAAGGATGGAGGGCTTTGTGTAGCACACTTTGGTCCAACAGCCAGGGTTGGCACTACCAGGCTGGCCTCTGGCGCGGGGGTCTGATGCTGGCTATCAGTGGGAGAGCCTGTGTGGGAGCGAGTGGCCACCCCTGCACCAGTAGCACAGAGACAGAGCAGACCACAGCCCCAAGGCCCTGCCGACTGCCCCTGGCCCAGGCTAAGCCGCCTGGGGACTGGGCTCTGAGCTATGGCCTCAGGACACTGAGCAGCCAGCCCCGGCAGGGGTCTCTTGGTCGCGTGCTGACTGTTGCTCTGGCCTCTGGAGCCCCGTGGACATCTAAGAAGGGGTGTGCGCCTTGGTGTTGGCACTCTGAGTGCACCGATGCAAGAGGTCTTGCTAACATCTAAATCAAGTTGCAGGCAAACCGGAGCCCGTGACGCCCGACCTGCTTGGGCATGCAGGATACCAGTGCCTGCAGAGGCCGTGCTGCTGCGGTCGCCTGTCCACACTCACTGCCCGGCGTCTGTAGCTCAGCCCTGGACAGGGCGGCGCTGGGAGGCTGACAGCACCCGCTGACAGCGGGCTGCCCGTGATAGGCTCTGCAGTGCAGCCCCTTGGGTTGCTCTGGGCTGAGGGCCCTCTCACCTGCGCCAGAGCCCAGACTCAGCCTCCAGTGCCCTGGGGCCGGTGCACCCTGGGGACTGCCTGGACCTGGTCTCAGCTGCAGGACGCTGGGTGCCCTGGGTCTGGCTGCTTCAGGGTTAATGCTCAGCAGTCCCTGGAAGGAGCAAACGGTCCCACCAGGCACTGGTTTGTAAAATGAATTCTCAATGTGTAGCCCACAGAAGACCATTGGTTGTGGTCCATAAATAAAAGCAGTGCTGACGTTTATTGTTGTAGGGAGTAATTATAATGTGTGGGCCTGGCCTCTCACACGGCTCAGTGCCTCGTCTGGACCTGCGCGGCGAGACCCATTAACTTCTGCGCTCTTTCACGGGCGCGCGATGGCCCACTGCAGGCTGATCAATATTTCATCTGCAGAACATCTTGACTGAGGATGTCGGGACCCATTGTGGGGCTGCTGATAATGACTCCTTTATTCCGGCCAACTTGTAGGAACAAGAAGATAAAGAAAAGGGCAGAGAGTTATAGCATGTGCTCAGGAAAGTGCTGTGCAGGCTGCGAGTGAACACAGAGCCCTCAGGATGGCGGGAGCGGCAGGAGGAAGTGCGCTCCCCACGCAGGAGGGGCTCTTGGCACAGATGTCCCTCGACACGCCGCAGATCTAAGCAAGCTGGGATAAGTCTCAGCATGCATTGTCCTGTCCGAGATTGATGCTGCTGTCCTTTGAGCAACAGACATGCATTTCCCCCGTGCTTTATTTATTTATTTATTTATTTATTTATTTTTTCCCCGGTACCGGGAATCGAACTCATGACCTTGCGCTTGCCAGGCAGGTGCTGTGCCACTGAGCTAAATCCCCAGTCCTCCCCATGCTCTAAGTAACTGAAGGATTCCTCCTACAGTGTGCGCTGTGCCCCATGCCCTCCCTCAAAACAGCTCGGGGGCCCGACTCTTGCCTGATCCTGACTCCCCAGTGCCAGCTCTCTGCTCTCCAGTGATTCCCACACGCCGTCCCCATATCCAGGCAGACGCAGAACTGGACGAAAAGGCGCGAGTGCAGTGTGTGGTGGGGGAGCTGGACACCAGACACCCACAGGGTGGGTGAAGAGCTGCCCCGTCAGGCCACAGCTCTGGCTGATTCCAAACAGTTGCGTTCATGGTGTTCGCAGCACACGCCCCACACCGTCCTCACCACGGGAGAGACTCCGATAAGCAGGAGGCAGGCAGCAGAGTTCCGGCAGCTGGCCAAGGTCAGGCAAGGGGACACGAGACAGGGGGGGGGGGGATCCAGCCACTGGACTCTGGATCCCCGCCTTTGTAAAGCCAGCCTTGCTGTCTCTGCTATCAGCACTACCTAGATGGCCACGAGGTCCTCTGGGCCACCCCTCCTTCCTGATGAGCCACCTGGGGTGGGTATCCTGGGAGGGGACAGAGAGGGCCACATCCTTGGAGCCCGGAGCCCCACCCGGGAGACGGGAGCTTGGGCCCATGTCCCCGCACCTGCGGGCCCAGGGTTAGCGTCTGCTGGATTTCCCCTGGCTGAGGTGCAGTGTGGGAGGCTGGGGCTGGGGTCGGGGAACCACTGGGCAGTGAAGGGGCCTGCATAAAGCAGAGCGAAACACGTCTCCCACTAAATCCTAAAACAGCCACATTGTAAAACAGTTTAATGGCACAGGACCAAGACTACGAACACAGGAGCACATTCGTAACAAATGTGAAGAAGATGGGGAAGGTGCTTAGGAGGAGTTTTATATATAAATTTAAAAAGTGACAAAACAACAGAAAATACCACAAAAGCACAAATGGGCGACTAACAACAGAAGGAGAAAATGCCCTGAAGCCATGCCCTGCCTCATTAGCAACTCACAGAACTGCAGCTTCCGCCTGTGCCTCACCTCAGCCCGCCACACCACCTCGGGGCCCTAGGCTCTCCTCTCAGAGTTGCATTGTGTCCCAGCGGTGAGGAAGTACCCCGACAGGCCCTGAGCGGGGAGGGGGGCGTGTCACTCAGAGCCTGGACCCTCACTCTCCGTGCTCACACACGGGCGCTGGCCCTGGAGTACCTTCCTTCCGTCAGTGGGGTTGAGACCTGTCACCGCCTCCAGTGCCAGGACCAGGGCTGGACGAGCAGTGTGCCCAGCTCAGAGGTTACAAATGTCGACGGGTCCCAGCTGTCGTGGCTGCAGCTGACCAGCACATGACAGCCATGGAGCACACACAGAACGAGGGGACCCCGGCGGGAAGATCACTGTGGACGCTGACGTTTGAATCTCACACCGTAAGGTGTTCTGCTTTTGCCCCTCCCCCACTCTAAAAATGGAGTCAGTTTTAGCTCAGACCAACCCGGGCGGTGTGGGTCATGTTAGACCCAAGTGCTGAGTTTTTATCTTTCACTGAATTTTCGGGTACACTTAGGGGCACACCCAGGCTTCTTCAGGACAGGAGAGGACGGCAGTTCCAGCAGTGAGAAGAAGGACCCGTGGGTGGGCTGTGGTGGACCTCGACGGGGAGGGGAAGGGGCCTGGGGTCCCTGTGAGTCACCAGTGTTACTTTCCTGTTATCTGGGAAAAGCAAAGGAAGAAATGCGAATGACAATCTTAGTGTGTCCCCTTGGCATGGTTGATTTTTATTTTCTGCTTTATCTTTTTCCAAACTTTCTAGTCTTTCTACCTAAAATACATCAAGTAATTATTTTATAATTTAAAAGGGGAAATTTTAAGTTCATGTGAGACAAGACTGTGAGACACCGGGCAGTAAAGCAGAGGGAGAGCGCCGGACTGCCCACGCTGGCGGGGCTGGGGCTCCGTGTGGAGGACGCCGGGGTTGGATGTGGGAAGAGGTCAGCGAGGCCGGGGAAACACCGATGTGCAGCCCGAGGGTCTCCCCAGGGCGCCGCTACAGAATGAAGCAACAGCGCGTGTCCAGTGGGCCTGGAGGACAGCATCTCGGGGTGCCCACTGGGTCACAGAGCTGGCTGAGTCCGCCCGAGCTCCCGTCCAGAACAGGGCTCCCCGCTAGGAGACGCAGCTGGGGATGGTGCAGGTGAAGGAGAAAGAGGTGAAGAGGCAGGAGACGCGGAGGATCTGGGTCTTCCCAGCGGGGCTCCTGCTGGTGCTCTCCGGGGGAGGGACCACTGCACAGAGCTTCCTGCCCGCCGCCTCGTCTTCACACACTGTCTCTTCTTTGGGTTCTGCCTCAAATTATCATTCTTCCAGCTTCCGTCGTAATGCTATTTTTGACGGTGACTACTCGAAGTGTGTTTTTTAATTTACAAGCTTGTGAAGGCGGTGTTCTAGTGGTCATGTAGCTGGACATCCCTGCGGCTGGGTAACACACTCCATGGCCTTCCTTGGAACACGCTGAGTCTTGGTGCTATTGGGCCCAGTATTTCATCCATTTGCTGAAATCTGAAAAGCGTGTGGACTGCACAGTGCCCGGGACAGCAGTCCATTTCGTTTCCATTCACGACACCTGTGAGTGCCTCTGCCAGCTCTGTGGCGTGCTTTGTGGGTTTCGGGTTGTGTTAGGAAGGTCTTCCTGTGTGTGTGCAGCTTCCTGTGTGTCTCTGTGAAGCTTTGGTGGTCCTGGCAGCTCGGTTTGAGACCACAGTACTAGTCGTGTGAATTATCCTGTTTCTTCTGGTAATGGTTGGTGCCAGGCGTTCAGCTGTCGTGTCGTTGGGAGAGGGAAGGCCGGCTTCCTTCGGCACATGGTGGTGTCTGTCAGGAGCAACCCCCAAGCTCTCACGCACTCGGAGGAGGGGCTGGGGAAGGAGACTGGACGGTGGAGGCCCCAGAGCCGACTGCTGTCAGGAGCTGCTTGGGGTCCCTGGGGTGTGACCTGGAAGGGTATCGCTCCCTCCCTGGCCTCTCCCTTCCTGTCTGCTCCTGGCCACTGCGCTGTGGGCAGCTCTCCTCCACCCAGACCTTCCCTCCACGCCATTCTGCCTGGAGCTGGGACCACGCGAGGACTGGGACTTCGGATGCCGTGGCCAGAAGTGTGTCAGGCACTGTGTCTTAGTGACAAGGAACGTGGCCAAGATGCATTGCTTATGCAAATACTCCTTCCAGACCTTCCAGTTCCGTTTTGAAAATGATCCTTCATAAGATCAGTCAAGCCATCTGTAAGTGTCATGAGCACTTGTTTTGTTTAACCCTATCCTGGAATTGTGCACCTCTGGTCGTACCATTGTCCCATGGTCCTTGGCCTCCTCTCCCTACACTCTTTGGAATATAATGATATATTTTATCATTTCACTTTCTGCACATTCTTTCCACTATTTTGTTTGTTTGATTTTTATTCTTCTATTTTAGAGATTCTTTCAGCTGTATGTCACATGCCAAAAATAAAGTTAATGAATACTCCTTTTTCTCCCAGATGATAAAGATCCTAGAACATTTTAATGCACATTTACTTTCCTCATAAGTTTGGTACAGTTGTTGAGTATTTGGGTTGCATATGGGTGGCTTTAAGTCCAGACACGATTATCTTGTGCAATCTGTAGTGATTCAGTTTACCCACACATTTGCTCTCTCTTCCATTTTAAATCTCAAAATTCAAATCTGGGATTATTTCCATTCTGCCAAAAACAGAGTTTTTAGAATGTGCTTAAGTGTGGCCTGGCTGCTGGCTACTTCTTTCCTGTTTTCTTTGCTTTTCTTTTTCTCCCTTTTCACTGGGTTCTGGGGTTCTAGAGATTCCTTCTCGGTTCTTTTCGTGCTGACCAAAGAATTGGGAAAAACAAAAGCAAAGGAAGGGAGGTTTTACATTTATTGCAGGTCGGAGAGGAGACGTCCTCTGCGGTGAGGACCAATTAGAAGTAGGGACAGGAACACACTCCACAAGGGGAGCAGACCACTGTGAATGGGAGAGCACCAGGGCCAAGAGCTCAGCAGCAGCCATCTCTTGTATCCTCCACCCCTCAGGCTGATGTCAGGTCCAGGCCATCCTACCAGAAACCTGTTTTAATTCTCACTAGAAGAACTGAAGATAGCCCCTTCTGATTGGTCCTAGATGCAGGGCTTGGGTTCATGTCTCCTAGATCTCTGTGATTGGCAGGTCACGCCGACTTGCCCAGTCAGTTTGCCATGCCCTCACTTCCTTCATGTTTGAAAGAACGTTGTGGATCTGGGTGTCCATGGTGGCGGTGGTTTCCTCTTGGCACATTTGTGATGCAGTGGCTCCGTCTCCTGGCTCCGCCTGCCCTGTGAGCCGTCTCCCTGGTTGCTTCTCAAGCAGCTTGTGAACCCCCATCCGAAATCTTTGAACTTCTGGTCTGTGGTTTGCAAGAAGCTGCCTTCTGTTTATTTATCCTGCTAGGGCTCACTGGACTTCCTGAGCCCAGGGACTAGACTGTGTTTATCTGTTCTAGAGAACTCTGTCACTGTACTTAGTTGTTCTGTGGACACACCCCTCCTCTTGGACTCCCATCCCCTGCACCTGGACTTTACTCTGTCCTCACTCTGTTGCCACTCTGTGTTTCGTTCCGGCCAACTTCTCCGAATCCTCCCGTGGCCTCACTGATCCTGCCTCGGCTCTGGGCTGGTCTGTGGAGAAATCACTGCTGAATGCAAGACAGCCTCTCCCATGCCTTCCTGCGAATCCCGCTGAATCTGACTCAAATTTGCTCAGTCATTACTTCCTGCATCTTCTTAGTTTTGTTATAAATTCCTTTTTCTACTTGGTTTTTTTGAACGTGCCAAACATCCTTCAAAATTCTGAAAATCTTCATCATCTGGAGTCTTTCCTGCTCCTGTCTGTTGTGTTTATTTTGCTGTTTTTCTGTCCGCTTGCTTGGTACCAGCTTCTGTCATGGGGTGACTAAGTGCTTATCAGTAAACTTATTCATTTATGACTGAGGATAAAGACTTGCTACTCTGCATTTTGTTCTGCCAGTGGCCTGGGGTCTCCAGCAGTCTAGTACTGTCTAAGAAATAAGACCCTCAAGGCCATGGGCAGCAGGACACTGTGATGCTGACTATGGGGGCACACGGCATGGGTTACCTGTCTGTGGACTTCTCCCCAGGATCCTGGCCCCTGAGGGGTGCTGGTGCCTCCTAGCTCTTATCTCCTTCACACCTAGAATTGCAGTGGGAGGCAGGAGACAATCTGAGCATCAGTGATCCCCCTGCCCTTGTAGACTAACATCACTTGGTGGGTGATTCTGGGGTCAGGGTGCGGTGCATCTGTCCTGGACCACCCGTGGCGTCTTCTGCAGAAAACTCATTCAATGGAGAAAGGTGAAAGCTTTACCCGAGGAGCCGCCCTGCACCCATCTGAGCACAAATTCTGATGCCCTCGGTCTCCACTCTTGCAGCTTTGGACCCCAGGGGCTGTCGTGACTCCTACAAATGCAGTGATGGGGGCCAGCCCAGCCTTCAGCCCAAGAAGAAGCTCTTCCTTTCCTCCTATGGCAGCTGGAAAGATCCCTCCTGCCACCTTGGGAGTGGAGAATCGGCCAGCTGCATGCAGAAGGGCCACGCACAGGGCCGAGCCACCTGGGAAGGGACACACCCACCCCCAGCCCTCCTAGCCAGTCCATCCCACCTAGAGGGACAAACCTGAGAGGACACAGCCAGGGTGAGGACCACACAGAGCGGTTGCAGGAATACAGAGGTGCCCTCCTCTTGCTGCCGCAACAGCTTCGAGGACCCTGGGCACAGGGCAAATGGAAGAGCCGCAGGCGCAGAGGATTCTCCACTTGCTCTTGACGCCAAGGTCGGACAATCTGATTTCAGGTGACTTGGTTTTTGTTTTTTTTTTGACTGGGGATTGAATTCAGCACCTTTGCGCTGAGCTACATCCCCAGCTCTTTTTAATTTTTTATTGCCAGATAGGGTCTTGCTAAGTTGCTAAGTAGCCCAGGTTGGACTTGACCTTGTGACCCTCCTGCCTCAGCCTCCAAGAGTACTGGAATTAGAGGCGTGCACCAACATGAGCAGCTTGTTGGCTTTTTTTTCAGTGGACGGTATTGTTTATTGCATAATCAGACAATTCCCAGGACTGTCTAAATGCTCCTGATTTTGTGTCTGGTCTCTCGTGGTCCTCTGGATTGGACAAGTGAGCTGGAACTGTCCACAGTGCTGCACTCAGGCAGCTCATATCCTTGTAAAAGCCACGACTGTTTTCATAAGTGACTAGAACGGGCTGCCCTGTGTTGTTTATTTCCTTGCTAGGAGGGAAAATGTAGTAAAATATCTGTGATTGTGGACAGAAGGCTGCATCAGCGCTGCCCAGTCGTAGGTGCTTGTGCACAGTTTAGTGTTTGAAGGAATCCTCTCTTCAGAATCTCCTCCTGGAGGGAGCCAGGGCAGAGCTGGGCGGCTCCTGGCCTCCCTTGGAGGAAGTGGCCACTGCCTCTCACGGCCACAGCAGCTTTTGTGTTTCAGGAGGGGCTTATGGCTGGGGACCACAGGTCCAGGGTGGCCTCT
Source organism: Chinchilla lanigera (assembly GCF_000276665.1). Taxonomy (NCBI): domain Eukaryota; kingdom Metazoa; phylum Chordata; class Mammalia; order Rodentia; family Chinchillidae; genus Chinchilla; species Chinchilla lanigera. The sequence continues at coordinate 1,114,956 of NW_004955504.1, forward strand.
GCGCCCCTGCCCAGCATCCTCCTTGGGCTCAGGGATTCCTCCAGGGAGCCGTTCGGTCAGGGCTTCTCCCGGGAAGGAGCAGAGGGGCCAGTGGGTGCCCGCAGGTGCTGTAGCACCTAGGGTCTGGGTCTGGCGGGATTGGGTGCTCGGGGCTGGGTGTGGGGTCTGGGGACGAGGGACTGAGGTCCACCAGGTCCACCAGGACCTTGTAACCACTGCACTTCCAGGCCACCCCCCTCCTTCCATGCTGGCGTCCCCACCGGGATGCTATCCCTGCCCTCAGCTTAGGGATTCTGCCCCGACCTACGGAATCGGGTGGGCTTTCCAGAGTTTCAGCCAGGTGTTCTCAGTTATTCCTGTGTGCATTAGCATTTTACAAAATGCTCAGGAAAATAGCTTTCCCCCAGATGTTCTCTGCCACTCACAAGGGAGCTTCATGCAGGAAGGGTCGGTCTCCAACTCGACTGCCCCGAGGCTCCTGCCCTGCACTGCCACACATCCTCCGTGGTGCCTCTCCACACTTCCCACCAGGCCCCTCCCGGCTCTGCTGAAGAGGGTGCAGCATGTTGAACCCACCCAAGAGGAACTCTCCGCTGAGTCTGAGAAGTGGGTGGACACGTGGGCAGTCGGACCATGTCCTTGGAGCCCTGTGCATCCGAGAGAGTCCAGCAGCTGCTTCCTATCCCCATGCATCGCACTCTCAGGATTCAGTGTGGTCTGCAGCTGCAGCAGTATGTCCCCTGACACGCGCACTTGGCCCTCCAACTTCCCCGCTGCGTGCTGCTCTGCTCAGACTCACTGCTGTATCCCTGCCTCTCCTTTCCCGTCCAGATACGTTGGATTAGTTGAACATATTGAATTCCATTTTAATTTATCTGTTCACTTTCTAACCCTACCTCTTCTTGTAATCATTTTGGTGGTTGCCACGGGGATGGCCATACTCATCCTCTGCCCATGCTTCTGGGCGTGATGGTGTTGTCTGAACAAATCCTGTGTACAGTGAAGAAAACCAGAGATGATGATGGATAGAATCCACCTGAGCACCAAGCACCTCTGCACAGCTGTGCGTGCTCTGGCATGGTGGCGTCCCCCTCGGGATGCTGGCCGCTGGGCACTACCCTGGCTGTGTACCCTTCCGCAGCAGGAGAAGGGACAGCACTGACTGTGGCTAGCCCAGGAAAGACAGAAACTCAAACTCTGAAGAATGGTTCCTGCTGAACGTGTATGGCTTTTGTCCCATCATAAAGACAACAACAACAACAAAGCCGGCAAGTGGAAGCACTGTAAGTGGGGCTATCTGTGCCTTTGAGAAGATCTTTGCTCTTTCCTTAGGGTGAACATCCCACTCCTTCCTGGGGAGGGTGAAACCTCTGTTGTCATGTGTAACTCTTCACACACCCCACTCAGCCTAATTTCCATGTGAATTACTTCTGTCCTGGGCGTGGACCTCAGGAGGCACTGCTGTAGTTTTGCTGTCCACTGTGTAGTTCTGTCCATTGTAAAGGGCTTAAGAGGAAACTATCTGATCACTATGCACGCCTACCGACGCCACCATAAAGAGCTGGTCTCTGCTGGTGTCCTTTCCCTTCCCCCCGATGCCACTGTGTGACACAGCCTGGATGCCAAACAGTTCTCCTACTTCCCTTTTTTGGGGTTATTTTTTGCCTTTTCCTTGAGGAACGTTCTCTCTAAACACAGCGGTCTTTGTGTGAAACTGGTTCACAGTTTCATTTTTCTTTCAAGACTGTAAAAATGTCACCAGCTGTGTGTGGAACCATTGAGGTTATTCCTCTGCCTGATTTTAAAATGCTGCCTTTAACTTTAGTTTTAAGAAGTTTGACTGTGATCACCAGTGTATAGTTTCCTTTGTTTGAATTGTCACATTCATCATTTGTCTAGAATCCAGGATTTGACCTGTTTGGCAGTCTGTATTGACTTTAAAATTATTCACTTTATACCAAATGTAATCTATTGTCAAGACCATTGAATGACTATTTTTAAAATTTTTTTTTCGGCTCTGGAATTCCCACTTCCCTTTCTTTCTTGAGACTTTCCTGTACTTTCATTAATTGGGAGTATATTTTCATTTATGTCTTTAACTTCTTGTCTCTTCCAGCATACAGTCATATTGGGCCAGCCTCTGTTATTGTCTCATTTTTTGTTTTTCTTCAAAAATCTGTTGATGTTGCAGTGTACAATGGATATTGTTAATTGTTCTTGCCATGTATTTTAGAGATGTATTATTTGTATTTTGTTTAGTATGCAGAAGAGTTGGCAGAAAGTCAACTTGGTTTCTTCTTGGTTATGACAGTTTCCTTTCTCCTTCCCTTCCTCTATCTCTTCTTTCCCTTCTTTCTTTCCTGCTAGAGTTTGGGTCTTGAATGTTTCCTAAAGGCCCCTGTGTTAAGGGTGTGGTACTACTGGGTAGCTGGTGGAACTGTAGGGGCAGGCCCAGTGGGAAGTCTGAGGTCATGGACACCTGTCCTTGAAGAGAACCCAGCTCCTCCTCTTTTCATTCATTCCTGACGTCAGGTGAGCAGGCTTTGCCTCACCTGCTTCCACTCTGATGTGCAACCTCTCCAAGGCCCCAAAATGATGGGTTAGTCTGAGCATGGACTGAAGCCTCCAGATTTCTGAGCTAAATAACCCTTTTCTCCTGCTAAATTGATTACCTCCGGTATTTTGTCATAGCAGTGGAATCTATAACAAATCGTGCTGACATAATTTCTGGCCTTTCCTCCTCCTCCTCCTCTCTCTTCTTGATGACTGTATTCATTAGCTTTCTATCACGGAGACCACAGCCTGCAGGATAAGAGTTTTGCTTTGGCTTCTGCGGCTGGTTTCATGGTAGAGGGCAGGAGAAAGATGCTCACTTCATGGTGACCAGGATGTAGAGCAGAATATTTTTCGGCATACAAAACAAGCTATCAAGACACGCAGAGACGTGGGTGAGGCTGCGGTATGTATGTCTAAGTGAGAGCCTGATCCGGAACAGAAGCAGAGAGGAAGGGGCCAGGACCAGACAGAGTCCCCAAGGCCATGGCTCCATGACCACCTAGACATGCCCAGAAGTCTGTTCTACCAGTACCCCCGGTGGCTCCCAAGCCAGTCAGGTTGACACCCAGCTCAAATATCACAGTAACTTTAAAAAGGTTTGAGTCCCTGGTCAGGTTTTTATAGAATGCCCCTCAACTGAGAATTTCCTAATGTTTTTCTCACTATTAGACCTGGGCAATGGGTATTTTGGAGAAACTCCTAGACAAAAACTATAATCTTCATCAAATTAAGTCTTTTTCCACTTAATCTAACGAAGATTCACTATGTTCTGTGACATTCCGTGGGTTTTGGCAAGTGCTTATTGCTCTGTGTTCACCATGAGGCTGTGGCGCATCATAGTTTTCTTGTCCTAGGAGAAGTCTGTGCTTCACCTACTCAACCTCCAGCTCTCGACCCGCTTCCTGTTTCCAGGTAGCACTATCTCTTTCTGCCTCTACCATCTGCCTTTTCCAGAATGTCATGTGGTTGGCACTGTTAAGATGTGTAGCTTTTCCGGATCGGGCTCTCACTTAGACATACATACCGCAGCCTCACCCACGTCTCTGCGTGTCTTGATAGCTTGTTTTGTATGCCGAAAAATATTTCATTTTACTGTTACACTACAGTTTATTTTGCAACTGCTGGATCATAGGGTAGGGTGTATTTAATTTTGTAGGAAACTGTCAAACTGTCTTCTAAGTGCTTGTATCACTTGGCAGTGAAGTGAAGGGGATTCCTGTTGTTCTATATCCTGATCAGTATTTGGTTCTGTCCCATTTTTTCCTTTTACATCCCGGCCATTCTAATGTGCATATTCCACTTCGTTTTGGTTTGTAATCCTCTGGTGACCAATAAGAATCACTATCTTTGCATACATTTATTTCCCAGTTATATCTTCTCTCACGGTGAGGTGTTTATTCAGATCTCTTGCCCATTTGTAAGGTGCATTGATTTCTTACTGATATTTTAAGTTTTCAGTATGCTTTGGTTACAAATCCTTGTCCGATACACATTGTACAAATTATTCTTCCAAGAAAAAAACACTATGGTTTGTCTTTTCTTTCTCTTAATGTTATTCATGGAGTGCAAGAGTTTAATAAACTGCAATATATTTTTTTCTCTTTTGTGGATTGGGTTATTAATGTTATATTTAAAAACTAGCCACCAAACTTCAGATGCTGTGTTTTTATCAAGGAATTAAAGTCTTATAATTATGGGCTTTGTATTAAAGAATGGCATCTAGCATGAGTTAATTTCCTTTGAAAGGATTGAAGGGTGTGCTGAGGTGACCTCCCTCCTCCCTCTCTCCTCCCTTGCTCCCTCCCTCCTTCCCTGACTTTTCCTGTCTTTCTTTCCCAGAGGCTTCCAGTTTTTCCAGGCACATTTTAACCCGAGTGCTTGTACTTCCTCACTGAGCTGCTTCTGCTCCTTTGCGGAAGCTCAGCTGACTGCTTTGTGTCCATTTCACTCTGCATTGCTGCTGTGTCTTTTCTCTTGCTGGTACCGCAGTGTCTGGACTGTGCAGTCCCATCTGACTTGCAAAACTGGGTGGTGCTAATCCTCTGACATTGTTCTTATTTAGTGTTATTTGGCTGTTCTGGCCCTTTTGCCTTTCCGTATAAATTTAGAGTCAGTTTGGTACTATCTGCAGGATGACTTTTGGTTGGAATTTTGTAGAATGTATACATCAAGTTCATAAAAAATGTCATTTAACCTTGCTCAGTTTTCTAATCCATGAACATAGAGCACCACTCCACTTATTTAGATCTTATTTTTCCTTTTGTCAATTTTTGGAGTATTTCATATATAAGCCCTGTACGTATTTTGCTAGATTTATTACTAAGTATTGTCATTATGTCTGATGCTATTCTAAATAGCATTGTTTTAAACTTAAACATTTCAATTATTGATTACTAGAAGATAGAGGCAGTGTTTAAATTCTGTTTATTGATCCTGTATTCTACAGCACTGCTGGGTTCATTTATTCCAGGATGTTTAATTTTAGATGGGCAGGGCTTCCTAACTAAGCAGCCATGCCATTGCTAATAGAGTTTACTTCTTTTCCCCAATGTACATATTTCTTATGTCCTTTTTTGGTCTTACTTCAGTAGTGAGGACTTTCAGAGTGACACTCAGCGAGCCTGGTGACAGAGGACGTCATGCCTTTTCCTTACTCTTAGAAGGAAAGAATACAATTTCTGGCATTTAATTATGATGCTATCAACAGGTTTTGAGAATAGATTTTTAAAATAAATCATTATCTTGGAAGTTACTCTCTGAGCTTCGTGTGCTAAGAGTTCATGGAAGTTACTCTCTGAGCTTCGTGTGCTAAGAGTTCTTACTTTGAATTAGTACAGAATTTTGCCAAACGACTTTTATGTCCCAGTCGATGCAATTGTGTGATTTTCCTTCTTGGCTCATGGGTACGGCAATTCCACTGGGTTGCAAATTGTGAGCCAGATTTGCAGGCCCGGAGGAAATCCTGCTGTGCAGTGGTTCCCCGCGCCTTCTACCACTCCTGGATTTGACCGGCTAGCATTTTATTCAGGACTTTCTCACCTACTTTATGGCATGTGTTGGTGTGTAGCTTTCCTTAAGTGTCTGCCCGGTTTCGGAGCTAGGAAAATGCTCCCTTGAATCGGTCCTTTTTTTTTTTCCTTGTCTTTTTGAGACAGGGTCTCAATATGCAGTTTGGGCTGGCCTGGAGCTCACTTTGTAGCTCAGGTTGGCCTCAAACTCACAAGGATCCTCCTGCCTCAGCCTCCCGAATGTTGGGATTACAGGTGTGTGCCCCAATGCCAGGCTTTTTTTTTCCTGTCTTGAATTGGTTTTAACCCTAACTTTCTAACATGTTTTTTCCATTTCTAGGTTCTAGCAGAGATCACGAACAACTGGTGTCACTCTCTCTTAGGTATCTGGATTAATTAGTTTGTGAACCTTGTGCTTTCTACTTTGGCAGCATATGAATTTTTGATCCCTCTGCTTTAGTCAATACGGAGGTGTGCAGGTTGTCCGTCTCTAATTCCCTTTGCATAGGCTGTGCTGGAATTCGCCTTTCAAGGAAAACCCGCCTTCTAAACTCGCAGTGGTGGACATTCGGGTGTTCTCAGCACCTCTGAATGGCGCTTCTAATGTAGACAAGGTCAGGAGTGACATGGCCTCTTTTGTTTCAGATTGTGATAATGTGTGTGTTCTCCCTGTTTTCTCTCCTGAACCAGACCTGGCTGGTGACTGGTACATGTTGCTGGTCTCAGAGGATCAGCTCATATTTCCCCCACTTTCCTATTTGAGCTTTATCAGTTCCTACCCCAGTTTCCTTTCTTCTGCTTCCTTTCTGCCTCTATTGCTCTTCTTTGTGTGGGTTCTCAAGTGGGAGCTTAGAACACTGATTTTTAGCTTTTTCTTCTTTTTTACTCTATAGCTCTAATGCCATACATTTATCTCTAAGCACTGCCCTTCCACATCCCACAAATTGACAAGTTGTACTTTCATTTTTATTTGGCTCAAAACATTTTAAAATTCATCTTGAGAATTCTGTGGTCTGTGTTCATTAAATGTCCAGTGTTTAATTTCTAACCATTTATACCTCTTTCTCTAATTGATTTCATTTTGTTGAGACAAGATCTCATTATGTAGTTCAGGCTGGACTGGAACTTGCAGTGATCCTCTTGCCTCAGCCTCTTAGGTACAAATTCTGGGATTACAGGTGTGTGCCACTGCACTCAGTGTTCCTGATTTCCATTTTAACCTCCTCGTCATGGAGAACACACTGTGCATGATTCCTGGTCTTTTAGGTCTGTGGGTATTCTTGGGCCCAAACACTACCTTGGAGAACATTCCATTTCAGCTTGAGAAGAATGTGTACTCTGCTGCCAGTGGATAGACTATTTTCTAGATATTAATTAAATAAAGTCACTTGATAGTGTTTAGGTTGATTATAACACTATTGATTTTCTGTTTTCTTTTCCTTTTTTTTTGTCTTTTTTGCCAAGATTTCACTGCACGGTCCAGGCTGGCCTTAAACTCACTTTGTACCCCAGGATGGCCTCAAACTTGCAGTGATCCTCCTGCCTCAGCCTTCCCAGTGCTAGGATTACCGGTGTGAGCCACCATGCCTGGTGATTTTGTGTTTTCTTGATCTGTCCGTTTCTGCAAGGCTGCCGAAGTCTCCGCACGGAGCAGTGGGAGTGTGTTTCTCCCGCAGCTCCTTCAGGTTTTCCCCTGCCCACTTTGGCATCTCTTTGGGGTGTGTTCTCTTAGAACCATCTTCCTGGGGATTTGGCCCTTTATTATTGTGCAGTGCTGTTACCTCACCCCGATGCGCACCTTGCCCTGAAGTCTCCTTTCTCCGAAGCTAACACAGCCATCAAGTGCTTCTGCCGGCAGCGTGAGCACGGTTCACCTTTCCATCCGTTCACCTGCGGTCCTCCCACACCTCCACGCTGAAAGTGGGCTTTTTGCAGTTCAGCACATAGGGTTGATGCTTGCTTTCTTAAGTCACTAATGCACTTTGATAATCTTTCTCTCTGTTTGGTGTAGTTAGACCATTCACTTTAAAATGCTCATTGATCTAATTGGGTTCACATTAATCACTGGTGTAACTTTTCTACTCACTGCCAAAGGCTTTTAGTTCTAACTTCTGTGGTTTAAGTCAAGCACTTAATAACTGTATTCTATCCTCTCTGTCAACATGTTAAACATTTAGAAAAACAGTCATTGCTGTAGAATTTACAATATATATTTTAACTTATCTATGCACACTGTTATGGTTTGTGCCTAGATGTCTCGCCAAAGCCTCATGGAGTCACAGGTGGGGCTTTTTTAGAAGTGGCTGGAGCTAGAGTGTGTGATTGATTCATGGTGCAATGCTGGGTTTAAGGTTTTGAGATTACTGATTGGTTTGGCACTGTCCTACTCCTGGTAGCCTAGATAGAATATAAAAGGGGCAAAAAGATACTGCTAAGGTCCCTTATTGCTTTGCTATCTTATGCCCACCACAAATATTTCTCCTTTGTGAGTTCTGTGTGTCACACCACGCTGTTTTGGAGCCAGCTGATTGTGGACTGAAACCTCTGCAAACTGCGTGCCAAATAAAACTTTTCCCTTTTAACTTTGGGTGTTGGATATTTTGTCTCAGCAATGAGAAAAGTAACTAAGACAACCACCTACAAGCAAGACTATTCTACAACATGTACAGTGCAGGAACTTGGAGCAGAGAATCCTGAAGTTATCCCTGTCATCCTTAGTGTAGTAGACAGCTTTCCTGTCACTGGAACAAAATACTCCACACCTACAGTGTTGGAGGTTTAAAGGGGAAGAGGTTTCTTTGGATCATGGTTTTAGATGATTCAGTACATGGTCAGCTGATTTCCATGAAGAAATGGCATGGCAGAAGGCATAACAGATAACAGGTGCTGCACTCTGGCATCCAAGAAGCAGAGAGAGAAGGGAGGAGCAAGGAACCAGGTCACCTTTTGGGATCCACCTCTTCCACCCAGGCTCTACCTCCTAACAGCACACTGGGCTCTGAGCTCATCAGAACTTGAATCCACTGGTGAGTACAGCAGCCCACCATCAAATAGTCCTCCCAGAGCCCCACCTCTGGCTCCGGGGACATTTGAGATCAAACCTTGACACTGGAGCGCGTTGCTGTCACTTCATTTGCCCGCGTGCTTTCATCAGTATATTTTACCTTGGTGTGTTCTACGTCCCCTTTCTTCTTGAAAACCCCTTTCATTGTTTTGGAAGGGGAGGTCTCCCAGGGGTAAATTCTGTCGGGGAGGTTCTTTGTTTGTTTGTTTGAGAAATCTTTACTTTTCTTTCCTGCTTGGAGATTAATTTCACTGGTTGTAGAATTCTAGTATTTTTCTTTGTAACAATTCAGGTGTTTTTCCTGCTCATTCCCCGCTTTCATGATGTCCCCGAGACGTCTGCTGTGAGGCCTGCCCTTGTCCCTTTGTGGGTGTCTTTACCCTGCAGCTCTGATCACAGTGTCTGCCTGTCCCTGCCCTTCTAGAGCTTGCAAACCTTTTGTTCACGTTCTGTGTTTCTGCCCTTCCTCTCCTCCCGCCTCTTTCCTTTTGGGCGTGTCCTGACCCGAGTCCTCTGAGAGCCTCACCGTGGCTCGGAGTCTGTCATCGACATCAGAACCTTCCCGGCCATTGTCCCTGCACATGTGCTCCACTTCCCTTCCCCTTTCTTCTCTCTCTGGGGCTCCAGTTCCACGCACTCTGTGATGTCCCCATGCACCATCTCTGACTCCTTTGTTCTTCCTTCTTTTTTCCTGTCAAGACAGGAAGTAGCCCCTGGCCTGTCTCCCATTCCTGGCCCCTTGCTGGGCATGTGTTGGGGAGCTGGGGAGCTGTCGTTTTGCCCTCCATTCCTGCTTTGGTGGTCTAGTATACAGTGTGTTGTCATGGTTTGGGGCTTATTTTGCAAGGGAGAGCAATATAATACAGGACATATATTCTATATGGTTATTTATAGTAGTCACCCAAGACTGATATACAAACAGAGTGCAGGAAATCTGTCCATACACTGTAGACCAGAAGTCCAGCTGTGGGCCTGGATCCCACGGAAATGTCCTGCATGAGTACAGCTGAAGACCTAGAGCCCATAACAATGCCTCCCACGAATCCAAGTAGAAGCCCCGAGCCCATAACAATATCTCATGCAGGCCTGTTTCACGGATCTGTGCTGCAAAGGCCCAAAGGTCAGTGGTGGAATCTAGGAAGTCTGTGCCAGCAGGATGAAGGATCTGTGCTAGCAGGCTGAGGGATCTGCACTGGAGCCAGGAAGTGATTCTCAAAGTAAGAACCAGAGCTCCCCTGAAAGGTACCACAGCCATCCTCAGTGACAGTGAGGTCCCGAGCTCCTCTGATGATCAAAATGGCCAAGCTCCCATCAGGAAAGCCAACAGAGCAAGCTTCTCCAGGAGACCGGCAGTACATCATCTTCCCCTCTGGAGCCAGGAAGCAATGCTCAGAGTGAGGACCAGAGCTCCCCAAAGTGAAATGAAGCTGTTCTCAGTGCCAACAAGCTCCCGAGCTCCTCCAAGGATGAAAACAGCTGAGTTCATCAGGAAAGCCAGCATGACGAGCCCCCCCAACAGAACCAACAGCTCCTTATAGCTTCCACCAGCTCCAACAGCCTCTCTCAGCTCCCAACAGCCTTCTCCTTCTCCAGTTCTGCCTCTTATGCTGCTGGCAACAGTCCTCAGGTGGGCCTCCCACACCCAGCACCACGCTTACTCAGTTCAGCCAGGGGTTGTAAGTTGACCACCAGTTATCAATCCACCACAAGTGTCATTCTTGAGTCTTGGGGTTCCTGCCCTCTGCTCCCTGCTCCCACACATCCTTGCAGCTTTCTTCCTGTCCTGTGGGAGCGCTGTATGTGATATGCAAGGTTCAATTTCCTATCTGCTTCCTCCACCAGCAGTGCTTCACCGAGCCTGGACACTTCTTGTGGACATTTTCCTTGTCCTTGCAGACAGCTGTTCTGCTTTGTGACAAGCATCATGATGTTCTATTTGAAGCCAGATGTACTATTTTGGATCTGAGTTAAATAGACCTTCAATGTGGGTCATTGTATTAACATGAGTACGTGTTGGTCTTGGTTTAAAGTTTATTTTTTTCCTAGCTATGAATGCAGGGGTTTCATATTCTTCTCTTGCCCTGTCCCCTCTTGACTTTGGGGTTCTGTGAGACTTCCTGCCCTTCCTTCTCTTCCTCCTCCTTCTCCTCTTCCTGCTTCTCCTCCAGTTCTTTCTCCTTCTCTTCCTGCTCCTCCTTCTCCTTTTCCTTCTCCTCCTCCCCCTTTTCCTCCTCCTCTTTTTCTTCCCCTGGCAGGGTCTGTGTCCCACAGCACTTCCACCTGGACTCCGCTGTCACTGTACCAGAGCCTCACTGGTGTGTTCGGGGGAAAGTGCCACAGTCCCATGGCAGACTCTCAGTCTGCAGAGGAGTGGTGGCCCTGGGCTGCACTGTCACCTCTGCTCCTCTCCTGCTGCTTCTCTTACCCCCTGGTTGAAGCCGCAGGCTGTGGGAGGTTGAAGCGGACTCTGGCCACTGCCTCCTGTCTCAGCCCTGCAGCACCATGAGACCCGCCCTCCTCGGTGGGCCTTCACCTGGGGACCTCTGAGGGTCCTGGAGGTGGAGCCTGCATGCCTGGGCCCCACAGTCTCCTGTGCTTACCCTAGCCGCTGCTTGTCTCCCAGCAAACTGTCATGCTCTCCCTCCAGTGTTGCTACTGGTTCCTGGCTCTGCTGGTGACCAGAACCGGCTGTGAGCTCCAGACTTCCCAGATTTCAAAGCAGTGGTTACTGGATGCTCTCGGTCCCCTCATGGATCATGAAAAGTCACTGACTACCTGTGTCCCACTTTTGGGGGCAATGATAAGAACTTTGAGTGCCAAGCTCTCGACGTATTGATGCTGAATTCAGAGCCTGTCCAGCCAGTTTTCAGTTGTTGCCTTGATGGCCTCTCTGCCTGCTGCATGCCACTGGCTCTCCAAGGCGTCCAGCACACCTGCACACTTGAAGGTGGCGGTGACAGCATTTGCTGCCTGTGCAGCCCCAGCCAGCTGACGTCTGTGTGGACCGTGACAACAGACGCTAGCTTTGAAACAACCTGTTTTATAAATGGGCGACTTGCTCTTCATGAACACAGGTGTGTGCTGGAGTGAGATGAAACCCCAGGGGAAACTGAGGCAATGTGTGCCCCTCAGGAGGGACCAGAACCCACATTAAGTGGGGTCCCCGCAGGTCCCTCCTGATAGCTAATGAAGTGAATAGGAAAGTTCTTGGCAAGTGGCAACTCTGAGACACCAGGACCCGTGGGTCCTGTCTCCTGTCCCAGAAGAGGCAGCGGGTGTCCTGCTTGTGAGATACTCAGCTGCCATCTCGAACCACTCCTCTGTTGCAGTTCCAGTACAAGCTGGCAGCAGCCTCCGAGAGGGACACCTTTGGGGCTGACACCATCGCTGTCCTGCAGGCTTATGATGCTGTGACTCTGATCCTAGCTGCAAGACAGGAGGATGCTGAGAAGCGCTGACCACAGAGAAGCTGGCCGTGCAGGTAGCATGGCCACAGCAGCAGAACTGGCTGACCTGACATCCCCAGCTGTGAGCTGGGGCACTGGGCCGGAAGCTGGTGCCCTGGGCTGGTGACAAGGCTGCGGCGACTCAGGAAGGTCCTCAGAGCCCGGGAGTCTGCCACATGTAGTCTCCATGAGCGCCTATTGGATGGCACCAAGGTGGCCCCATGGGGCCCTGAGGTGTCCAGCTCTCTGTGGAGCTCTGGGACAGCTCATCTGTGTCCACAAAGCACAGGCTCCTTCAGTCCCAGGGGGAGGGACATTGGGCAGGCCCGGCTGGAGGGAGAGCCGAGAGGCGGGGGTCAGAGCCCACAGCCTCGACATCTGCCAACCTCGGCTCCCTGCGCTTCCCAGAGTCCACTCCGCTGACCGAGGCTCTTCCCGCTGGGGCACACAGGCCAGCTCCAGCGGCGGCAGAGGATTCATCTCCAGCAGGCCCAGCGGAGCCACGAGACACTTCCTGCACACGGGCCTGCACGTTTTAATAAAATACACTGATTTTCTTTTAAATATTTAACAACCACTTCACAATGCGCTTGGAAGTAATTAAGGAATCCCAAGGATGTGGTCGGCCAACTTCCCAAGACTGAACTCATCGGAATTAATATTCTGTAAATAAAAGTTCCTAATTAAAGTGGAGGAGGAGGAGGAGGAAAGGAAGAAGAACAAGAAATAATAAACTGCAGACAAAAAAGCAAAGCAGACAATGCCCTGACTTTCCTGTGAACTGTTTGACACGGATGCTCGGAAAAGCTTTGCTGCAAACGGCAGCGCCTGCTCTGTGATGCTGAGGCTGGGTCCGACACGGTCCCTGTCAAGTTGGTCCGGAGGGAGCATCGCTGGATGTAGCTTGACTCAGGTACACATCCTGCCGCAGGGCCAGAGCCGCTGGCCTCTCGGGTGGGCACTGTCCCTTCCTCCGGCCCTGGTCTGGTGTCCTAACCTCTACTGTTTCCCTGTGTGGCTCTTGGAGTGACGCTTGTCAATCCCCTTTCCTGGGCCGCTGGTGGCCAGAGTGGCTGGCACCCCTGCCGGTGGAGAAGATGTGATGGCAGCTCTTCCCCGGCGACTCCACAGCTGGTGGCAGCACCGGGCTCTGTGCTCGTGATTGCGGCCGGAGGAAAAGCCGCCAGCTCAGTTTGGTGACTGTGGCATTTGGAAGGCTGTGCTTTCCTTTCTCCCAACCTGAAGTTACTGTTGATGAGCTTGCGGCAAATAAACCCAGCACCATGTGCAATAGTTAGCAGAAACACGTATGTACTTAATGCATTACTGAAATAAGTGTAGCCGGTCAAGATCTTTGTTATATCCTCAAATGTTTAAAGGACAGTGAGAGATTTATTAAAGCTTTGTGGCATGACTCAGCCGTGAGGGCTTCCAGGTGCCTCCCTCCCAAACTCCCAGGAGCTGGGGCGCTGGTCCTGGAGGAGGGGGCACCCCCTCAGAATCTAGCAGAGAGCAAGCACTTGATCCCTGCCAGCAGAAAGCTCCAGCCCCTGCAAGCAGAAAAGTCAGGTCAGGGGCTCAAGGATGGCCAAGGAGCCCAGTCTGAGGGATCTGCAGACATCCCCAGAGCTGCCATGCAGACAGACACACTGCAGCTGGGTGAATCAAGAGGTTTTTCCTTAGGGATGTGGAGGCCGGAAGGCGAGACCAGGACGCAGCAGGCACGCCTCTGCCCGGCACAGTGCCGACTTCTTGGTGCCCGCTGGGCAGCGGGTGGACTGCTTTTGCTGAGCTCTAACCCCAGTTTGGGCTTTGCCCCCTTGGCCAAGTCACCCCTCAAAAGCCTCGCCTCTAGCCTCTGGGCTTTGGGGGACATAGAGATGCACCCCACAATGTAGGTAGGTCAAAGGGACCCCAACGACCAGCCCTTCAGGGGCCACCACTCTGAGGCAAGAGGAGCGGGAGGTCAACAGCCAGGGCATGGAGGCACGGGAGACGTGCGGGTGACCGCTCCGAATCACCCTGTCAGTCAGGTGCTGGGCCCCTCGGCCATGGCCTGGAGCCCCACCCAAGAGGTGGACGGGAGCCTCTCGCTGGCCAGTCCAGGAGGGATGCGTGGCAGGGAGTCAGCGAGGACCGGAGCACTCTGTCCTCCTCTCCCAGGGCCCCAAGGTGAGAACTCAGGGCTCCCGGCGAGCTTGGAAGCTGCCCCCCTGCTCTGCATGCTGTGGGCACGGCCTTGGCTGCAGGGCAGGGCCTGATCCTGCCAGGTGGGTCCCTTCCACAGTGCCCTGCAGCTTTCCTCTCTGTTTGCTCCTCCTTTCTTCTTTCTTGGCCATGAAGGGATCCTGTTGATGTGAAGCCCCGCAGAGTCCGAGCATCCAGTCAAGAGCCCCGTGCCCCCTCGGAGCGCAGCCTCCGCCTCTAGACCTGCTAATCCCCAAGCCCGCACTGTGCCCTCAGGACTGCCCTCTTTATCTGGGGGAGGATCGTCCAGGGACCCAGGTCAGGAGGCAGACTCTAAGATGAGACTTTTGCTGAGATTATGGGCACTATAGAGGCTCCCGCTTCCCTGTCTGAGAAAATAAGCAGAGAAGAAAAGCCCTGCGATCGGAGGGAGAGCGGCATACCCGAGTAACCTTCAGCTCTGCTCACCTGGAGAGCCCCTACCCATAATGCACTAAGTGGATGATTAAAAAGAAATGGGGGCTTAACTGAGGGCAAGCGCGGGGTCCCCGGGGCTCCGCGGAGCACTGAACCGTGCCTCTACAGCTGTCTCCACACAAGCCCGGCATTCTTTATTTATTTGTTATGAAATATTTATGGGTGTTATGAAAGGTTTAAAATAATGTGTCTGTCGCCCGCCCCGTCCGTCTCCCTTCGGCCCGGCACACTGTTTTCTAATGCATAAATAATTCTGGGCCGAGGACACCAGGCCGCGCATTAGGTGGGGTGAATCTGCTGTATCACATTTTTTCTGCCTGAGAGAAAATATCATTCCTAGTAATTTTCTACACTTATACAATCGGCGTTGACAGTAAATAATTGATGTATGAATTTAGGACTAAACTCCAACACAATATGACTTTATGTCAAGGGTTACTCCCAGCAGATTTTGAGCTAAATCATCTTGCAAAATGGGTTCTTTCAGCGGGAGAAAAAAAGCTTTTTGAAATTATTTTAATGGAAAGCAGGGACCTTGGTGCAGCTCCTCTTATGATGGGGTCTTGCTTTGCATGGCTGGTAATAAAACCAAGCAGCCGACCCATTACGAGACGGGAAATGTTTCATGAGCGATCACAAGTGAGTTCTTTTAAAGACAGACACAAGCTGCTTTTATTGTTCATCCTTGTCTCTTTCTCCTGTGCGCGTGCATACATGAGTGTGCAAGCACCTGTGTGTGTGCAAGCTGGCCCCTTTCTCATGCCTAGCCCAGCTTCCTCCCTAGAAAGTACAGCTATGATTTAAATGACAAGGGGTACACTTGCAAGTCAAAGACTTTTGACCAGCAGACAGGGTACAGATAAAGGGCGACACATCCCCTCCCAAAGCTTCAATTAAAATCATTTTCATCATGAAAAGAAAATGATTGCTCTGCCCAGGCAGGGAGGCAGGCGCAGCGGAGAGAAATCTTGCAGGAAGTGGTCAAAAGAGAATCGCTCTGTCTTCACAGCTTTGACTCAGGGCCGTCAGGAAGATCAAAGAAAACAAATTAGGTGAAAGACAGTGAAACTCTGTTTATTTCACTGCACGCTGGGGAGGAGGATTTCGAACCATCAGAAGTTTCTCTATGTGATTTCAATTTGTCAAACCTCAGATACAAAGGCTACAACAATTTAAAACAAGTTCCGCTCGTCTCTGAATAAATCTTATCTTTATAATTACGTTCTCTGATATGCATTACAACTGTGCGAATTTATATTCATTTATACCTGTTTTCTTGAAGTGTTTAGACTTTTCATAGACTGAGTTTAATTAAACGTATAGCACAAATTAAGGAATATAATGAAATTCAGATCTCTTAACAATCCTCCTGCACAGGGGAAGGGTCTTCAAAGGCAGAGGTTGGGCAGCAGCTTCTGGTTCCGCCTCTGCTCCCTCTCACGGGCTCGGGTCCTTCCATAGGTGGCACTCACCGCTCTGCACACAAAGTCTGAAGTCCGAGGCCAGAAACTCCCTTGTGCAAGGTCCTTGCTTTCAGACCAGTGCTCTGATTTCTGCGGAGGTCGCACCTGTTTCCTCAGAATGCCCACTGCCGACAGGCTGTCCGGACGGTCTGTTCCGCTCCACCTTCCCTGCAGGGCAGGGATCTCCAGAGGGAACAGAGGGATTTAAGGAACAGACTGTCTGGGTTAGATGTGCAAAGTGTGCCTGTGCCTGCTGTGTGTGCACACACGTGTGAGTGCGTGCGCGCTGTGTGAGGCGAGCGTTTGCCAAGTGACGAGGGTAGCAGGAAACTGATCAGCCTGAAGCTGTGGATGGCCGTCGGTATGTCTGCGTGTGTGCTGTGTGCCTGCACACATATGCACCACCTGCATGGGTGCTTCCGTGTGTGTGCCTCCCTGTGTGTCTACATGTATACCTGTGCCTGCATGTGTGTCTATATGCATGTCTGTGTGTTTGTAGGTGTACCTGCATGTATGTGCATGTCTATTTACATGTGTGTCTCTGTGTTGGCATGTGTGCATGTCTGCATGCATGCCTGTGTGTCTACATGCATATATCTTCTTGTGTGTATGTGTCTGCATGTGTGTGTGCAGGACTGGGGTATGGGGTGGAGCTATGACGGACCCCGGGAGCAGAGGTCCCAGGGGATGCGTGTCTGAGTCATGCTCCCCTCCCAGTTCTCCTGAGAATCCTGGAGCCCCCGTGCGGCAAAGGCAGAGAGCCGAGCTGTTCGTTTGCATGTTGTGGGAAAAGACATGTGTGGAGCCCTGGGTTTGTCCTGTGGCTCGTGGTGGGCAGTGGGTGGACCAGGGCTCAGGAGATGCCAACCCTCGTGGCTGTTCTGCTTGCACAGGGCGCCTGAATGGCGTTGGACGGCCGGGCTGGGTCCCCACATGGTGCACCCACCGCTTTTAGGCCAGCCTGCACCCTTCTGACCCCAAACAAGCCTGGATCTTCTCCCACCTAAGCTCCTGCCCTGGGTGGGGTGTTGCTCACGGCACCACGCGGGCTTCTCCCGGCCCATGTCAGCTTCCTCACCTGTCACTGCCGTCCCTCAGCTTAGTGACCCCACGGCCATGCCACCTCCCACGTGCCCTCTCAGCTCCTGTCCCTGCACGTGAAGGAGGGGTATGTGGACACACGGTCCGGTGGACATGTGGTCGGCTGGATACGATCTGGTGGACATGTGAACATGGTCATGTGGATGTGTGGTTTCATGGATGCATGGTTGTGTGACAGAGGGCACGGCTGGCTGTGGCCAAGGACCCAGCCTGGGTCTCCGCAGGAGCTGCCCTGTCCTGCTGAATGCAAAAGTTTCAGAGTCCTCTGGGCTCCATTTAAGTCCCCAGAGAGGCTGCCGGATGGATGGGTACCAACCAGCCCTCTTGGGGTCACTACCTGAACAGAGCAGGCAGGGTGCTCAGAGGGGACCCCAGCAGGCCAAGAGACACAGTCTGGTCTGGTCTTTCTCCTTCCAGAGAGTGCACTCCCTCAGCTTCCCCCAGGCTGGAGTGGGTAGAACACCTGCTCCTTGGGGGAGTCCAGACGGAGCAGTGACCAAGCCTGGGCTCAGGCCCAGCTGACGTCGCCTCCTGGGCTCCACCCGGATCCAGCCCCGCATGGGCCCCAAGGGCCATAGCCCCGAGGGAGACTGGACCCTGTGGACCCGTGGGAGCTGCACATGGGCGCCATGAACTACGTGGTGCTCAGGGGTCGCCCTGACCAGGGCCAGCCTGAGATCCTGACAGACAGCCAGCAGCCGGGGCTCTGGGCGGCACCCGGCTTCCTTGACGGGGTCCACCACCCCGTCTGTGCGAGTGTCAGGGGGTCCAGCCTCTCAGCTCGGAGCTGATCCAGTCCTCACACCTGGCCTGGACTTCAGGGGTGCCAGCCATGGACATGGAGGGTGACCCTTCCCAAGGTCCGCATTAGGAAACAGGCAACGCCCATTTGCTCTGTGGGTAGAACTCCGTGCCTCCTCCCCAAGCTGGGTCTGAGCCCCTCCAGGTCCTCCCGGGGGATGAGGTGCCCTCGTCATGCCCTTGTGCCTCTGGGTCAGCACAGGTGCACATGGAGCTGGAGTGGGGCGGGGTGCACCTCACACAGCAGGTCCGGGGCTACATGAAAATGCAGCTGTTTGCACCGACAGCAAGAGGCCCCGAAGGGTGCACATGGATAGCCAGGGTCCTGCTGCTGTGCAGACCAAAGACCTCTAATCAGTCTCAAAGAGCACATCCAAGGAGACACGATTAGCAGGGATCCTAGCAAACGTTAAAGCATAAACATACCCTCTCCTTTCGGAAAGGAGATGTCAGCAGATGGGGCTGGTGACATCGAAGCCAGGCTGGGACAGCCTTCTGGTTACTTCTGCTCACCCTCTCTGGTTCTGGACCTTTGGTCATAGCACCCACATCTTCAAGCTGATGAGGCGCGGAGGGCCTGGAGTCTCTGGGAGAGCCGTGATGGATGTGTTCCCCGTGCCGCCACTTGAGGCTCTGAGCTCCTGCTGGATCCCCGGGGGAAGGGGGTCCTCAGGGTGGGTGCTGTGGGAGACTCTTCAGTGGGCTCCCAGGGGCCTGCAAGCCCTGGATGTCCCTCAGCTGGCGTATGTCAAGAGACAAGGAGGGCCACATTGAAGTCACTTTTGTGATTGCAGGATGGCCACTACTTCTGCTCATTCAACGCACTGGTTAGACAGGAATTAAGCTTCCGGGGAGGGCACACTCCTGTGCAGTGACCCCGGCAAGCACTCGCCGTTGTCATGGAGAAGGGCTCTGTGGGTGGGGAAGGAGGTAGAAGTGATGGAGATGCACTAGGTGTGTGCATCGATCCCGCAGTGAGTGCAGGCATTGTGTGTCACACACACACACACACACACGCACACACACACACACACCAAACAAGTCACAACTTAAAAAGAGAGGAGGGAAGCAAAGACAGTGACAATAGCAGCACTCTCTGTGCCCTCTCTGGCCCTGCCATCCCTGGCCATGTCGTGTTCCTGGCCCCCTTGCCATGCAGGGACAGCCTTAGACCCCGTGGGGTGACCTCTGCTCCCCCAAAGGACCCCGCCCAGGTGCAGGGACCCCTGCATCCCTGGTGGTGCAGGGCTGAAGACCAGCTGGGGCAGCTGAGAGTGGCACAACCCTTTGCCCCCAAGTGGGGTTCTCTTTAGCTCCCCCGAGCAAAACATCAGGTCCCGTCTTTGCCTGGCAGGCTGGCAAGAGGAACAGGGGTGGATAAAACAGAAGGAGCTCCTCTGTCCTCTCGGCTGGACTTCTTCCCCTAATACTTATTTCTAAATGAACACAATCTACTCCAGAACTCTTTAATGTAATAAAAATATAGCTCAGGGTCAGGTATGAAATTAATGACACAAATTCAAAGTATTAATGCTCAGTGGGATGAAACGACTTCAATGAAGAAATAATCAAACTCCATAACTAGACTCAAATGGAAAAAGAAGCAAGCGAACAGTTCCAACAGCAATCTGTTATGAAGAAAATTATGAAAACGTGTATAAAATATTTATTTTTAATAAGAGGAATGTCCTATTTCTTAAAACCAAAATAAGATTAGACAACTTGATGCTACCCCGCTGTGTGGATGGAAATGTTAATTTTATTATCTTAATTCCTACAGCTGTGTTTCTTGTCTTTTTTGTTCTTTTTCAGGGTGAATAAGGAGCAGTACTAAAGCTTTGGGATTTCATTTGTACGAAGTGAAATCTGTAGAACGAAGTGTCTAAGTGGGAGGTTTCTCAGACCCCAGGCTCACGGGGCCGGAGCGACGTCCGACCTGAGCGGAGGTGAAGCTGTGCCTGAGAGGTGCGGAGGGCGGGCCGGCCACTGCAGGCCCTGGAACTGACCCGACCACACCAGTGCAGAGCCCAGTGCACGGGTCAGCTTGGCAGTGACTATGTCCGCAGGGCTATGCGGGGCCGGGCACTCAGTCCTCCCGCCCAAGGCGGCCTGAGGCCCTGTTACTGGCTGACACCAGGCAGCGACCTGAGCGGGGTCCGGGTGGGTATTTAGAGTCCTCCAGCACAGAAC
Source organism: Chinchilla lanigera (assembly GCF_000276665.1). Taxonomy (NCBI): domain Eukaryota; kingdom Metazoa; phylum Chordata; class Mammalia; order Rodentia; family Chinchillidae; genus Chinchilla; species Chinchilla lanigera. The sequence continues at coordinate 1,135,249 of NW_004955504.1, forward strand.
ATGTGGCGATGAAGCACCCAGAACAACCTGGACAGACGGCACTGCGGAAGAGTGAAATAAGACGTGCATGGAACAGGAAACCATGATGCGTCGAAGGGGTGCTTTTGATGGTAATTCCACGGGCGGTGGAAATGGTAACTGCTTGTTGAGTAACAAAGGCAAAGACAAAAAGGTCTGTTCTCTACGATCTTTTTGTAGAGACATGTGCAGACACACATAAGACATAGTGGCATGTATCCCTACTGCATGTACACGAATATCCTCACCTAAACTTGTGCACACACTCACAAGTAGGAACTCATCGAGGATTTTGTGCTTTTTGTCTTAAAATTTTTATGATGATTTGAATTCATTCCATAATGAAAAGTATTCTTCCTCGTGAATGTATAAAGATGTGTGTGTGTGTGTGTCATACATATTTTGAAAGCGCTGTGATGACCATACTTTTATGATGATAATCAAGGGCCAGCTTAATATACACTGAGGCCCACTGGTGTCTTCATTTTTTAAAAGCTCACAAAATTGATAAAAATAATCTTTATTTGCTGATTGGTCACTGTTGTCAACTTAATTCCTTCTAAGTCTGCTGGTCTCCTGGATACACCCAGCTAGGAGGGCGGTCTGGGCTTGGAGTTGTGGGCTCTTCCCTGAAGGTCTTTTTATTTTTTCTCACTCAGTTTCTATCTGTTGCGATATTTTCTCAGTTTATCCTCCAGTTAGGTTCAGTTTTTAAATGTGCAGCGTGTTCCTTGTTTATATGCTCAATATAAATCATGTGAATTGTCTTTTCTTCAAAAGCGAGCATATGTGGAAAGTCCTTTTCATCCAGAGGGGGTGGTGATGTTTGTTCTCCCCCTTGTGTTTCCTTCCATTTTTACTTTTAATTTTTTAAAGTGTCTTGTTATCCTAAGTACAAATATTTGCAAATATTTCTATCCTGCAGGGTATATCTATAGTGTTCTTCATCTATGTATTTTTCCACCAAAGCCAGACTTGATCAGTCACTGTAATTTTACAGTGGGTTTTGCCACCTCTTAGATTAAGTACTTTTTATAAAGAATAAAATAAAGGAAACAAAGAAAAGTAGTGAGGGGAAGAGGGAGAGAAAAGGGTAAAGAAGGGAGGAAAAAAGTTTATTGCAGTGATTTTGTTATTTTGGATAAATTGTTAGAACTATTTTGTCATATTTATGCTTCCCATCCTAATTTGTAAGTAATAACCTACATAGTTCCAATTCCAACGTTCATGGAGACTGTTCCGTACCCCTCATCTCTGGTACCCCTCAGTGTACGACACTCTTCTTCATGTGGGTCCTGCTCTGTCCTGATTGCACACTCATTGTGGCCCCGTCCGTCTCCAGCTCGGGTGGTGTGTGTGTGTGTGTGTGTGTGTGTGTGTGTGTGTGTGTGTGTTTCTTAGTGGCCACTGCAGTTTGGTGGGAGAGCCATTGGCCTGAGCAGGACACGCCTGACTCCACCTGTGTCCTACCGCTCCATCTGCTCTGTGACTTTTAGTTGTCACTGAAGCTGTCTCCGGTCACGGGCCCCAGCTGGGGAAGGAGGGCTTGGGGTGCTCTCCTCAGCCCAGGGGACTCTTGTGAAGGGTGCTTATCCCTGGGTCTTGGTGGCAATGTCACCGGGCCTTGATGTTAGTGGTAATGATTGTTGGGGCGAGGCAAATATTTCTCATCAGATTAACTACATACCTGAAGTCTGTTTTAAAATTTAACGATATATGTGAATGCAATATATACTGTAATTCCCTTATATAATTAATACATTTGAAAGTATTAATGGGTTTTATTTTGGAATTTCTAGCTTCCTAATACCTAGCCTATTATGTGATGTAATACAGTAATAGATGTATTATTAAATTAAGCCACCTTAGTTTTTGATAAGTCTAGTTCAATTTTGGCAGATCTGACTTTTAATGAATTGCTGCTTTTGATTCATTAGTATGTTAGTCGGGAGAGTGCTGCTAGATCTTTAGTTCTCTGAAAATCATAAATATGCAGTACAATTTTAAAAATACATTTTTACTGATATAAAAGATTGCAGCACATAATGATCAGGTAATAAAATATTCAGTGCTCTGTTGCAGGTGCCGCAGAGGGGGTGGATGCTCGGGAGGACTTGGTGGCGCTGTCCACTGCTGGGCTCTGGACACCCCAGGCTGCGCCTGCCGATCGGCCCTGTGGGGCTGGGACGGCACCGGCCGCTGCGTGGGTTTGCACTGCTGAGGGATCAGACTTCCGAGGAGATGCAGCCGGAACGTTGCTCACTTGTCAGTGTGAATCACTGCCTTGCTGACTTGAGCAGTGGTTTTTAAACGCTGGAAGAGTCTTTAATTTGTTGTGCTATTTGTAACGATGAGACACATTTCCAAATTTAATGTACAATTTTAACTTTTTGTCCATCACTATTATGAGTCTAGGCAACCTACAAATCAAGCCAATACATCAAGTTCTGGCTCTTAGCATTCGCTGATGTCCATGGTGTAAGTATCTCCCCTCTGGCAGCTACTGTGTGTACAACAGGACTCCAGGGGACGTGGGCGTGGGAATGGGCTGGGGGCAGGGTGGGGGTGGGTGTAGGAGGGGGCGGGTGGTGTGGAGGTCGGGTGGGAATGGTCTGGGAACATGGGGGGTGAGAGTGTGGGGGAGCAGGGGTGGGAAGGGAAGCACAGAGGACCCTCTAGGGTCTTTCCAGCAGATGTGCACAAGACGGTACATGTATTGCAATAAAATAGTTCCGATTGTAGACTATCTTTTAAAAATATAATCTGTCCAATTTTTAGCTTATGAAATTTAATTTTTCAATTAGCAATAATCGCGCCTCGGATAAACCTCATTGGCTACGATACTGCCACTGCGCAAAGCTGTGAAATTTAATTTTTAATAATGGCTGTGTTTAGCAAACTGGTTTGCAAACTTGTGTGTGATTCCAGCCTGCTGTCCCACGTGGCAGCTGTGATCATAACGGGGTTACAGGTATCTCTCTCTCTCCCTCTTTCTCTCTCTCTCTCTCTCTCTCTCTCTCTCTCTCTCTCTCTCTCTCTCTCTCCATGGAGTAAAATGTTTCTGGAAATCTGATAAAGACAACGAAAAAATCCAGCTTGCCCGAGAGATGGTGATTGGAGAACAGACGCTTTGACATTTTAAAAAGTTCCACTCATCATCACTGGTCGTCTTAAGATTCGTCATCTTGCATCCACCATTTCCACTTACCAGAAAATGACCAACTGCACTGCTGCGCTTCTGTTTACTATTTCTGAGCTCTCCTCGAGGGCTGTGGAGGGCAGCCCTGGTGGCTGTGCGGGCGGCTGTGTCCCTGCGTGTTGCCCACCCACCACCCTGGGCCAGGCTGGCCCGGGTCTCTGAGCAGGTCCATGACCATCTGCGACCTTGTTCTGACGCAGCAGTGGTGATGTGGGGTCGGCTTGGTTCTCAGATGGTGAGGATGCAATTCCGGAGAAGATGGTTTCTCTGCAGTTCCTTGGACTGACCATCAGTCAGCCACCTGGTTCTCCTAGGACAGAGAAAACTCGAGGGCAGCTTGGTCCTGGAGCCCAAAGGGAGTCTTCTGGGCATAGTTGGTGGACATATCAGTGACGGGCTGGGGCCAGCCCTGGGCAGGTGTGGACTTGGGGAGAGCAACACGAGGTCCACACACATCCAGATCTTTGAGGGGCAGCAGATCTGGGGAGGTGCAGAGGGTGGAGGGGAGGGGAAGTGCTGGGGTTGGTCCAGGAGCTGCTGCTGGCAAAGACGCAGGCCAGGGTCCCACCCTGCTGGAGGCCCTGGTGCAGCTGGAATCTGGAACCCCTCCCTGGTCGCAGAAGGGGCCTTTGTGCTGTGTCCGTACAGGACAGGCAGAGAGGAAGCAACTCTGGGACTCCTTCTCTTGGGCACAAATCCACCGCAAGGCTCTGCACTCATGACCTACCCCCCAAAGGCTCCACCTCCCAGCACCACTTCCTTGGGTTTAGGTTAAGCTAGTGAGCCATGGGGACCCCCAACTTCCTCACTCCAGGGGGCAGTTAGGCTAAATGCAGTGCAGAGGACAGGAAGGGAGTTCCAGGAAGGGGGGTCATAGGGGGCTTGGAGGTGGGGACAGAGAAGGACTGACCTGCTGGTCCCAGAGAAGAGATTGAGGGTGGAGGACTAACCTTGTAATCCCAGTTACTTAGCAGGCCGACGCAGCGAGGTAGAAAGCGGGAGGCAGCTGGGCTCCTTCACCAGACTCTGCGACCATTCCGCTCATGATGTTGATTTGAATGGCTTCGGATCCAGCCAGCGGGGCCCAGGGGATTGACGGAGCCCACTTCTGTTGTGTCTGGGTGGTCATGTTCCTTGGGTACTAGATCAGTCCTGGGCCCCTTTTTCTCTGGCACTGTTTGCTGCTCTGCTTCTTGACAATGGAGGATGGAGCAGCTTTGCTCCACCGCGCCCTTCCGCCATGATGCTCCTGCCTTGGAGCGGCGGACCATGGGCTGAATCCACTTAAAACATGAACCAAATTAAACCTCCCCTCCTTTAAGTTGTGAGTGTTGGATATTGTGTGCAGGGGCAGGGAAGCTGACTATTACAGCCTGTTTCAAAATAAAATATTACAGAAGGGCTGCTGGGCATGTAGCTCAAACATGTCCTGAGTTTAATCCCAGGTACTACCAGGAAAGAAAGGGAAGGGAAGGGAAGGGAAGGGAAGGGGCTTTGGTGACTGCAGTGGGCCCACTCACATCTAACACACAACTCCACTGAACTCAGCAGATACGTGGCTGGTTGTATTAGGCCGAGCACTTGCTATGCTTCACTGCAGCCTAGCAGGTGGGATCTTCCTGGCACTATGAATTTCCCTGTGTGAAGATCCAGTTCATGACAGGCCTTGGTGTGGGCAGTCCTGTCCTGTCTTGTTGGGTGGTCCAGCTGCAGTAGCCTGCAGGGGCTTCCTGAGGGCACACTGTCTACGGGTCTTCCACTGGCTGGTTCCCTTTGATCCACCTGTGTTTGGCCTCCTCTGGCCCTTCTGGGCCCCCTGCTCACCCTGGTGTGCCACCAGCCCTGAGAGGCCTGCAGGGGACATCTGTGTGGAGGGCTCAGCACACGGTGATGCTCAGAAGGTACTTGTGCTATTGACAATGATGAAAACCATGTCATTAATTGGACTAAAAGGGAAACAACACAGGTGGCTTTAAAAGGTTTGCAAGTTTGTTGGGCAATGGAAATTAAATTATTCATTCTCTTTGCCCCTTTTCTAAACCCACCAGTGATGATCCTTCTGCAGTCCCCAGTGGCATGAGCAGACTCTTAATATATTCCTTAAACAGGTGGTGGTCTTACTGCACCGGTTAAATTACCTGGGGAAGGAATGACTTGGAGTTAAGCGTGGCCACGGGGCAGCACTGGGAAGCCACACCCAGCTGTCAGTGCCTTAGTTTTTCCATCTGGAAACCAAGAACTTTTATCTTAGTTGTTAACCAACCCTCACTGTAGAAAGGCAGCCCAAGTCCCCACCCCAGACCTTGCAGTGTCTGCTGGGAGAAGAGCCTGGGCTCCCAGCCTGAAGATACCGATGCTCCCAGATCCCTCTGTGTGTCTCCCGGAAGAACTGTGTCCTCTGACCCCAGGTGGGGCTGGGGGGCTGTGGCTGGCCCTTTATGAACCACAGTACAGAGGGTGATGCATGTGGTCCAGGGGTGACCCTGATTGCTGGGGTCAGTGATAGCCTTGTGTCTGCAGGGGATGTCAGTGACAGAGCTGCAGCGACACGCATGCTCCAGGCCAGCGACGCCAACTGGTCATTGCCGGAGTGGCTTCAGGTCAGGCTCTAGTTCCAAGAGAATCAAGCTGGCCCTGCCTGAAATGTCCCCTTCACTCTCAAGGAGCATTTAGAGTGATTGGCTGCACTGCTCTCTTTACATTTGCTGGCCGCATCCTGCAGTGCTTAGCTGTGCTTAGGGGACCAGAACGAGGAGGCGATGTTGGGTGTGTCCTTGTCCGCAGGGGGCTGGGCTCTTGGACCTGCCCAGAAGGCTGCATCCCCAGGAGAGCCCCCCACGCCCCAGCAGACACCTGTCACTCACTTTCTCCATTCCTGGCCTCTCACTCCAGGGGTTGTGCACTGCTCTCGCTGAGGCAGCCACCCTCAGGGGTCAGAGGCAGCCGTGCCAGGAGAAAGAAAGTGACACCCAGGCAATCACAGGGAGTGGCTGCTGGGGAGCAGCTCTGCAGTGTTCTTGTGCCCGGCTGGGGGGCACTGCCCGCCATACCACCGTGAGCCCAGCAAACACTCCCAGTGTCCCGCAGGAAACACCACATTTCTCACTGTGCTGAGAATATGCCGTGAGGTCTGAGGGCTTCACGTTCTTCCGCATGGCTGCAGAGCCCGCGCAGCTCTGTCTCCGTGACCTGTGCCATGGTCCAGCGCTACGGGCAGGTCCACGTGTCTGGGTCAGTCTCATTGAGGGGGTCTGGGCCACCCAACGTTCCTCTGCCTCAGACCACCATATTGGAAAGTGGCTGTCCACCTGTGGACACCTGCTGTGACTGCCTGGAGCCCCTGACCCTGAGATGGCTGCACCATCTGGGGACCTAGCCTGGAAACACTCTGCTACACGGAGGGAGGGAAGAGGTTCCTTCCGGGAGTGGAGGGGCGGTGGGCAGAAGTCCCGAGCTGGACGTGTCACAGGTGGCACTGGCACCCTCAGCGGGCTCCAGGGTCCCCAGTGAGCCCTACCTCCCACGTGGGTCACTGAGCAGCACCTGACTCCTCCACTCTCTCCTCTCCCCTCTTTGTAAGGACAGCGCTCGAGCTCCTCCTCTGTCCTCCACCCGCTGCTCTTTGCTGCTGTGGACCGTGCCAGATGCCAGCGCTGGCTGGGCCCGGCTGCCAATCTATAATGTTCCTGGCCATGATTAATCTGATAAATAATAAATATATCAATCTAGTCTTTTAGACAAGGACAAATTCTTACCAGCAGGGAGGCAGGAGGCCTCTTTTACAGCTGCCTGTAGTGCTGGGATTAATTATTTAATGCTTAATTCTTTGGGAAATGAGAAAGTTTTGATTAATGCTGTCCAGTGTCGTTTCTTGCTTGTTTGATATGTGTCAGATAATTTTTCCTCGGCAGTCACTCCGAAGGAGCCAGAGGCTACTGTCACGGGGACCAGACTCCAAATTTCCTGAGATTAATTGAAGTGAAAATTTAGAGGAAGGCACCAGCAGCCCCACCTGAAATAACCTTTCTGGGGTGAATTTAGCTCCTTCTGGAACTCGGCCTCAGTGTGCTAGTGAAGCTCTCCTTTGCCAGGTTGAGGAGGTTGTTTCTTCCCTAGGTGGCTTTTGTAGCTCCCTCGAAGCTGGGCAGATGGGTTCAGCTGTCCTCTGTGGGCATAGCAGTGTCAAAGTGAGCTTTCTCCGTGACTCTGAAGCCATGGCTCCACGGCTTGGGCTGCGACCCCTTGTGCAGAGCCCACACCAGGGCTTCAGCACCTCCCAGAGCCCGGCCAGTGCAGAAATGACTCCCTGACCATCGTCCGCTGTGGCACCACCCTGTCCCCAAGCCCTGAGTCACAGATGAGGTGGGGAGAGTGACGGCCTCCGTCTGAGAGCACCCCCAGGACGGCAGCATTAGCAGGACCATTCCCGCTGCCTGAGAGTGCCTCTCTGCCCTTTATTTCCTGTCTTCACTCAGAGACTCTGAAAGAAGAGGCCAGGCAGTGAGCCCGGACAGGAGTGAGGCAGGCCCAGGAGGCTAGAGGGAAGCAGGCAGGGTCCCGAGGATCCTGGGCTCACAGGGCTGGGCCTCCACTGGCCGCCGTCTTGCAGGAGAGGTCTCTGGGGGCTCCAAACTCTCCCAGGCTCTGCGTCTCACCCAGGGTCTCTGCTCCTTGAGGTCCCCGTGGTACTTGGTGCTCAAGCTCTGCCCCAACCGACCAGACCCGGCCCTGCCCTGCACTCCACACAGCCTGTGAAGTGCAGGGTTCTCCTTCAGAAGGGGCAGGGCTAGCGTCAGGGCTGCGCTCATCAGGACAAGCTATACCTACGGTCCTGATAGATCCACCCGACCCATGCGTGCAATCTTCGGCAATCTTCCCCTGAAAATGGCTGCTGGGGAAGCGGAAGCAGCCGGCTTCAAGTGCAGCTCTGCAGGGTGGCCCCCGAGTAGGGAGGTACACACTCCGAGTCAGGGAGAAGGGCTGGGTGCTGGGGTAGGGGGCTCTGGGATCCACGTAGAGACCCCACACAGGAGTTAGGAAAAACTCCGAACATAGGATGTGGATGTGTTTTCTACTTTTTAACACCAGCAGAGTTTAGATGGCCAATTGTGAGGTGCAGTTCATTCAGAAGAAAGAAATGGAGGTGTGGGTCCTGGCTCCAAGTCCACACCTTCTCTACTCTCCTAGTGGGGAGGACGCTGCACCTATGGGACCCCAGCGCTGCTACACAGGTGCCCTGTGCTGCTGGCCTTGGGCAGAGGAGGCTGCAGAGGGCGAGTTTGCCCCAGGTGCGGCATTTGCTCGGGAAATACAGAAATAGCGCTTTGTGGTAACTTCACAGGTGCTTGGAATTTGACCAAGCTGTAGCCCTTCTCCCCATGAGAAAGGTGCCCCATGAGTTGCTTCTGCAGCTTTGTGCTTTCAGTGTAGCAGGAGCGCAGGATGGGTCAGGGCTCAAGGTGCGAGGAGGTGGACGTGAGTGGCTGCCGTCCTGCAGGCTGGCCAGGCCTAAAGCCCTGCTCCCCTCCAGATTTCCCAGAGGGGTCGGAACTGCAGGACTAAGCGCTCCTCACAGGCTTGGCCGCATGCTGACTGTGTGCACATTGGGGATGCTGGGCTCCTCCATGTGGGTTTCCGGTCCGGGGCTTCTCCACGGAGCTGGCATGGCGATGCCAGGAACAACAGGGCAGGGACAGACTCTCTGTGTCTGCACACCCCATGCTGGTCCCCAGCTCACCGGCCAGGGGTGGGCTGAGATGAGTTGCCCCGCACTGAGGACCGGGAGCCCCAGGAGGGCTGCGACAGGACCAGGGCGGCCAGAGCTGGGGCCTGCACACTCCCAAGGACCCTCAGGAGGGGAGTCTGTTTAGAGAATTTGTATTTTCTGCTGCTTTCTTCTTGAACTTATTTGCATTTTAAATAATTAAAACATTAAAACTGAAAAATTTATAAATGAGAGCTGCTAAGAGAATCCCGCCTGGCAGACAATAGAGAAGAAATGATCACCGTGCTGGAGTTGCTTTAATGTCCTATCTGTCACTCTCCCGGAGGGGTTTCCAGCGTGCTGCCAGCCCGCGGGCTCCTGGGGTCGGGCACACAGCAGCGCGGGCACACCGCGCAGCACACGCACTCACACTCACATGACCGCCACACGCACACACGCGCCGCCTGCTTCACCCCCAGCCTTGCCACTCATGGCCACTGAGGACCGTGGGGGTGGACTCTCACTATGTCACCAGCCCACACAGAACCCGCCACTCCCAGGCCCCCGGTGCCCTCTGCTCCTGTCCGCTTCTCCCCTGAAGTCCACGCGGGGAAGGGGTGGTGGGCCAGCAGGGGAGTGACAGGCGCTTGGTCCGGCGTGGCTCTGCCTGGTTGTAACAAGCGTCGGGACATTAGGAGCCACAAAAGCCGGGCTGGCTGCGTCATCAATCACCGCGCTGACAGTCCCTTCAGTTTGTTTGTTCCACTCTGCATAATAAGTGATTGGATCAGGTTTAATTAGATATTGGGTAATCAATCATTGCCAACGAGGCCACTCAGCTTGGGACTGCGAGGGGAAGGGAGGAGAAAAACAACAGCAAGCTCATCTCTCGTGCCGTGAACACACATGGTGGTGTATGACCGAGAGGGACGGAGGCGTCTGCCGCTCGGAAGCAGGCAATGCACATCTGTGCCACGCTTCCTGGGCAGCACCTGGGTGACATTTTACTTGAGCTGCATAATTACCTTTCAGTATAATATAATATGCACACCCGAGGGAGGAAGGGAAAGCAATTAAATTGCGTGCTGGTCCCGCCTTCTGTGTCATCCCCAGTAGTGGCCAGGACCTGGTCCTTCGTGGTAGGCACACAGGTTGAGGTCTGCAACCAGGGTGGGCATCCAGGCCTCTCGGGTTCTGCAGTGCAGGATAGGCGCCTCAGGAGACCCGGGCACGAGCTCAGCCACCAACTCTAGGACCTCCAGGGTGGCTTTTCACCTTCATTTCAGTGGCCGATTCTCCTCGCTGCTCTGGAGATCTGCGGAGGTAATTGACCCCGACGGCGGGTTACTTATTTATTTATTTATTTGAAGCCTCCATTTAACCTCACGGGCAGAAATAACAGGGAGCATCATTGCCTTCATTATTAGGATGTCGAAGGTCACGTCAGTTCTCTGGTGCATCTCATTAGACACAAAGGCCACGGGGCCCGAGATGGATCTGGGCACTCAGAGTATGTATGAAGGGTCAGCAGGCTGCCCCTGTACCCCATGGCACCTTGCGCCTCAGGAATGTCTTTGTGCCCTAGCACAGGCCCACCTTCCTGACCCTCAGCACATGTCCTGTGCCCCAGAGGAAGGGAGCTCCGGCCTGTGTAGGACGGAGCCTCAGAGTGCCTGAAGGGGAAGCCGGGCACATCTGCTGCTTCCCTGCGAGGCTCACCACATTGTAGGTAGCATCCCGTGCTCACGGCAAGGTGCCCACCCACTCACCTGGAGGACAGCTTACATTATAGGTAAGCTGAGGATTCTGTGGTTTGGTGGAAGTTGTGGCTGAATGGGTGGTGGATGGATGGACGGATGGATGGATGGACAGATATGCAAATGCGTGTACGTATGGGTGGAAGGTGAATGGTTAGGTGGATGGGTGGGTGAGTGAAAAACTGGGTGGGTGGAAGGATATGTGACTGCATGTATGTATGTGTGGGTGGATGGAGAGATGAACACATGGATATATGCGTGTATGGATGTGTGGGTGAATGGCTGGGTGGATGAGTGAATAGTTGGTGGATGGATATATATGGGTGTATATGTGGAAGGTATGTGTGTATGTATGTGCATGGGTGGGTGGGTGAATGTCTGGGTGCATGGACGGATGGACATGTGGAAGTTGGTATGGATGGGTCGATGGACCGGTGAGTGTGTGAGTGGGTGGGTGGGTGAGTAGATGGGTGGACACGTGAAAGATGTTGCTAGTTTGGTGGGAGCTGGATTCAGCACTCTCACACAGATGCTGTTCATTGTGGAGTCATGTTCCAGCTAAGATCCAGTGACCAGTGGCCAGATGGGGGCCTTTCCCACCCGGGCACAGGGGTGTTCTCCTCCCTTTTAGAAGAGAGAGAAAAGACTCCATTTGGGTTAAAGAATCGATTCAGATACAATTTTAAAATAATAGCTGGTTTTGCTTTTTCAGATTTAGCCACTGTATAGAAGAATGAGGGATACATTATAGGACAGTAGAATGTAAAGAAACACCTAAGTAAGCAACATCTGTCACACACACCATGGTAGCTAAGAAGTCAGCACCAGTCAGCGGGCAGACCACAGTGACCCGGGCCTGGCTGCAGACCTGCCCAGCCATGCTATGCCAGGCAGAGGCAGGACTCAGCGGGCAAGGCATCTGGTGAAGGCGTCTGTGTGACACGGGTGCCCCGACGGTGGGCGCATGGGTGTGTGTGGCTTGGTGGCTCTCCCTGGAATGGGAGCACCGTCCAGCTGGTCTCTGGCTGGACCCGGGGTCACAGGCGGCTTGCTATCCTGGCCAGTGACGGCCTGCGTGAGGCCCTCCCTAGGTAACGTGGCATCAGGCAGGGGCTGTGGGAAAGGTGGGGTTGGGGAGCTTCGAGGCGGTGAGCCCCAGGAGGAGGCACTGCTCCCTCCCTCGTGACTGTGAGCTCGCGCAGTCGCTGGCTTCTCCACGCCTGTCTCCCTGACGCACTCAGGGCTCCGCGGAGAGTCTCTGCCCTCGGGTGCCCGGTGCCCAGTTTGCTTGTCTTTTCTGTTCCTTCTCAGCCACATGGCCGAAGGGTTTTCCCACCGTCTTCAGGGCTCGCTTTCCTCCATCCTGGATTGGCCTCACGGCCTGTGTGCTGTCTCCAAGGCCAGGGAGTCTCTTTTCTGCTGTGCGGTAATAACAAAGAAATGAAATACAGGGCACTTCATGGATTTTACCCAAGATTTATAGGACCCAGCACAGGCGCCTGCTTTTACTCTGGACTCGGCAGCCCTGGGCTTCGGTGTCCCCCCCAGCCCACCCCAGGACAGCAGGAAGGGGTCAGCGGCTGAGGAGAAGGGAGCAGGGCTGGGAGGCTCCTGGCCGGGAGCTTGCTGGACAGCGAGGCTGCCCTCCTGCTTTGTCCCCCATGCCAGGGTCGTCCCATGTGTGTCCCGCTCCTTCCTCTCCCTGGGAGGTGGCCCCAGAAGATGATGCTAAGGGAAAGAGCCCTAACTGAGGTCTGCTGAGGGATGGTGGAGGCGGACGCGGCCAGCAGTTCAAGACGGAAGGAGCTCTGCCAGGGTCAGGATGGAGCCACAGCACTGGGACCACTGCCTGGTGGAACAACAGGCAGAGCTGTCTCATGGCCTGGCCACTTTCCTTGGCATGTGCCCACGTCAGGAGACCACGTTCCTCCAGGTGCACTGCAGGTTGAGGGTGGCCGGTGCCTGGCAGACGCTCCCAGGCTGACCCAGGGCCCGGAAGCCCCGGCCCCGAAGCAGTGGTCCACAGCCAGGTGTGGGTCTGAGGGGACCTGAGGAGGCTGGGGCTCCTGCCTGAGAAAAGCGGGGTGAGGAGGTTGAGGCTGGTGCAGGTCTCCACTGGTGCCCCAAACCTGCCACAGCGAGAGTGCCCAGGGCATACTGTGGGAGGACGGGGCTCCTTCAAGCTCTGCCCTGGCCACGCTGCTGTGCCACTGGCACTTCACGGGCTATGGCAGCGGGAGGCAGCATCGTCTGCTGGTCCAGGCAGGCCCTGTGGAGACGGAGCTTGGGGCCCAGGGCTCCCTCAGCCAGGACAGCCTTCGCAGTGCTGAGACAGGGGCCTGTGCTGGGTTAGGGGCCGGGTGTGCGGGGTCCGGGTGGTCCTCAGGGAGGCCCCTAGTGAGGCGAGGAAGGAAGGGGGAGCGCCCAGGCAGGTTGGGCTTGGGGATCCTGGGGGGCCCTCTGTGAGCTCCTGCCGAGACTGTTCCTTGCTTGGGTGGGAAGCCGAGACTTCCTGACTTGCCCGAGTTACAATGAGTTACAAAGGCCCCTGGGGCAAGGTGGGGGCCACATAGTGGTCAGTTTTCCCAACATGGTTATGTAGATGGGTGCAGGAGCAGGTCTGGGCATCCACTGCCCTATGGCCAGTTTCTCCGGAAAGAGGAGGCACAGAGCAAGTGAGGCTCCAAGCTAGGAGGTCAGGAGCCTGGGAGTCCCAGGCACCTGGGGAGACAGGTCCTGAGCGAGCTCTGCCCCAGCAGGCCTGGGAGGCCTCCTGAAAACACCCCGGCCCCAGGTGAGTTGCAGCATTTCCCGACAGGAGCAGGGTCCTGCTGTGCTGTCACTGGGGTTTGATGTTGTCTAACCCTTGACAGGCCGATCTCTGGCTCCTGGTGGCACAAAGGGTATTTTACTGCAGCAGAGGGAGAAACAAGGATCTAAAGCCGCAAGACTGCCCAAGACAGCAGCTCGATTTTATTGTGTATACAAAAACAATTTTGGCCTATGCTCAAGAAAGAAATTTAGAAAAATAAACTGGAAAAGAGCTTTCCCCAAGCCCTGTCACCTGGGAGGTGTGTGCTGTCCTCTCAGACCTGATGGGAGGTGACAGAATGGTGTCAGTGGGGAGGGCAGGGCCATGACGCCTGCATCCCTGAGCTGGGCTGGGCTCATGCACCTACTCAGACCAAGGGTGCCCATCACACAAACCCACCTGCCCCGGCATGGTGTGGCTTGGCGGGGACAACCCTGGAGCCTCTGGGGCTGTGAGCATGACAAGGCATGTTGTCTTTGTTCTTCTCCTAAACACACAACTCAGCACGGTGAATAGAGGCCACCAGGTAACTCTACACGCCTGTGTACTGTATGTGCATGCCCTGCATTTGGGTGTATTACGTTGCTCGCCTGAAGGACTGAGCAGGTGTGCTCAGTGTGTGCTGTACTTGTACATGAGTGTGACCGGCATGCATGTTTGCACATTTACAAGCATGTGCACACATGTGTGATTGTGTGTGAATGTTTG
>NW_004955504.1:1153478-1244020 GCF_000276665.1 Chinchilla lanigera
TGTCACACAGTCCACACAGAGCTGGGAACCACACACCAAGTCCTCTCAGCATCACACAGTCCGCACAGAGGTGTGAACCACACACTGAGTCCTCTCACAGTCACACAGTGCACACAGAGCTGGGAATCATACACCAAATCCTCTGACTGCCACATGGTCCACATAGAGGTGTGATATCCTTCTTTTGTTTTTGGTGGTACCAGGAATTGAACTCGCGACCTTGTGCTAGCCAGGCCAGTGCTGTGTGGCTGACTTATATTCCTCGTCCTTAAGACCTCCTAAGAGTCCCCAGAGCCACCTTCTGAGCTAACTGCCCCTTCCTAACCTTGGCGACGTCTGATTCTCCTTGTTCTTGCACTCTGTCACCTTGAGGAAGTAGGCTTGTAGTTAGGCATGGACGCTCCCATAGCATGGCCGTCTTGGGTTCATTCCTGCCAGTGGCCAGGCAGTGTCTATGGCATGGGAGGCCCACAGCTGGAGGTGGCCACTGAAGTTCTCTGAGCCACCCCAGTTTGGGCCTCTTACCACGCAGTGCCTGTGGACCTTCCTGTCAGGTCCTGGGACCAGATGCTTCCTCTTTGCAGGATAAATGCCTGGGGTAGTTCTGAGCCAGGGGATGTGCCAGCTTGGCCAGAGTCCTGAGACTTTTTCTCGAGGGGCCGAGCTGCTCACCCACCAGGAGGAGTCCAGCTTTCCCACTCCCACCCAGCGTGGTGAGTTGTACTGTTTTTCATTTGTTCAAATATTTTGACATTAAAATGATTTGGAAAAGTGAAAATTACATGCATGTTAAATTGGGACCTCTGCCTTTTTTTTTTTAAGTGAGGGTCCCAGTGAAACAAAACTCCCACATACACTCAGTGAGGTAAAAGTTATCTCTGCGGGTCAGGACGGGTTTACCTTGGCTGGGGAGATGTAAACCAAAGTCCAGCTGCTTGAAGGAAGAGACTGCATGCCGGCTCTGCACTCTCCGAGGAGGACAGAAATTCCCTCCCAGGGAGTGACCTTCACTCTAGAGTCCAGGCCTCCTGCGCACCTCACACTCACAAGGCCTGAAGGGGCAAGCGGGGAAAGATGGAGACCCCTCATGGCCCCTGCCGAGTGAGTGATTACACTCGTCTGCGGTGTGTAGGACCAAGGGAGCGTCGTCCTGCACCGGGAGCGGGGAAACCCTGCCTGGGGCAGGGAGCAGTCCCGCAGGTGATGGCTGCCTCCTTCCTGCACACCTCGTCACCCAGTGGCCTCCGGGATTAGAGACTTGTGCCCCAGAGTCCCCGAAGTTCCACAAGTCCTTCTTCAGTCTGTGGACAGATGTCCTCGTGCATGGGACAAGGGCTGTGATTTGGTGCCACAGAGGGGAGGTCAGATGGCATTCAGGGCCTGCCGTGGGTCTTCACATGGGGATACAGGTGGCCTGATCTCCAAATGAACCAACAAACACCTATCTAGCAATCGTCCGCAGCAGTGACCGGTGACTGACAATGGAGGGTTTTCTCTGGAGACCCATGCTCCTCCCATTTTCCATTCACCACTGCAGAGAGGGCATCAGCTGGGCCGCACCACCCAGGAAGACTCTGCAGTGGAGGAGGGCGCTGGGGACGAGTCCGCTGGGAAGTTCAGGACAGCTGTTTGATCGGGGGTGAAATGTGCCGAGGTGACAACATCTTGCTGTCCCCGCTTCTCAGGGACAGTCATTAAAAATGCAGCAGGGCACAGAGAGGCCCCGAAGACCCATGCTCTCCACAGATACAAGAGGGGACACGTTCACAACACACCAGGAACAATATCCGTTTGTGTTCACTGTTCAGGCCTGCTGAGCAGCCTTCCTGGCCCGTGCCGAGGAGGATTCGACAGTACGAGGGCCGGCGGTGCCTTGCACAGGGCCTGGGGAGGACTCTCCCCGCTCTGCCTCGGAGCAGGGAAGGGCCTCACTGAGACAGCGGCCCACACTGGGCCCACAATGGGACACCCGGGAAGGACACGGAGCAGTGAGCAGTGAGTCTCTGTCGTCAGCATTTGGTATTTTCTTCCTTTCTTTGTTCTTTTCTTTAATAATGTATCGATGTGAGCAGCTTAGGCATGCCAGAGTGTGGACACAAAGAGTTGTCCATCCGAGGTGCATCCGTCAGCTGAGGTCATGCAGGGAGCTGGCCCTTGGGCACCCTCCCTGCCACCATACAGCTCGGACCCAGGCGCTGCCCCTGCTGGTCCTGGGAGGGCTCAGGACAATGACACACTGTGTGGTCATGTAGTGCTAATGTGAGGGGCTCCCCGGGGACACCATAGCATGGGCTCTGAGGCACCGGCCAGGCCAGGAAGCAGCCTCGTGCACTGCACCATGCGCACTGGACAGGGCAGCAGGCTGCTCCAGCTCACCTGGCCCAGGGTTTTCCTTACCCCTGGCCCAGACAAGAAATCATTCTGTTGTGGTTTTACTTGTTCCGTGGATTCTATCTTCCAAACAGGAACATGGGTAACGTGAACCTTCAGAACCATCCACTGTGACTGGGAGCTCAGCTATAGCAGCCACCTTACTTGTGTCAAAGGAGAACCTTAGACAAAGCCAATTTAGCAGTTTATTTGAGCAAAGACCAATGCACCACTCAGGCAAACTCAGAACTAGGAAGAAGTCATGAAAGCTCCACCCAGCAGGGTGGGAGGAATGTGTGGTCTGAGCAGAGATTGGCTCAGGGATGATTGGGTTCTGTGGCTGACTGAAGATTGGCTGCTGTGATTGGCTAGAGCAAGCTGCTGTGATTGGCTAGAACTGAGCTGCTGTGATTGGCCAGCACTCAAAAGCATATTCTGAAAGTAGGCTGCCGTTGTTTATACAGGAAGGTTCTTACATTTGGAGGCAGCATCGGGCTGACTTAGTTTACTGCCTGGAGTAGGGAGGTGATCACCCTTAGGCTCTTCTCCCTGCACCTGCCAGTCCCTGTCCTAGCCCACTGCACAGTGACGGTTTTCAGTAAGACTGACCTGGCTCCTCCCTAACCACCTCAGAGTGCAGAGGTTATGGTTTAGACCCCAAGGTCACCCGTGTCCAGAGGTGGGGCTTTGGGAAGGTGACTGGCTCATGGGGACCTGTGCTCCTCAGAACATCCACCCACGGTGAGCTTGTGGCTGATGTGCTGCTGGGGGCGGGCCTGGGGGTGGAGGACACTGGGCCCAGTCAGCGTCCTTGTCCCCAGGTGCTCCCTTCTTTCTCTGCTCCCTGGCTGCCCCTCCACGAGCAGCTGTTCTCCACCATGTGCTTTGCCACGCAGTCTGGCTGGTAGCTGAGCAGTATTGAAAAGTGAAACCGTAACAAACCTCTAAATTGTAGGTGTCGGGCGGGTACTGGGTTTCAGTGATGAGGAAAGTGACTCAGACAGGTGGCGCGGTGCTGAGGCTCGTGGCCTCCCACACAGCACGTGCACCGTGATGAGGAGGGGTCTCTTCTCACAGAGGACCCTGGCGTGCACCACCTTGGCCAACAGCGGAGCTCACCCATGCTGCAGCTCTGGGTCCTTCTCTCCTCTTTTTCTGAGCACAGGAAAGAGCTGGAACTAAGATGACAGCACTGCCTAAGCTCCCTGTGTGGACACACCACAGACCTTGGTGTGTCAGAGCAGAGCAGACACAGATGGGACCACACTGACTCGATGGCAGAAAGTGCGGTGAGACAATGGTCACCTGAGGCTCCAAAGAAGCCGTGCCACCCAGATCCTGCCAGCCCAGGGTGCACATCTGTGCCGCCCGTGCTCTCCCTCATTTCTTATCGTTTTTCCCCAAAATGTGCGGTCTAACAGCTTTTTACCCTGACTTCTATTGCGCCAGGAATTATAAGTAATCCAGAGAGATTTCAAGCACCTGGGAGCATGCACATGGGGTGGATGAGAAACTACACCTCTCTGAAGAAGTGACTCGGCACCGGAAGGCCCTGAGACCCCCTCCCCATGGACGCTGCCACCTGGCCAGAGACCTTGCTCCCCAGTGTCCTCGATGACAGTGGCTTCCTGTACATAGGGCTGAGGTCTGGCTTTCCTCCGTTTTGCCCCCCTGCCCTTGCAGGGGTAGGGAGAGGGCGAAGAACAGCTTCCACGTGCCCCTGTGTGACAAGGGTGCTGGTTGCACCTGGTCTTCCACCTGAGAATCCACGCTCCCTTCTGTGATGTTCCCTTGGCCACCATGTTCCCATGGACAATGGGAGGACAGAGGCGGCATCGAGTGGCAGAGCAGGTGAATTCTGGTTGAGGGTGCAGGCCCGAGGCTGAGTCTCTGCAGTGTCCTGGGGTCTAATGATGTCTCACAGCAGGGCCCAGTTCATCACGGAGATGGGAGGCTGTGGCTCCCCAGGGTGCTGGCCTGGCTATGGGAAGGGCTGCCTGCTGGTGCTCAGGGGTGGGCGGGGTGCTCCTTCCCATGGGAAATAGCCTCTGTGTTCAGGGGCCTCACAGGCCTGGCGCTGCACCCCACTCCCTGGGCAGGGCAGAGGCATCTGCTGCAAAGTGTGCTGCTTACGGCCTGTGGTCAGGAGCAGCAGGTGGAGCTCGTCCTTCTCTTTGGTGTCCACACCCCTGCACAGGGCTGTGAGTTCAGCGGGGAGAGTGAGTCTGTGTCCAGTTGGTCCCTGGAGAAGGAAGGGTTGCCGTGGGTCGGGGCCAGGGCTCCTGAGGTGGCAGGCAAAGGGATGGCCATGTCTCTGGACCACAGGCACTCGTGGCTGGCATGTGAGGATGGTGAAGGCCCTGAGGACAACTGCTTGGGACTCGAGGCCATGTGTGTTAGCTCCTAATCCTTCCTCCTGGTGGGAGATCACCCTTTGGGCAACTTCTTTACTCTCCGGGTGGGCATATTTCAACCCTGCAGTGGGGGACCTGTGACAGCCTTTGGGACACAGCAACCCCCAGGATACAAGAAGGGAGCAGCAGCGCCTTTGGGCTGGGACCCATCCTGGTCCTGGGAGGTGTGTTGTCGAGTCCCCATGGCCCAGGGGAAAAGCAATGCAAGTTTGCCTTGCAGAGGAGCAGGCCTGGCCCTCCTGCCTGCCAAGGGCAGAGACCTCTTAAATGGCGCCTCTGTGGCACCCGTTCTAAACAAGACTTGGCCCAGGTTGGGGCAAGAAGGAGAGGGAGGCGGGGCCAAGGCACCTGAAAAGGTTTTCTGGGACACGGCAGACCAGTGCAGTGCGAATCAGGGGTGGGCCCTGCCCACTGATGTACCTGGAGCGGCTCAGAGAAGTTCTCATGCGTTTGAATGTGTGACTGCCGAGCTCCCGTGTTAGTTTTAAACGCCATTTAAATTACTGATTTGTAAATTGCTGCAATTGCTGTCAAGAAAAACCCAAAACTTGCCAAGGGCAGAAATGTACTTGTGTTGGCTCCTCATGGAGATGCATCCTGCTTTGGGTTTGGTTTTGCTTCCTGAAGCACAGGAGAGTGCCTTCCTCACTCTCCCCATCAGCCTGGGGCATGGACACGGGCACACACCCTGCCGCTCGAAGACCAGGAACGCGCGCTCACAGAGCCTGATTCTTCTCATCCACCGATGGGAGAAATTTGGTCCCATGGAGGAACAAACACACTTGCTTATTTTGCCTATAAATTGCTGCACTTTAAATGTCAGCAAATACATTCTTTGCCACTCCAGAGTTTTCGCATTAAGTGTTAGTGTGTGCGTTTTGCGTGCAGGGCAGGTCCTCCTCGGGCCTGCCCACCCTGGGGAGGATGAGTGCGAGTGCCCTCCATGGCCTGTGCCTGTGCCACACACTCGGTAGAAGGGCATACTCTGGAGATGTCCAGGTAAGTACCCAGTAAAGGAAGCCACTTACAAACCAACCCTTAGAGAAAAGCGTTTTGTGAACAATTTACCAACTCAGCTGCAGGCTTCATTGATGTGGTGACATGCAGAGCCTGGCCTCTCTCCTGTCGCTCTAGCCCGCGCCAGCTAAATCTGCTCCAGTGCAGAGTCGCCTTGTAGGTGCTGCGACTCCAGCGCCCCATGTCCTCCCTGTCTCCACCTCTGAGACACGCACTGTGCTCAGCGAGGATGCAGGGCTCAGGCAGGGTACCTCTACTCAGGGATTTCATCTGCTCAGGGCAACAGTGGTCAGGCTCTTGGCCCTGGCGCCCTGGTTGCTCTCTGCGGCAGCCTCTGTGGCCCTCGGCCTGCCATGTAGGGGTGCATGTATGGATCCGTGCAGCTGGCGCCATCTGGCCTCGCAAGCTTTCTTGGCTCAGCTTGCGTGTGGCTTCCTCACGCTGCGCAGTGGTCCTGGCGCCTGCCTCTGCAGGGTGTCTGCGGGCTGTCCCCGGCCACCGCCACCACCTCCTCTGCACGTCAGGTCCCGCAGCTGCCCTGTGCTGTGTGTGGCCCTCCCGGCTTTGGAGCTTTGAAAGAGAATGCGCACGGGCCATTTCCTCAAGGGCTGGCTGGTCACCCTCGCCCGGAGGAGTCCCCCGACCCTCGTGAGGGCGACACGAGAGCTCTGTCCAGGATGTGGTGGTAGGAGACGTGGCAAGAGAACACCATGGCGCAGGGACCAGCAGAGCCGCAGGGTGGCGCACAGGGGGTGCAGAGGAGGCACTCCCCAGGGGAGCCCGGGGGTGTGGAGGAGCCACAGTGACCTCCACATGGGCTGCCCACAGCAGCCTGAGGTCAGGGCCACCATTCACGGGCATGGGGGGCAATACGGCGGGGGCTGAGGAAGGGTGGCCCCGCGGGTGGACGGTGTGAGGCTTGGGCGAGTCTCAGAGGGTGAACGGAGTTGGCCACCCTGGCTGCCTGTGCCTGGGTGTGGCTGAGTCCGGCTGCTGCTCCACCCCGTCAGTGCGCGTGTGGTCGGGGGGCACCCGTGTGTGGAGCAGGCCCTGCCCCAGAGCCCGAGGTGTGTGTCCACACGCCGCTAGTCCACTTGGAATGCTGAGGACAACAACCAAGAGTGCGCATGCCGGGCAGCTGTGACCACAGCACAGTGAATCGTGGTGGAGTTAACAAGGCCTGAGTCGCGGTCGCTGATGATCCTCGGGGCCGCGTGGAGCTCCACAGAGACCACGGGTGAGGCCAGCAGGAGCAGTTCAGTCACCTCGCTCGTTTTTAATGTGCGAGGCCATGGTGAAATCCCACATCTCTACATGTGAATTTCCTTCTAGAAAATGGACCACCATAATTACACGTTAAATATGATTCAAATCTGCAGGGAACTGTGACTCAATAAGCATGAAAAAATTAATGAAAAGCTTAATTATTATAATAATACCATTAAAATCTAATAAAGAAGAAAAAAGTTGACTTCATTTTATTTTAGCTTGGGCATCTAATATCTTTTCCTCCCTTTAGCAGAACTATAATTAATTTAGACTCGGGTTTTCAGAAAAGCTAAATCACATGCTGCAGTGCTTAAAAATATTCAGAAGAGAGATGCTGGGGTGCAGGAGGAGCTGGCACGGTGGTCCAGGGTGCCTGGGGTACTGGGAGAATCCACCTCCTGTGGTGGGTCCACCTTGCAACCATTCCATCCCTTCAGTTCTGGCTGCTCTGGTGCCCGATGGGTCTGGGGCCCACAGCACGGACATATCAGATCAGGTATTCATTCAACTAGAGTGATGCAAAGAATCTGATATCTTCTCTGCCCCGATCACAGAACAGACTCATGAGAAACCTTGTAGCTCTGAGCACCAAGGTTCGTACTCCCAACTTCATTTTCAAATGAAAGGCATATTTTTTATCCATCAAATGTGCATGAGGAGAACTAATCAGGATCCTCTCCTCACGCTGGGATACCAGGCAGAAGCCAGGGCAGCAGGGGCTCCAGCACCGAGTGGAGACGATCAGGCTGTCCCTCATGGTAATTATCTTCTGCCACTAGTTTACTTTGCAGACTGTGTCCCCCCTGCTTCTCTAAGTGCTCCCTGAGCTCTTGGTTTGCTTATCCTGGATTCAGAGGCTGGCAGACACTGCTCGGGTCAGATCTGCTGGGCACTGGAAGGACAAGAAGGTCACTTGCTCAGTGGTTTGGGTGCCTGCAAGTGGTAGCCAGAGAAGAAATGTTGCATGTTTCTTCTTATGATCAAGTGTCCATCAGATTTTCCTTGTTGGTTTGGATTTGGGGTAAAGCAGTCATCAGCCATGGAATGCAGTAAGCTCCAGGTCTCGATTCTTTCACGCTTTCCCTGCAAGTGCTTTAATGTGAGTAGCGGGGAGGTTGGTGCAGCACAGACAGGGACCCCTTGAGCATGCCCTCCACAGAACCAACGGGCTGTGATACGCACACAGTCCCGGCCCCAGAAGCATGCCCCAGGCTTCCCTCCTCTGGCAGATTGGCCCGTCCTGGTTCCCCTGGTACCGTGTAGATCCTAACACTGGGAGCCCACCCTTGAGGAACCTGCAGTCCCAGTGTTCCGGGCCTGGGCCTGGCTCTGCTGGCCACGTCTGGGGACTTCAGGTGTGCCATGTCATCGGTGCCTATGATGCTAGGCAAGTGGGCGGATGGACAGACCAACAGCTCTCAGGAAAGCCTCGGGTGACACTGGTCAGTGGGACCCAGACAGAGTCCAGGGGTCGCCACTCGAGCAGGTAAGAAGAAGGGCAGGGATGTGGCACAGCCCGGCTCCCAGGACAGTTTGTAGCGCAGGAGCCAGGGAAGTGGGGCTGGCTGGGCCCAGGAGCCTTGCGGGCCTTCCTGCTCCCGGTCATTCAGTGCCCCTTTCCTACGCACAGCTTGGGCTCCAGATTCCAATGCTCCCAGCCCAAAGCGGTGAGGGCTCAGGCCCCTCTGTGAACTCTCCTGGGTGTAACTGTACACCTGGTGTTAAGATGTCTCAGCAACTGGGGGTCTCTATGGGACCCAAGCAAACCCATCAAGGCGTTCTGCTCACAGCCGTGACCGGCTCCCAACCCTGACAGCTCCTGCGGGCAGAGGTCTGGAAGGGTCTGGAGCTGGGGTGGCTGCAGGCCAGTGGGCATCTAACTGAAGGGACAGCCAGCCCCAAGAGCTGTGGCCTCACAGAAGCCACCATGCCTGCTGGTAAACCCACTAGAAGAAGGAAAACGAATGACTTAAGCCAACACGTTTCCCATGAAAAATCTCTGAACTGCTGTAATTCCAGCAGTGTTTTGCATTATACAGATCCGCTGCTGCTATACTTCTTGTGGTGTGGTGGTGTCTTAGAATCTCAGCATTAAAATCTCTGATAGAACAGCTTTTTCAAAAAGTGCCCATTTGTATATTTTCTCTTAGATGAGAAATTCAAAGTATAAATAAGGAGCAAAATAAAAAAATAGACAATAGGGAGCCAAGAGGTAGAATGTCCTCGAGTGGGAGGGGGGCGAGGGATGGTGGTGGGGCGAGAGGGAGGGGACTGAAAGAGGACGGATGACGAGCTGTGCGCATGCGCCAACTCCCTGCGGAGGTTGAGCACTACGTATCGCTGACATTGGTAGCAGAAACGCGTCCGTTTGTAGACACACACCTGTGTGTATACATGTGTACAAATGCCTTCCTACTGATTGACTTTTCTTAGTATGTTTTTAGTTTTTTTTTTTTTTTTTTTCTTCTGGTACCAGGAATCGAACTCACGACCTTGAGCTTGCCAGGCAGGCACTTTGCCGCTGAGCTAAATCCCCAGCCCCCGATTGACTTTTCACATCAGTCATTCCAGGAAAGAGCAACAGGGAGACCAAGGCATGTTTGGCTCTGGCAGTCGCCCGTGTCTGGGGCACAGAAGCCGCCGGACTGCCCAGGAGCCCCCTGCCCATTTTCTGAGCCTCAGCTCCGGGGAAATGCAGGCCACGTTTGGAACCCGTGGGCAGGCCAGTCACCCGCGCAGGTGGCCAGAGATGCCCAGAGGGCCCACTCCGCTGATCCGCACTGGCTGTCGGGAAGGGGTTAGGATCTGAGCTCACACTGCAGGAAGCACGGAGATGTCAGCACAGGGCGAAGGGGTGCACGGCACCGCGACCATTGTGCGGACCTTGCAGACGAAGCACCCCACAGCGTGTGGCTCTGGAGGAACTTTGCCCGCACCTCTAAGGGGACTCTAGACCCCCAGGGGAACAGCAAAGTAAGCTGCATTTCCTCAGAAGCAAGGCGTGTTGTGAAATGAGCAGCCTGGCAGCCAGCGCCAGGCTTGCTTCCCTCTCTGGCAGCGCGCATCTCTGCTGGGCAGGGGCTGCAAACACCTCCCGGAGGGCTCGGCCCCCACTGGCAGCCCGGCGGGGTCTGCTCAGACAGGCAGTGCGAAGTTGGGGTTTCGGCCTGCAAAGTCCTCTAAGTTTTCTCTTCCCCATGTAGATGAGCTTCTTTCTCATCCCTTTCCAACTTCTGGTCCGAGCCTGCTGCTCTGCAGGGGCAGAGTTCAAGGCCACTCCCTGTGTGAAGAGGCTGAGTCTGGAAATTCATTTTCCACTGGCTGCTTTTGGCCTTTTGTCAAAAATAACCTGGGTGTGTCACATGGGCCCATGTCTGGGGTCTCTCTGCCCTGTTCCTTTGATGTTGTGACCATGTGACCACCAACTCCATGCAGCTTGGATTGCTGGGGCTACATGAGCTGGAATCAGACAGACGTCTTTCTTCTTTTTTACATTTTTTTAAACTTGAAAAATGTAGTTTATTTTCATTTCCATACAAATTTTTGAATAATACCATCTATGTCTAAAATTTTTTGCTATGACTTAGTCAACATTACATTGAAACATTATTTTACATTCAAAATTTGCCTAGTTGATAGGTTTGAAGTGAGTTTTTTAAAAAACTGCCTAAAGATGGGTTTACTTTCTTGTTTTAAACCTACCAGTCTGTGTCTTTCAATTGATATATTTGAACCTTTTACATTTAGTGTATTTATTGATGTCTTAGGAATTAAGTGTATCCTTTGTTTTTGTTTTCTATTTGTTTTCTGTTTTTATTGTTCTTTTTGGTTTTCCTGCTTCTCTGTAGGTTATCTGAATAGTTTTTTCAAATTAAACTGTGTTGTATTTATAAGGCTTTCAGTGCATTTCTTTGTAGAGCTTCTTTTACATTATCTAGTTTTACATTATCTGCATGAAATTTATTACAGTAAACTAATGACAATAGTTCACCAGTTCAAGACAAGTGCAGAAAATAATAATACATTTCCTTTACATACACCTAGACTAAAATCAAGCTGTCTTATGTAGCCTTAGTTCTCAAATTTCTACTTGGTTTTTTATATCTTCTATTTCTCTGATAGGAATTCCCATTTTCTTCTTTTGTTTAAAGTGTATCTATATCTCTCTTTGATGCACTTTTATCATGGCTGCTTTGTAATCTTTTCAAATAAGCCAGCATGTCATTTCAGTACACCCATTTGAGGTATTCCTGCTTTGTAAAACATCTTCATATCCTAGTCAGCTTTCTCACTCCTTGGACACTGACCTCAGTAACTTAAGGAGGAAGGGTTTACTTTGGCTAACAGTTTCAGGGGATTCAGCTCATGGTCAGCTGGCCCCAAGACAGGACCATCATGGTGGAAGGGCGTGATGGAACAAAGCCACTTAGTTCATGGGGTCTGGAAGTCAGAGCATGGGAACAGTGCCAGAGGAAAAAGGGCCAGGGACCAGATACATCTCCAAGGTCACACTCCATGATCTCCCCTCCGACACACCTGGACGTGTGCTTTTCTAATCCCCCTGGTGGCTCTTGTCTTAGTATTTTCCTTGTTGCTAGCAAAAAATACCTGACACTCACAACTTAAAGAAAAAGAGGTTTATTTTGCCTCACAGTTTGTAGAGGTTTCAGTTCATAGCTGGCTGGCTCCAAGGCAGGGTGGCATGGTGGAGGGAAGGAGAGTGTTTGGGGATGAGCTAGGAAGGGAGATGAACCCTCCCAGGCCATGTCCCTAGTGAACTTCCTCTTCACCCAAGCCTCATCTCCTAATTGCAAATCAGGGATCAGTACCCAGAATACACTCACTTTCCAGAAGCCCCACCTATGAGCACACAGAGCTCTTAGGGGCACATCTAGATGCAAACCATAATGGCTTTCAATGGCCAAATCAGCTTGACATAATGAAGCTTAACCACCACATTCAACTCTGTCAAACTGACACCCAAACACATCTCCTTACACCACACTTGTTCTTTAAATAAGTATAAAAACAAATTAATAAGTTCATCTCACATGTAACTATCCTCTACACAATCAAGAACTCAATACCTTCCCTGGAGTCTCCACAGTTCCAGTATTTCTCAAATTTGTAAGTCAAAGTTTCCTCCAAGACTCAAGGCAAACTCTTAACTATGAAACTCTATATGAATAAAACACAGGTTGTATAACCCCTAGGTACAATGGCACAGGTTAAACATTCCCATTCCAAAGGGGAAGAAGGAGAGGGTAGAAAACAATAAGACTGAAGCAATGCTGAAACACAGCTCAGTAAACATCAAAGGTGAAAGGTGAATTGCAGAGTGCCTGGGTGGCTCCATCTTATGACTGTGCTGGCTGCAGCCCACGTGGCCTCTCTCTTGGTCTGGGACTGTTCACAGCCTGTGGCTTTCCTTAGCTGACTTCCCTCATTCCCAGTATCTCTAACTTCCTGGGGTCTCCACTGCACCGTTCACTTAATTCCCATTCCTACACATACTGCTTTCTCAGGGATCCCTTGCCTAGCCTGACAGGCTTGCTATGAAATCTGGGTAGAAGCTTCCCTGGCCCCACAATGATTGCATTCTGCATGCCAGTAAAAGTAGCATAATGTAGAGTTCACCAAGGTCTGCTGCGAGCTTGAGCAGTACCCAGAGCCCCTTGGACCACGGCTGCAGTGATCTCTTAAGTGCCTGGATGGCTGAGCATGGTGAGGTAAATCCAAGGAACCAATTTTCTAGGAGGAAGTTTTCTGGCAGGTATCCCAGGGACTCTTCTCAAAGGAAATGCTTACATTCATATGCCTTGAGTCTACAATGAGTGGTATCTTATAAATTTTTGAGATTCATTCAAGGCTTCTTTCTTTTTATCTCCATAAAAAGTACTTGGTTTCCTTTTCAAGGTTCTAATTCCTACAGCAGATATGTGCTCTTTGTTTCCAACTTTACACATAGTTCCTTCTGAGACAAAATTTAAGTTTTTAATTATTTTTGCTTTGCTTTTTGTTGCTGATTCTCACTAGAAATTTGTCTGTTCCATCAACACCTGTGCCACAGCCTGAATGTTGTGATGCCTTGGGTTTTCTCCATCACACCAGTTACACCACTGCCCTTGAACTGAGCCTCCCGTAAAGCCTTAGGACATGGGCAAAATGCAGATACACTTTTGGCCAGAGTGTAACCTGCATGGATGGCCTCTAGTACAACTCCCCAAAGAATCTTCATTTTCAAGCAAAAACCTCCTGACCCTGGCTTTTACTGTCCACTTTCCTCTGTCCAGTCTGGTCTTGTGATCTCTGACCGAAATTTCCCATTAAGCTCTGCTGGCATCATTTTAAGGCTTCTCCAGCCTTATTTATAAACTCTTTCTGCAAAGTTGTTTCCAATGCTTCTGATCACATGGTCACACACAATCCCAGCAATGACTTCACTTCTGGTAGGAATTTTCTGTATTTAGTCAGCTTTCCCTTCACTGTGACACAATAGTCAACATCCACAATTTAAAGGAGAGACTGAATTTTTCTGACAGACTTGGGGGATCCAGTCCACAGTGATCCGACTCCGAACTCCATGGCAGATGGTGTGGTGCAGGTGAGGTACTCAGTTCGTGGTGGCCAGGAAGGAGAGCAGGCCAACAGCACCGGAAAGGAAGGGCAGGGGACCTGATACAGCACCCAAGGCTATGCCACCATGACCCGCCAGACACACGCATAACTGTGTTTACTGATCTTGGAGGTGATTCTCAAGACAACCAAGGTGATACAATGAAGCTTAACCACCGCACCATAGAGCTACTAACTCCTCCAACTAGCTGGCTTCCCCGCTCCTCTAGCAGTGACAGGGGTGAAGTTAGATATCCACGTTCTTACTGACCTCCCTTGCTACCAAGCAGTGAAGGGGTCCTCATTACTGCAGGGTGGATGGACATGTGGCTGCTCACATGACCTCCACTGGCACTGTGGGTGGGATGATTTCATTAGCAGTGGGCAGGGATGAAGTCCTCCTTCTACACCCCAGCAGAGCCAGGAAATGTACCTCATTATTGCCACTTGGGAATGAAAGTTGAGGATCCTCATGTGGTCTCCACTGATTCTGGCCTGGGGAACTAGTTATGAGCTGGTGGCTTTGAAAATTCAGTCCCCCTACCCAGCTTTCTCTGGCCCTGCAGGCGGGGAATTCGGGGTATCTCACAGCAGCCTTGGAAGTGTCAAACTCGTTTCCTATTGTCCTTGACTACTGTAGGTCTGACGGGCCACAGGTTTTTTTGTTAATATGATGCTTTGCTGGTGTAGGATGGTTATCGTTTAAAGTTTTATGCCTTGTGGGGCTGTTCCTTCCTGATTCTCCAGAAAAGTCCATTGTTAGGACATCTTGTCTGCACCTACGGTGTCTCTGGGTTTCTGGCTATTTTGGCATGAAGCCTGGCATATGTGAGGTGGAGAGGAAACCAGAACTCTGTACTGCTTCCTTCCCTGTTCCCAAGGCTCCTCACCTGTCTGACTTCTTTGCTGCTCTGTGTCCTTGGTTTCTGCTCCCTATCCAGTTTCTAACTGCATTTGGTCAGAGGAATATAGAAAGCACACCGTTTTCCCAGAAGCAGAAGTTTTGTTGTAATTCATTTTTTTCTCTAAAAGAATTTATTGTGCAAACCTTAGGGATATTAGCATCCCAAAAATCATTTCATATTTCTGATCTGCAAGGCTGTCAATCAACTCTGTCACTTCCCTGGCAGCCATGAAATACCCCAGTCTCCCGTGTGAAATAGTCCTTAGGTTCAGCATCTACGACACTATAACGGCTGAAAATTCCTGTATGACCACAGGTGCCATTTGATATCAAAATGAAATGCACAGTACTTTCTTTCTTCTGATTTCGTGTGGTAAGTTCCGTCATTCTCCCCGTCCTCCTGACCCCTTCTGTGCCCACCCCAGGATCTCTGACACGGAGCTGGCCTTGTTCGTGAACTCCTCACGAACCTCTTTCCGGAAGCAGGTGCAGGCTGTGGTGCTGGTCTGGGTACTTTTCCATTGCAAGCGGGTGGTGCGAGGAGGTGACACTTCCTGAGGGTTTTCCATATTCTGGTGTCTCCCATAGCAGAAGCTTTCTGTCGCCGTCACACAATCCTGAAATGATCAGCTGAAAAAAAGAAAGGGTTTGTTCTTTCTCACCATTCTGGAGAGCTCAGGGTCCCTCGGCCCTGCAGACCTGTCTTGTGGCAGGGCAGCACACCAGCGTGGGCGGCACTCACAGAGCAAGCTGCTCACAAAGGAAGGAGGGCGGAAGTCCAGGTCCCAGAACTCCCTCAAGGCCACGCCCGGATCGCCCCTCCCTCCCACCAGGCCCCTCCTCTTAAAGTGCCCACCACCCCCAATAGCACTAAGTCTGGGACTAAGCCTTCAACGTGCAGACCTTGGCGACACTTAAGATTCAGACTTAGAGCACAGTAACTGAGCCTGTATCCCAGACACAAGTGCAGTTGCGACCTTACAAACCCCATGTGGATTCCAGAGAGGGGACAGAACACTGCTCTGGCATGGAGGGATGGGAACGTGTCCTCAGGCTGTGGCAACTTTGCACGCGCAGATGTCAGGATGCCCTGCGGTGTCACGGCGGGCCGGTCCCTGTCCACTGTCTGTCTCCCTCTGTTCAAGCTCCGGAGGGCTGGGGCTCCTTCTGTCACGTTCACAGTCTTGTCCCCACACCTGGGACCGGGGAAGTGCTCTGAAAGCCAAGGCTTTCGGAGGAAGGAATCTCCAGGAAATTTCCTCTTAGGAAGACGATCTTGTGTTGCAACAGCTCTTCTGGACTCGGGAATCGACATCTTATCCTCAGTGACACTTTCGATCGGCAGTCACGGCGGAGAGGCACCGCCAGCAGCCAGGCGAAGGCCAGTGGCCGCGTGCGGGTCACCCGCCTGCCCTCGGAGCACCGAATTCTGAAGTTTTCTAAGAGCAAATTTCAAGGATGCCGGAAACACACTCTCCCCGGGAGCTCACAGTTTTATTTCAGCAGCCGAGATCATACGTTTCCCAGAACCGCTCGCAGCCTGTAAGTTGGAGCGGGCCCTCGCACCTGTTAGGATGACGGTTACCAAGCCGAAGCCAGAGCAGGAGCGGCGCTGAGGGTGTGCGGACTGGCCCTGTGCCCTGCGGCGGGGAAGGAAACTCATCCAGCCTTCGCGCAAAGCCCTGTGGAGGCTCCTCCCAAGTTAAAAATAGAACTAACGCAGAACCCAGCCATTCGCCGCAGGAGTGTTTCCAAAGAAAGCGCCATCAGCACGCTGCGGTGCCTGAAACCCTGCTCGCAGTGGCCAAGAGGTGGAGGCAGCCAAAGTGTCTGTCAGCTGCCGCGGGGATGGAGAAACGTGGCAGACGCGCAGAGGTCGAGCACCCTGCCTTTCCAAGAAGGAAATCTCGGCACTGGGCGCCACAGGCAGAGCCTGGAGGGTGCTGAGTGAGGCCAGCTGGGCGCGGAAAGACAAGGGCACTGATGCAACGGCAAGCAGAAACACGGAAGGACACCCGGGATGTGGAGGCAGAGTTGTTTACGGAGACCGGCACTGACTGGGTTATGCTCAGAATATCGGGCCCTGATCTCTGGCGGCCTAGGGCTTATATGGGATAAGTAAGAAGTACAGACCTCAATAAGGGATTGGTTTACACAGTGTGTGTCACAGTGACCGGCTGTTTCTAGGAGACACAAGAGGCCAGATCTGGAACAGGAACTATTACCTGGACAACGAAGAAACTGAAGTGTACTGACAGCGGAGGAGGGCATTTTCTGTTACACCAGCTCTGCACGGGAGGGGGACCTCAGGAAGTTGAATTCACAGAGCAAAGTGGAACAGAGGCTGCCGGGGCTACCGGGTTTGGGGCTGGGGAGACTTGGGGAAAGGGAAGGAAAGCAGGTGTGTGAATCTGCACTGCCTGGAAAAAGATCAGCATGGAGGCTGACGGAGTGCAGACATCCTCCAGAGGGAGGAAAGCTACAGGAAGAAGGGTCCTGGGTCCAGACCTGCAGGATCTGCACACAGCAGGGATCCAGATGCTTTAAATACGATTCCATGTCAAAGGAAACCTCCCAGGCCAAGATTTAATATTGCAAAAGGCAACTAAAAAACCATATGAAATTTCTGAAATGTTAAAACTAAGTAAATGACCCTAATTGAAGAAATTAGTCTATGGGTAGGTGGTTCAGTGGATATTTTCACAGGGTTCCTTACACCCCCATCATGGGAGACCTGGGGCTCCCTGAAGCACAGCCCATGTGATGTTCCCAGCCTGGCCTGGGGCTCTTCCCAGCTGCCCACCCCTCCAGCCCTCAGCTGGCTCAGGTGATGGCTTGGTCTTTCCTGGAACAAACAGCTCTGCATTTCTGAGCCCTCGACTCGGTGCAGAGAAGCGTGCACCGCCACAGCTGGCCTTCCCGGGAACGTGTGACCCACAGCAGTCACTTGGTCCCTTCACTGCCATGGAAGAATCTGCTGCAGAAGGTGCTGCAGAGGGGAATGCGGAGGTCGATGGGCTCGGTGACCTTAGTGGCTGCCTTTTGCCCAGAAGAGAGGCGGAAACTGGAGGGGTGGCACCAGGGCTGGGTGGAGAGCACAGGCGCTCCAACCTGGTATTCATCTTGTGGACCGCTGCTCTGCAGCTGTGGAAGATGCCAGCGAGGGTGGGCACCATGGGGAGGCTGTGCACAGCCGTCAGGGCCCAGCCCAGGGCACCCAGCTTGGGAGGAGGCAGGCGCTGTGTGCCCCGAAGCGACCAGCAGGTGCAGAAGGGCTGAGTGTGGGGAGGGACCTGCTAGGCTCTAGGGAAGCAGTCACCTCCTCTGGAAAATGCAGGCCTAGTGAGCCGCATCTTCCACAAGGAAGCTATTTCATCGAGAGTAGGTTTTCGGGTTGTGAAGCACTTCCTAGCCCAGGGATTCTCCTCCCACATGACCTCATTTACTACGCTGTCCCCAGGGTGCAGGGTCACCCAGGACTGGAATACTAGGTTGTTGGCAAGGAGGGCAGACCATGCCGCTGAGGAGGCTGTAGGGTGCACCTGCCGGCCAGCAGGAGGTCCAGGTGCAGACATGTGCTTCCTCCTTCCCACTGCAGTCAAAGCTATCTAGGTGATTTCCCTACTTTCCTTAATTTTCCCCAAATTCAATTTCTAATCCACCTTTACCCACAAAATAAGAAGGAAACACTGGCTTATTCCTCATTCCTGCGGCGTGTCCCAGCCTGGCTGCGGTGGGAATGTCCAGGGCGCCCTGTGCGGCTCTCTGGGCTGTGCTTTGCCCTGTCCCATGCCCTCTCCCCACCAGCCCTTTGCCTGGCACTGTGATCAGCGTGAGGCTCTCTCTGTGCATCTCTGCACAGGCTTCACAGAGGGACAGCTGACACGGGAGAGGATTAGGGAGTGGATGGCAGAGATGCGGGGAGGGACCCGGCCACCCTCACAGCTCATTTCCCTGTGGCTTTGGGGTGTCCATGTGACACTTATTCCTTGGTGTTCCACCACGGGCAAACCTTTCCCAGGTGCCCTTGTGCCCACGAGGTCACAGAGGGGCCTTTGACTTTGTTCTCCGTGGCGACACCGGCTTTCCCATCCTGGGATTCAGACCCAAGTTATCCAGAGCTCGAGTAGGTTGCCGTTATTCCTTCCTGTGGAACTTCTGAAGCCGCACACCCTCGCTTGGTAACTTATTCAGACATCAGATAGCTCCTGGTACTGCGCACATTTCCTGTATTTCTGCTCCGCTGGTTTTGGTTTCTTAAAATCTATGCATTTTAAGTCTTCATGGTGTCTGCTATAATAGCCAATTCATCCACATTAGAAATTTGGGGAGTACCTGTGGCTCCATTTTAAACACTATTCACATCAATGATTAATTAAAAATTAGGTAAAAGAAGAAACTATGGTTGAACAAGTGATGAAGCAATTAAAGTGCTTGGAAGGTAGATTTACAAAGAAAATAGTCTTCTACGTTCTGTGCCCTTAAATTTTCAAGCTGGTAAAAGAGCAACTGACAGAATTGTAGCTAAATCGTAGCACGCTCGCTGTGCCGAAGTCTAAGCCAGACCCAGTGGGGGCTATAGAGTTCCCTGACCTGAAGATTCATTAGTGGACAGAGCTGCACAGAGCAAGACTAAGAGCAGGTATCGGGCAACCTGACAGGAGCTTAAAAGCTCAGTGTGACGGCCACTCTCTAGTGCCAGGATTTCTTCACTTCTTCACATTCCAGAGACAGAGGGAGACACACACACACACACATACAGAGAAAGAGAGAGAAGAGAGAGAGAGAGAGAGAGAGAGAGAGAGAGAGAGAGAGAGAGAGAGAGAGAGAGAGACTGATTATGTGTAGGGGTGGGGGAGTTATAGGTGTATAAAATAACCTTGCATTAAAATGTCCATGAAGTGCTAGGTAACCACCATTAGGTGCTACGTCTCGAGAGAATCTCTGCCTAACACAGTGAACATAAAGTGACAGGTGATGGGTGCATGATAATTTTCATAAAACACACATTTGAGATTTGGAGTATGTCTCGTATACTTGAAAATTAATTTGCTCGTCCCATAAATCAAATCCAATAAGCATTTTAAATATTTACATGGTTCTCCATGATGTCAAGGTAACAGTACCCACTTTGTTTTTAAACAAGCACGGAAAACATCAGAGCTGGGTCTGCATCATGCAGAGCGGGGGACATGGGGCGTCTGCAGTCCCTGACCACGGCCAGGGTGGTCATGCATGGACACAGGGACAACTGTTGGCAGGCCATGGTGCTGTGCGCAGAGCATGGCTGTCTACGGGGGGAGCCAGAGACTACAGAAGGAGCCTCTGAGCTGTAGCTGCAGTGGAGACGGCTTTGGACGGAGAAGCAGCAGCGGAGCCCGTCGCACACACAGAGCCTCCCTGGCCGTGCAGGTTGGACTCGGAGGACCAGCAGTCTGGGAGGCCAGGGAGATGCTGACAAAGGAGGAAGGAGCTAGGCTTCGAGGGTCAGTGGATGAGCGCAGCTGGCGGCCACCAGTAGGGGCTGTGGCCCCAGACTAAGTAGCTGAGGACCCGTGGGGACATTGCTCCAGAAGCATGAGCCCCGAGGAGCCTTCAAGCCCTGCTACCACAGCTCTGAGAAAGCAGAGAGACTGGGGCCTCTGAGGACCTGGCCAGCCCAGGCAAAGGAACCCTGCATCCCCTAGTGGGTGGGTTTCAGATTGGGATTCTTGCAACTGAAGCAGTCGTGTGCACAGACACATATACAAACACACATATGTGAGTGCGTGTGCACGCGTGTGCACATTCACTTATCTGCAAAGCATTCACTAATGTTCAAATGCAAACGCAAAAGTCGGAAGTGTTCTCCATTCAATCAAGTCTCAGTGAAAAGTCTCTTGTGCAGGGCTTGGAGTACAGCTCAGTGGTAGAGCACTTATCATATGCGAGGCTCAGGGTTCAGTCGGCAGTGTTAGTAAATGAGCAAACAACTCTCTTAGGGGCCTCCTGTGAGCGCTCCTCCCCTGGAGCTCTGTGGTGCTGTGCTTGGAACACGAACACAGGGTGCGGCTCTAAGCAGAGCACCAGGGCTGGCGGATGCTAAGGACTTCCAGGGAGCTGGGGCTGCCTGGGGGCCACAGGTTGGGGCACATCCACGCCCCTTAGTGGGGCTGCTGGTGGCCCCATGGCCTTCCTGGACCAAGAGCGATGCCCTGGCTCCAACAGAGCAGGTGCTCATGGGGAGAGGGAAGGGAAACTATGGAGCCAGGAAAAGCCAAAGATGGAAGTCTACAAAGAGAGGGACTTGCAGGCCTCCCTGAGTGGCACTGTGAGCAGGGGTGTGTGTGTGTGTGCGTGTGTGTGTGCATGTGTGTGTGCAGGTGCCTGCATGTGTGCGCTCATGGGTGTGCCTGTGTGCCCAGGTGGCTGTGGATAAAATCCGGTGTGACATCTCTATAGTCTAACTGATCGGGTGCTGCTTGTAAGACCACACACGGATGTGAACACAAGTGAGCTGCTCCGAGGAGGCTGGGCCAACACACTGGCAGGAAAGTTGCTCTGGAAGGGGCTCAGTGACTTCACAGGAGCAGCGTGGAGGCTGCGGGAGAGCTTGCGTTGGTTGTCGGGAGGGTCGCGCAGAACTGCAAGGGCAGCCCAGGACGCCGCTGCGCTGAAGAGCACGGTCAGGGAGTGTGGACAGCACGGTGCTCACTTGGGTCCTCGGCCTTCTCTGCGCCCATGAGAGAAGCTCCAGAGTCCTCTGTCCTGGCTGCCTTTGCTTTTTGAAAACATGTTCATTTTTACAGATTTTCTTCTTAAAAGGAACCTATGTTGTGATGAAAAGTATCCCAAGGTACACAGTCGAGGATTTCTCCCCAGAGCACTGTGTTATTTTATTTAAAACTGGCTGCAAGAAAGAGTGAATCTGTTCCCGAAAGACTCACTGAGGTTCCAAAGAGCACTTCTGGAGTTCCTGCTGGGGGCAGGAAGCAGCCCGTGCACTGGCGGTGGCCCTGTGCAGAGCCGAGCTTCATTTCATGATTTAACCAGAGTCCGTCAACGTGACTCAAAGCTGAGCAGCACTGGGGGCTGCCTGAAGAGAGCCCAGGGAGCGATCCTAGGGCCTGTTTGTGCAGCGTCTCTGCCGTTACTCACCCTAACGTTAGCGTTCACGTCCCTGCCGCCATCCTACTGTGTGCCCTGTGATGTCTGGAGTGCTTCACAGGACCTACTGTGCCCAGCTCCCCCTCAAGGTGGGCACTGTCAGCCTCCACCTCACTGTGAGCCACTGGCATGGGCATGCAGAAGGGATATTGACGTTCAAGCGGGGACCTGAGCTTTGAAGAAAGTGTCGCCTCGCCTCATCCCCCTTGGCTTTACTGAGGGGGCCACAAACCCGTGCGCAGCTTTCTTAGCTCTTGACCTTGGGCTGCAGATTTGAAGGGAGGCTGTCACGGAGTGTTGGGGACCCGTGCAGGTGCAGAGGCTCCTGGAGGTAAGGGGGACACAGACTCAGGCAGCCTCGGTGGATGGCGGAGAGGACTCAGTGTGCAAAGGTGAACCGGCCGTTTAGGGCAGGGTGACCAGGACGGGCAGGCCATCCCGGGAGCAGGGTCGGGGAGTCTGGTCATGGAATGGACATGGGTACATAGAAGGGCTGACCCAGACTGGGCGGGCCTGGCCCCCACTTCTGGGGTGTTGGGTTCGTCCTTGGATTCACCCTTTAGTGTCTCTGCATGTTGTACACTTTCAGCTTGCCTCAGACCCCAGCCCTCGGGGGAGACTGCAGCCCTGTTTCGTGGCTTGTCGATTTCATTTTAGAAAGGAGAAGTTAAATTTGCGAGGAACTCTTCACACAGACAGGGCGCTCGCACCTGCCCGGCTTTCCTTGGGATCTGTTGCGGTGCACGTGCAGAAGCATTTCGCCCGAGGCTCCTTCTCAGGAGTCCCGTGAAAGCAACTACACCTTTAACAGAGACAAGGGGTTCTGGGCCCTTCCCCTCACCTCCTGCTCCTTCTTCCTTGAGATGGTGCCCATAAAGCAGGGGGCTGGTGATGGTGGTAACCTGCACATGAAGGAAACCTGGGGTTATAGTCTAGAAGCATTCAGCCACTCCTCTTCTTAATCTCCGCCCACCCATCCATTCGTCCGTCTGTCTCTTCATCCGTCCTGCTGCCTCCACTTACCTCTGTTTCTCTCTCTACTTTATCGATTACTGTCTATGTCATCCATTAAATATCTATGTCTTCTATCCATGCATTCATGTCTACTTATCTATTCATCTATATATTCATTATCTATCCAGCTCTATCTGTCTTAAAAACTTTATGCCCATCCTTGGATGTATGTTTACATTGAGGTACAATGATAGACAAAAGAAATACGTCTTTCCTCTCACTGACCTTAAAGTACGCTGTAAGAGACAGATAAACATAACTCACACACATGAAGGTCATGCAGGGTCCTAACTGAGGTCCTGCAGCTTCGAGGACGCAGCAAGCAGATCCTACAATGCCGGGAGAAGAAGTGGTGGTAGAAGGCCTCAGTGGCCCTGCTAGGAGCAGCAGCTAATACCAGCCATGTCTCTGTGCACCGACTACTAGAAAAACAAAATATGAACAAGAGAGGCTCTACAAAGCCTTCAGGAGCAACCAAGACATTTGGGTTTGGGAGCACAGAGCTCTGCGAGGCAGCAGGAGCACTATGGATGCAGGCAGCTAGGATCAGCACACGCTCCTTTCCAGGTGTGTGCTGGCTGCAGGCTGGGTGGTGTGCAAACGCTGAAAACTTCAGCCAGACATGGGTCACGAGTCAGGAAGGCGAACAGAGCTCTGAGCCCCCGGAGGGCTGGGGACCAGGGCTGAAGTTCTGCACAAAGGTTTGCTTCCTGTCAAACTCCTCCTTCTCCCTGCTGTTGGGTTTATGTGTGTTTGTACCCGGCAGCCCCCCGGGCCTTGGTGCCTCCTGTGAATGCGTGACCTCATTCCCGGTGGCACTTCTTGGCCAGAATCCTATCATCTGGTGCTGGTAAAGCCTACAGCTTTTATAAAAAGCATAAGCCTGGCATGGTATGTGTCTTTCTAGTTTTCTGTTGCCAACCTCTTTACATCCTTTTTAAGGTACATCTCTGAAAGATAAGAAATAATTGGTTCTTGCTGTAGTTTCAGTACTATGATCTCAGTTTTTGTTGTAGTGTTTAATCCATTTATAGTTAATGTGATAATGGATAGGATTGCACTGAGTGTGTCAGTTTGCTGTTTACTTTCCCTTCGTCCCTCTGTTCCTCTTTCCTACCTGATTTAGTGTTGAATACTTTTAGTACTGTTGGAAGCAGAGGATGCTTCTCCCCACCCTGCCTTGCAGTGTAGCCCCCAGATAGCACCCACCGCCCCATCCCAGCTCAACTCTGTTCACAGCTGTGCTGTGCTTCTGTGGCCAGTGCCCAGCCAGTGACTGAACAGGACAGGTGTGTGTGCCTGTAAACCGGTGGTGGTCTCTGTGGAGATCGATCTTTTGCACGCTATTGTTCCTGCACTGCAGCCTGACTTCTCCTGTTCCAACTCTGCCCCGTCTCTTCTCCAGCTGATGGCCTGAAGGCCGAGCACCCTGACAGAAGCTTGCTCCTGTACCTGTACGTCACTGAGGCAGTGGCGTCGTCTGGGTGCTTGGGTTCGGGTGGCTCCATTGAGCGTCCTTTGGTCTCTTGGTTGGCTTCCCACTGTGTCTGCTGCATGGGTGTCAGTCGCGGTTTAGATATTCCCTGCATACCTCACACTCACTCCAGGCTGCTCAGAGCATCCCAGGCAAAGGGTGGGACACCAGAGATGCATGGTGGACAGGGACACAGTGAACACGGGTGCTGAGGCTTGTATCTAGGTGTCCCCCAAAGCCTCCTGTGCTCCTAGGTGGGCTTTGGGGAGGTGGCTGGATCTAGGGTGTGTGATACTGGCATTGCGGGTTGTGATAACTAAATTGGCTTAGCGTAGTTCCGGGTGTGGATAATGGAAGTCCCACCCTGGATGTGGATGGTACTAACCAATAGACTTCTGGGGTGCTGCAGGGGTAACCAGCTCACCAGGGCCTTCAGAGCTAAAGGTTCACGGGACAGGGCCTTGTGTTTTGTGTGGTCCTCTCCAGCAGAGGCCGAGCAGGTGGGACCTTTGCATCCTGACTGCGTGCTCATTGCTGAGGTGTGGCTGGGTCCTCCACAGGCTCTGGTCATCTACCTAAGAATTAATTTGAACCACTCCCAAGCAGGCACCGGAGCCCACAGGGAGGAGGAAGAGTCACTTCTTAAAACTGAAGTGAACCGTTGTAGTCTTTGAACTTGGGGATGCCGCTGAGGTGACTGTGCCCTGTGTCCTGCCATGAAATACAAGCGGTGCATGTTCCGCCCACCTGTGCCGCAGAAGGCACGGAGGAGCCCACGCTCGCCTGGGACACGGGTGCAGGTGTGGAAAAGCCCAGTGGGCTTAGGAAGCACACAGGGACCATTTGAGAACCCCCCCACGTCCACTTTAAATATTCTCACACAGATGTTCTAATAGCATTGAAGGAAGCCCAGAAGTTATCAAAAGGGAAGGAAACGAGCAAAGCTTATTACACCAGTCTGCATTTGGGATCTAGTTCCCACCTGGGGAATACCTGGCCATTTTAAGTAATGAAAGCTCTCCAAAATTATAGTAAAATGATGATTGTTGCAAGTCACTTCCATTCAAAGGCATTTTCTGTGTCTGTTACTAAGTGTACCTTGGGGCAGGTCAGCAGAGGGGACACCGGCTCCTCAACTGGCCTCAGGTCCCTGCCCCCTCCCCCTCCCCCTCCACACTGACCTGTCTCTGCCTCCTTGCAGGACTGACCTGGGTGGTTCCTGCAACCAAAGCCTGGCCCGGGTGAGTACCCATTGGCTGTACTAACAAATTCTGCATCTGGGGACTTTCCACCCAGCTGGGAGCCGTGCTGGGCTCTTACCCACTGCGAACAGGCGTGTGGAGGAAGAACCTCACGGATTGGAGGGGGCCAAGCTCCTCCAGGCAGAGGCCCTGAGGAAGAACCAGGGAGAGGTCCAGAGCAGAGGTGGCGTAGCTCGGCTTCCCATGGAAGAGCGTCCCAAAGCCGGCCTGCCAGGGCACTGGGGAGATTGTAGGCCAAGGAAGCTAGTGAGAGAGCCTATGTACGTTTGTGGTGCGTGGTGTGTGCAGGTGTGTGAGCCTGTGTGCACGCATATGTGGGGTCTGTCTTGAGGAGCAGACCAAGAGTGATTGTGACAGGGAGGAGGGGAGGGGGGCGGCACAACCAGACCACAGGCCCCAGACGGCCCCTGCTGCAGCCGCACCATATCTAAGAGCTCCGCATCTGTCTCACTCCATGACACCTCCATGTGCTGGCCTGCCAGGGCACCCGTGCTCAGCGTCCGTCTTGGGCAGGGTGGGAGAAGGAAGAGGGTGGCATCTGTGCCCAGATCCTCCTTGGACTACTGGCTGTGCTCAGAGGGCATGGTGTACCCTCGGGTGACCATAACTCCCTCCTGCTGTCCAGGAGCAAAGTGGCTGCGACCCCTCCCCAAGCTGGGCCAGCCGGGCTGCAGATGCCACCCCACCTGCCCTGGACACCACTGCACCCGCCCTGGCTAGAACTAAGCGCCTCAGCTGGGGTCTGATGTCCGACTCCGCCTGAAGGTCATGTCCCAGGCTGCCACCTGGCCTTGCCCCGGAAAGAGAAGAGTCCCAGATTCTTTCTTGTTGCAAAGGCTGGGAGCCACAAGCTCCAACTTACTGTTCAGAGAAAACACCTCTGACGGCCGAGGACAGTTGTGGGCTGGGCTTTGGGGGCTGCGCCTTGTGTCCAGCGTGCCCAGCACACGACACACTCATGCCCGCACGGACACGAGCGCTTGCAAGCGCACTCAGGCCCACTGAGCTTTTCTTAGGTGTGTTTTCAGTGCGCAGTTTGCTGCTCTGTGTGGGCTTCCGAGACGCCGGCACCCGGCTTTCTGCTCACCCCTTCTCAGGGTGTGCTGCCTCCCACTGGGGCCGAGGCGCCCCCGTCCGATCCGGCAGGGCTGCCACTTACCCCTGTGCCCCCCAGACCAAGGAGTGTCGCCTCTTCCCGGAGACTCTGGGAGCCCCGAGATCAGGCAGACAAATGCTGAGCACGTCTTGATGTACTTACGAGCCTTTGCGTGTCTGCTTTGAGAAGTTTCTCCTAGGTGCGTCTGCCCATATATTAAGTTCGATTTCTTGGTGTTTGCTCAGTTCTCTGCGTGTTCTGGGCACAGCTCCTATGTGGGAAGAGCAGCTGTTAAAGTTTTCCTTCCACTCCGAGGCTGTGTCTTCACTCTGTTTGCAGCTCTCCTTAAAGCGTGGAGTCTGAGAGAGACAGCCAAGTGGAGGGAGCCTATTATTAGACTAGAGGACCGGAAGGAGGTGGGTACCACGTCGGATGTGAGCACAACTCATTATGCACACTGAAAAACCCCAAAAGCCAGCACTGCGGGCCTGGTGTTTCACCCGCAGGGGCTGAGACAGGGATAACAATGCTATCATGCGTGTGCGACTCTGTCAAAATGGAATCTATCAATCTGTATAACAAATAAAAGAGAGTGAACAACTTTAAAAGGTTTCACATTAAAAATAAAATAGGCAGCTCTCCAGCCTCCCTGGAGATCCCCAGCTTGGCCTAGGGGAAGGTGCCTGGGACCACTTGCTCTCCTTGGGGACAGGAGAAGGGGGACCGTCCTCCTCCCACTCTGGCCAGTGTTGTCTCACTTATCAGTTTGGGGGCTGACGAGGCTGGGAGGTGTCTGAGCGCTGGTGGCCTCCGTCTGCCCTCCGCGTAGGCAGAGCCTGCAGAGAGAGAGCCACTTTGTCTGCAGCCCTCCACCCTCCCGCCTCTTATTTCTGGAAGCTGTGATGTTCAATAATTCAGGAGAGCACGAATCAGCATATCTTACAGCATAGCTGATGTGCCAGCAAGCACACTGCGGGCTGTTTCATTTCAATTAGCCCCTTTGTTGCCAGCAAAAGTCCGACAACCCCCTGAGCGACGCGGGCACGCCCAGCCCTGCTGTCCAGGTCCCGCTCCCGAGAGTGGCGCCCGCTGCCCCTGAACCACCTGCTCAGGCTTTATCCGCCATTGTCCTCCTGGTCTCACCTTACCTGGGATCAAGTGGCTTTCTCCAGCGCAGAAATAAGGGCTCGGCTCCGTTTTCAGGCCTCTTCTGATCTCCCCGGCTAATTGGCTCAGGTGTAAACCAAGCCAGCAGGGCAAGCGCTTTGAAGTGACGCGGCCGCGCGGGGCGCCCAGAGCGTCCCTGTCTGTGTCAAATGCCAGCCGGCCAGGCCTGCCGCTTGGGCTGCGCACAAAGACCCGGAGTAATCACGTTGTATTACAAGGCTGAAATCCATGCTGATACCTGATTGCAAGCTCGTCATTAATTTTACAGGCTGGACCTGGAATGCAACCTGACCCGTTTTAATAAGAGGGGCGTCCTCACTGCGTGTGCAAGAGGTACAGGGTGACAGCAGCTGTGTCTTCCTTGCACGGGCAGCCACCCATGCTTTGATCAATAATGCTGCTTACTTTAAAGGGAGGCTCATTTTGTCCGGGTGGGGGAGGGCTCCCCACCCGGAGGACTCCCCACCCCCTCGCCCATGGCTGGTGTCTTGTGCAATTAGGGAAAGGTCAGTTCACAGCGTAGGGGGACACTTGCTGCTTAGCCTGCACCACCTTCTGCCAGGCTCCACTTGACAGGCACCCCCAGCCCAGGGCCGCCCAACTAAACAGAGCAGCAGAAGCAAGAGGGCAGCCGCTCCCCAACTCTGATTTTGTCCAGATTCTCCTTATCTTTAATCTGCAAACCTGCTGCATGACTGACAGCAGAAACAGCGTCCCATCCAGGGGCCCCAGCACTGCTGCAAGATTCCGGGCCACTGGTGCCGGTTCTGGGGCATCAGGACCTCGCCCGTGCCATTCCTCCTCGGTCTCCGATCTCTGTGCCTTCGAGCCGGAGCTGGGGTGCATGGCTGGTGCAGAGTGC
The DNA here is from genome assembly GCF_000276665.1 of Chinchilla lanigera. Classification (NCBI taxonomy): domain Eukaryota; kingdom Metazoa; phylum Chordata; class Mammalia; order Rodentia; family Chinchillidae; genus Chinchilla; species Chinchilla lanigera. Next base: position 1,182,089 of record NW_004955504.1, read on the forward strand.
GGCCTCCAGGCTCCAGGGTAAAGGCGCAGCTCCTTCCACGCCCCACGCGCTGAGCGCATAGTTTCAGGAAGTACAGGTGCAGGGGTACAGCTCTGCGCAGTGTGCTGCGTTTACCCATGGCATTCCGACTGTGAAAGCTGAGCCTCCCCTGCCCTCCTCCTTGCAGGCCCTGGGTGCCAGGCCCTGGGGCAGGTGCACGTGAGGGGCCTGACACTGCAGAAAGGCCGCTCGCTGTCACGCAGTCCTGGAGGCTGAGGTGTACATAACGCTGGCTCCTCCGAGGCCTCTTGTGGTTTGCAACTGACATCTCCCCCGGCGTCCTCCCAGGTCAGCTCTCTGGGCCTGACTGTGGCCCCGCTCTCCTCCTGCGACAACCCTGGCCATATTGGAGTGGGGCCACCACGAGGGCCTCACTCGAAGTTGTACTGCAGTGAAGCTTCTGTCCCTAACACAGCCACATCCTGAGGTCCTGGAGGTTAGAGCTCCAGCGTCTGAGTTTTGGGGACACTGTCCAGCCACCCCAGTGGAATGCTGGCAAGGCTCTGGCCTTGTTACAAAGTGACCCGGCTGTGGCTCAGCCCTTGCAGGGGAAGGGCCTTGTGGTGACAGGACTCAGGTCGGACCCAGAGTGGGCACCAGAGCCCGTAACCTGCTCAGGTCTGGAGAGGAGAGGTATGTGCCTCCAGGGACCCCTGAGAGTCGGGCAGGGACTTCCCAAGGGTCACCAAGAAGAGGTGGTGACGCTGGCTCCCTCAGCCCAACCCCAGGCTCCTGTCTGCCATGGACAGTGAGGGCCACCCTCCCAGGACTTGGCCATCCAGGGTCTGTAACACAGAGTGTGTGAAAGTCTCTGCTTTCACAGTTGGAATGTTGTGCATGTGTGCACTGATACACGTGTGCAGTCTCTGTGGCTCATGGGAGAGTCTCCTTGTCACCCGCGTTGGCACCAGCAGACCCTCGTGAGGCCACGATGGAGGTCTCTGCTCGGACCATGGCACCCTTGGTGTGGGGCATGGGCACCTGTGGGCAGGCGCCTGTGACCATCAGCCTGGCATCCTGGGCCTGGATGTCACGTAGACGGCATCCTCCGGACCCCAGGCGTGGGCTTTGGCATGGGTGTGAGGTGGCCCCGGAGCCTTAGAAAAGCCACGCTGAGTGCGAGGACGATGGCCGTCCTCTCCGCTGCTGGTCGTGCCAGGCCCCAGCCTGAAGGACAGGAGACCAGGCTGTGCAGCCCATGCAGGGATGGAGGGTTCCCTTCACCAAGGCTGAGCCTGACCGCGGCTCAGGGCCACAGGCGCACTTGTGGATGGGGCACTGTGCATTACCCAGCCCTCCTCCCCAGGAGGAGCCACCTTCTGTGCAGGCAGAAGTAAGCGGTGGCTGTCCCTCTCCTGGCCTTCCACCTCTGTCCTCTGTGGCCCGGGACAGACGGGGGTGGGGGGAAGGGAAGAGCAAGGGAGCGGTGGAATTTAGACACCACCCTGGACCTCAGGCACAGCCAGAGCAAAGCAAAGTGTGCAGCCGGGGGGAGCCCCAGGCAGGAAGCCTGAGAGGGGTCTGAGCACCAGGTAGGAGGCTCAGAGCATGAGCGAGGCAGAGAGGAAACTCGCTCTGACCACCTTGGGCTCCTCCCCAGTGCCGGGAATGCATCCATGGTGACCAGGGAGGTGACGGTGACCAGGGAGGTGGTGGTGCCCTCCAGGCCGAGATCACGGAATCTGATGGGAAGGGTTGGGTGGGGGCCCCTCAGGAACAGGGTGAGTGGAAGTATGCAAGTGGACACTCCATTTGCGTTAACAAGGACAGCAGAAACAAGAAGACACGTTGGAATTCAGGAATTCACTCCTTCACCAATGACTGCAACTTCCTTGCTGAGTTTAGGGCATTTCCAGTACCAGAAGAACATTCTTCAGCTTTCTTTGCTGTCTTCCCACTGTGATGGCATTTTAAAGTTTTATTTGCATGATTAAGAGCTCAGTAAACAGGTCTTGAGGACCTCCCTCCTTCACATCTGCATGCTCATCTGTGTCCTGAGTACAGCTTGGAGCTTCACGGTCACCACCAGGTGTCTCTCCACTGTGTAGACGGGGATGTACACCGCCGAAACGCAGAGAGCATAGTCAAATGTGTTAAAATAGGAAATCAGGAGCTCGGAGTGCTTTTTATTAGTCATGTTATAATTGATTTAATTGCACATAGATTTCATTTAGTAATGGCTGTTTTAACGATCACACTACTGTATTGCTGAACATCTAGCTGTTGGCTCTTGGGGGTCAGTTTCCAGCTCCCCCCACCCACCGCACCCCCATGTCCCTTCCTCGCACTCAGCACAGCAATGCATGGTGGTTGGGGTCCCTGGGAGCAGGACGGCCGTTCTGCCGGTCCTGGGCACCCAGAGGGGCTCTGGCGTGCAGTGGGACTACTGCAAAGAGAGGGCAGCGGATGGGTGTCAGCCCAGGGCTGCGCTCAGCTGGCACTACTGGTGCTGGGTTCAGGTAGAAAAGCTACTAGGAAAGGACACCTGCTGTGGGCAGCCGTGGTCCCACGCATGAGGGCTGGGGTGGAGACGCCAGCCTGCGCCTTGCAGGCCCCTGTGGCCACGCCCATCCTCGTGGGAGACCCCATCCATCACCGAGGACTCTGTCCTAGAAGAGAAAGCACTTCCTCAAATTTGGCGTGAATCAAAGTGGCATCGCATCGCAGGACAAGGGACAGAGTTCCGGAGTTAGCTCCCGCATTAGGAGAGACAGTGGCAGTAATGGTGTGAGAAAAGCTTCCTCGGGACAAGGCTGGACGAGAGCAAGTGGGGGGTCGGCATTCCTAACAGGGATCAGTGATTTGTTTAAAAACCGCTGAGCCTTTATCCTGTGATGGGAGTGTGTGGTGGGAGCTCCAGAGAACACACTCCTGCAGAGGTCCTGCCCTGGGCCTGCTGCGGGTGTGGGAAGAGCAGGCTTCAGGACCTGCTGCTGTTTTGTTAATGTGTGGGTGCAGGGATGGGACAGGGTAATGTACCTGCCAGGCAGGGCCCCAGCCCTGAGCTGTGCCCCAACCTGCTGGAGCTCTTGGTCTGCAGGTCAGGGTTAATTAGGAAAGGGGCCAAGAGGCCCAGCACCCTTGGGTGCCAGCGTGCATGCTTCTGTCTCCAGGTGCAAAGGTCTCTCCCCAGGGCTCCCTGAGCACAGCGTGAGCCTCCCGTCCTCAGGTTCATTCTAAACTCTTCCACAGAGACCCCATTACCTGTGACTTCCATGTAGGAAATCCAGGCTTTTACCAGTAAGCTATGCTATAAGTTACACGCTTATACAGACCCCATGGCATGGGTCAGCTGCACTCACCCAAGGTGGAACTTACTCTGCAGGAAACATACTATCCACAGGATTACAGTGGTACCTCGGTTCATGAACTCAGTTCTCTCCACCATTCTGGTTGCAAACCAAACTGGACAAGAACCAAATCAAATCTCCCCCATCAGGTCAACACTGAACTTCACCATTGGATTTGATTTGGTCCTCGTTCAACTTGGTTTGCCACTGGAACCATGGAGAGAATATCAAGTTCGTGAACTGAGGTACCACTGTCTTGCTAAAGTTGACAGGTTGCATTTTTCCTGGGAAAAATTTTTCAGTTTCTATTTTTATTAGTTCATTGATTACATTACATAACAATTATATCCTATCTACATCGTAAAACTGTTTCAATGAAAATAGATCTAGTTTAATTTTTTAAACTTTTGTCCCTAGATCTTATTAAAATTATTCAAATTATGGTGCAAATAAAATAATTTTTCACTTCTTCACTAAGGAAAATGTTTTCCTGTCCCTCCTTAAGCAACACAATTTAAATAGCATGAGAGCATGATTACCGCTGCACTGACTTCCCTTTCTTGGTCACTGGGGTGCAGAGCTTGGAGCCTGACCCCTTGCCGAAGTGCTCCAAGGAGTCGCACCAAGCTTTTCTGACATTGCCTTGGAAATCGTAGTTCTTGCCTCTGCGAACCATCCCGAATGTCCGGCCCTGCTTCTTAATTATATGAGGAAGAAAGCCTGGGGGCGCGGGAGGAGGACGGCAGCCGTTCCACCTCACCCCAGATCCTAAGCACCAGAGGCCGGGCTGCATGCCTGTGCCCGGGAGGGGACACCGTGGTTTACGTAAGTGGGCAAATGTGATCCCACTGAAAACAGCTTCTCGAATAGACTGGCACCTGCAAGGTCTGTCTGACTGCTGAAGCTCTTGTGGCTTCTGCCTAGTGTCCCTAAGTTCAAGTCCAAGTCTGTCCACCTCCCCAGACCCGGGCGTGCGCAGGTGTTGCTAGGAGACACCCTGGCCCCCGGGGGCAGCCTGCCAGCCTCATGGTTCCCATGCATATCCCACAGATCTCTCTGACCTGACTTGTGTGCAGCGTGGGTTCCAGCACGTTCAGAGAGGTTTGCAAGCCGCTGGGAGCTCACAGAGAGCGGGTTTGCTGAGGACCTGTGTGAGCTCAGGCCGGCGCCGGCTCCTGAGAGGGGTCGGCTGGTGACACAGGCAGCCTCGTTTGCCCTCTGTCCCTGACGCCAGCAGGGAAAATGAGTGCGTGAGGGAGGTGGTGGCGGTGGAGGACACATTGCTTGCTAGGAAAGCTGGAGCACGGCTAACCTCAGACGGGAGGTGAGGCCGGGCAGTCCGGGCGGATGCTGGTGGGCAGACTGAATGGAGGCCTAGGAGAAGGCACGCCAGTCCCCTTCTCGTGTCACAGCAGAAGTCACCCTCGGCCTGGATGCTGCACGGACTCCCTGGCGTGTGGACACCTGGATGAGGCTGAGACGGCTCAGGCTCCTCAGGGGCTCACGAGTGCAGGACACAGGGTTTGTGCTCCCTCCCTGGCTTTGGGACGCCCTTGAACTGCACGTGTGCTCAGAGACCGGGGTCTGTGCTGCAGCTGCGTGCTTGTGTCTGGACACGAGCCGTGCTGAGGGGCGGTAGAGGAGCGGGAGGCGAGGGCTGTCTTACCTGTCGCCCCGCGCGAGGACCGGGCTCAGCCGGCTTGTCAGCAGCCCGGATGGGGGAGGCTGGCAGAGACCCTGCCCAGCCCCGCACCTCGGAGTGAGCTCCGCCCGGGCTGCAGAGGGCCGCACGGGCCCTCAGAACCACGATGACCTTCTGGATGGGGCAGTGCGAGGGCTACCCCACGGTGCCGGCAGCTCCCACCGCTGCTCACCGTGCCAGGGCATCGTTATGATGCCACACGCCCCTCATCTGGCCAGGCCACTCCTGAGGACGCCATTATAATGAGTCTCCCTGCCGGACTGCGGGAGGATTATTCTTAGAGGGCTTAGAGTTCATTACGGATGTTCCTGCAACTTCTCCAAGCTCCCTGAGAACTCTATTAATATGTTAATTCCTCTTCTCCCAGGCTTGGCATGGGGAGTGCTCTGCTGAGGGCCATTGGAGTCCATTCCCAGCTAAGTCAGCCCAGGTGACAGCACACGGTGACCCAGGCCCGGCCTTGCTAGGTATGGTTTTTGTACTTCAGCTCCTCATTGTGTATTCTTATGGGTAGGTCCCGCACACACAGTTCCTGACTCGAAGCTCCTCTTTCATCAGTGATCGGTCTACCTGCCAGCTCTCCTTACACTGAGTGAATGCGGAAGCGTGGCTGGAAGCTCTCCTCCCGGCTGTCCTCTCAGCTCAGGGCTGTCCTTTCTCTTCTCAGCTGTCCTCTCAGCTCCGGCTTTCCTCTCTCCTCCCTGCTGTCCTCTCTGCCCACCTGAATTTGACTTCACAGGGAGCCAGCCCCAAGGGCAGGACTGTGGAAATGCAACCTCATGAGCAGCAGAGACAGAGGCCAGGGCGGCAGGCCCCCTCCCACGGCCCCGCTGGGTCAGGATGGCTCCTCACAGGCCAGCCTGCCTCTGGCTCTGTGCGGGAGGAGCTCATCTGTTTCTGCTCGTGGCCTTACCCTCATTGTGCACGTAACTCCTCTACTCCTCTCCGCCCAGCCAGGCCGGCCTGACCTCATCTGGTCCGCTCACACAAAGAAGTACCCAAGTAAATACCCCTGGGGCCGGTCCCCGAAGCTGGATGGTTTACACAAATGAGCTGAGGCTGACCTAGGGTACCCACCAGCTCTCAGAACTGGGAAGTGAGGGTTCCATGCCTGCAGTTGTCCTGAGTGGCCGAGGTTGGGTTTGAGCCTGAAAGAGGAGGAACCTGAGGCCCAAAGCCCAGTGGGACTGCTGTAGCTTCCTCGGTAGTGCAGGGCTGGGCCTGCCGCGGAGGGCAAGAACCGAGCAGCTTCTTCCTCATAGCAGGAAGTCCAGCCACCAGCACAGGGCTGTGCAGGGTCCCAGCCGCCCACGGGACGTGGGCACCACCTCTGTCCCCCTCTCCCAATGACAGCCAGTCAGACCCCACTCTCGGGAGAAGGTTGAGCACCTACTGGTGTACAGGACTCCTTCTAGGTAGGACTCAGCTCATGGTTCCTCAGCCAAAAGTCTGCCCCATGTGCATCCTATCTGCCAGGGAAGTGGAGCATGTCATTCTGTAGTTAGACACAGGGGTCTGCCTTGGATAAAATGCTCTAAGGAGAAAGAGGAAGTAAGTGTGGGGTAGGCACACAGTGGTATCTGATGTGTGGGGACTAAAATAAAATGAAATCTGTTCGTTTTCAAATGTCTCTAGAAGTGAAATTAATGTAAATGTAAAGGTTTGCAAATATATTTTGCTTTCAGGTATGGTGGTGTTTAAAGTCTGAGCTATCTGCCATGTACAAGAAATCCAAAGTGATAAACTGAACTGCAGATGCACTCAGTAGGTAGCAACTCTGCAGGGGACAGAAGCAGACAGTTTGCTCACAAAGAAACCGTCAGCCCAAGTCCTCAGTGCTCTCTGTTTGGAAAATGAGGGCCCGGGCGCAGCCCCATGGTGGAGCACTTTGCTGTCATGCACAAGGCTCCTGGCTCATCCTCAGCACCAAGAGAAAGAAAGAAAAGAAAAATGTAACATCAGTTTACAGTTCAAAAATATACAAAACTTCAACATGAGCACAGATCAGAAGGAAAAAATAGTCAAGGACTTCAGGAAGTTGAATATTCATGTAGGCATAATATAAAAATAGTTACATTTAAAATCTTTAATGAAATAATTTTTTTATAAAGACGAAACGAGACTACAGAAAATGTGATCATGAAAACTGCCAAACAGAACTACTAGAACTAAAACAGAATAAAACAAAAACTGCCCTTGGAGTGGGAAAAGTAAACTCCTTGGAGTTTACCCACAGAATAAGACACAGCTAGGGATAGACAAACAGCTGGCGGAGACTGCCAGAGGAAATAGCCAGGGGTAGCGGACCAGGGTGGGGAACATAATTATTACAGAAAGAGAGAAAAAGAATGAAAGCATAAATGCAGATGTGGGTGTCAGCGAGCACATCTGACTCATCCATTCAGAGTTCTGGAGACAAAAGGCAGAAAATAGGGAGATGAGGTATTTGGGAAACCATGACAGAATTTTTCAGCTTTGTGGATGATCTGCTCCCCCGTTCAAACTGACAGCAAGTCCTAAACTAGACAAATGAGAAGGAATCTGGTCCTGCCTATGTTTCAGTAAAACTGTAGAGACCTGAAGACAAATACTAGGCTTTAACACACCCGGAGGCAGGAGAGAGTGAGCCTAACGTTCTTCCCACCCAGAGCAGTGTATGCAGCAAGGCCTCTCTGGGGGAGGAAGACCTCAGCTGAGGACAGTGTCACAGCAGAACAAAAGGCAGGAGTGAGCCGTCAGACTGTGGGATGTGTGGTGAACAGGGAGAGAGGGAAGCAGCTCAACACAGCCTCTGACCTGCAGTTACTGCGACACATTACCCTAGAGCCTCCGCTAAACAAGAATTCTAAAACCTGCCAGGGAACAGGAAGTGGTAGAACAGGAAGTGGGCCACCACTGAGGGGGGAGACCGGCCTGCCCAGCCGGCCCGCATGGACCCACGCCGTCACCTTCCTCCCCGAAGGTATCCACGCAGCCATTCTGAATGTGTCCAGAAAATAAGGCCAAGACGGTGGCCAGGAAGGTGAGAGAAACAGGGAGGGAAAAACTGCAGAAAGAAACAGATGGAAATTCTACAGCTGAGGAGCAGAATGGCAGGCCGAGCAGTCTTGCTTCAGGGCCGTGTGAGATGGCCGAGGGAAGGAGCTGAATGAAGACGAACAGGAAGGGTGAAAAGTACAGGGAGAGAAGTACTGGCAAAGAGTGGGAACAGAGCCCAGAAGCCCCAGTAACAGCACCGAGCACGACAGCACCTGCAAGTAGGGGGCCTGAGAGGGGAGGCAAGGAGAACACACTTCAAATCGATGGCCTGGAAACCCGCAAGCCCCGTTACGAAAGAAGCCGGCTGACCCAGGTCACTTCAGGAACTCTGAGTAGGGTGAGAGCAGAGCCTCACACCTAGACACACAGGGGACTCTGGTGGGAGTCAGAAGCAGGGAGCAAATCCTGAAAGCAGGAAGAAGTCAGCCCAAGGCAGGGACACAAACACGGCTGTCCCCTTGAGAAGGGATGGAGCCCAGCAGTCAGAAACCTTTGTGTCACTTATTCAAGATGCTGTGATAAAACAGAAACATTCCCGTTCCCACAAGACTGTTCTCTAAGATGACAAAATGTCATCCCAACACAGGTGGAGACTGCATGGCTGGACGTGTGTCACAAGGACACAGAGGCAGGACTCCAGGATAGGAGAAAGGACCTGACCCGCTGACAGGAAGCCAGGGGAGACAGGAAAACGTCACTCACACAAATACAGAGGTGAATATGCAGCGCTGCCTGGCTTTCCCTTACTTCTTTAAGAAGCATGATTATAAAAGGAAATATTTGAGAAACAGAATTATGAATATATGACATGTAGTATTATAGGTCTATGTCTTTGCATCTATGTCACACACATGCAAAGAAGAGATGGGAGCTATATAACAGCAAAGTTGCTCTGTTTTACTTCTACTAAGTTGATGTAAGCCTGAGTTAGACTGAGATAAGTTAAGATATATATTGAAATCCCAAAGTACTTTAAGTAAATTAAATGAAAAATTTAAAAATAAATAAGAAATTGAAATGGCCCCAAAGACTATTTGTTTAACATAAAAGAAATATTTAAAGGAGAACAAAAATATACAGGAGACACAGAAAAAATAACAAAATTTCAGACATAAATCCAACCTTATGAAGAATTACACTAAATGTGAATGAACCAGCATTATAATTAAAGTGCAGAGACTATAATACTGATCAGCCACAAGATCTTACATGTGCTTTATAGAAGAAACTTTTTTTTTTTTTTTGGTTTTTCTCCGGTACCGGGAACCGAACTCACGATTCTGTTGTTTTTGATTCTGTTGTTTTTTACTCTAGGTATTTGGCATTCTGTTGCTATGTTGCTAGGATCTACATATCTAAAACTGTCATATCTTCCTGACATTTCACCATTTTATAGTTATAAAATATTCCTCTTTGTCACTAGTTTGATTTCCAGTCTCTGTATTTCCTGCTGCAAAGTTTTTTGCATTTGCCAGGCAGGCACTTTGCCGCTGAGCTAAATCCCCAGCCCCAAGAAACATTTTTGATTGAAAGGTGCAAATGTTGGTTGTGGGTCATGGGTACAGATTTAGTTAAGTAGGATGAATAAATCTAGATATCTAATGTACAGCCTGATGACTATAGTTAATATTGCAACAATAATGATGCAACAATAATACTGCATACCATAACTTTGCCAACACAGTAGATTTCACATTCTGTTACCATTAAAAATTAAATGTATGTATGTGTGTATGTGTGTGCTCGTGTGCATGTGTGTGTTTATGTGAGGAGATGGATATGCTAATTTTGTTGTTATGGTAATCATATCATTATATTTGTCTATATCAAAGCATGTGGTACACTTTGGATATATGCACTAAAAAGACACAAATGAGTTTGAAGTGAATTGATGAAAAAGTACAAATGGTCACCACCAATAAGCTGGAGTAATATGTTAAAAGCAGACACACAAACTTTGCAGCAGAAAGTACAGAGGCTGGAAATCAAACTAGTGACAAAGAGGAATATTTTATAACTATAAAATGGTGAAATGTCAGGAAGATATGACAGTTTTAGATGTGTAGATGCTAGTAACATAGCAACAGAATGCCAAATACCTAGAGTAAAAACCAACAGAATCAAGTGGAGAAGTGTGAATCTCAAAAATTACAGTTGAAGGTTTTAAAAATCCACTCACAGTAATGGATAGAAAAAGAAGGCAGAGAAAAATGTAATAATGAATAGCAATTTTCAATGGTCTGGTTATTTTTGAAAACCTTGTCCAGTGACAGCTGAATGCACACATTATTCAAATACACATATAGTATTCTTTAGGACTATGTGCTGTGTTACAAAATATAACTTGAAGACTTAAAAAATTGAGGTCATGGGAAGTAAATTCTCCCATCATACTGAACTTAGAGATTAGCAATAGCAAGAAATTTTGGAAATCTACCACTATTTGGTATATGTAAAAAGGGTTATCATCATGATCAAGCAAGATTTTCCCTGGTATGCAAGTATCATTCTGTATCACTGATTAATATGGTATACTGCTTTAATAGGATGAAGGCTAAAAATCAGTTCTGAGATGCAGAAAAATGCTTTATAACATTCAATATCTTTTCATGGTAAAAATTCTCAACAAATTAAGTATAGAAGGATTGTACCTTTACATAATGTAGGTTACAAACCCATAGTCAACATTATACTCAGCCATCAAAAGATGAAAGCTTTTCCTTTAAGATCAAGTACAAGACAAGGAAGCCATTTCTTGCTGCTTTAATCAGTACAGTTCTGAAAGCCCTATCCAGAGCAATTAGCCAAGTAAATACAATAAGTAAAAGATGGCCAAGCTGGAAAAGATAAATTTAAATTGCCTGCTTGTTGATAACATGATCTTTATATAAAAAAATAAAGAGTCTCCATCACAAATTGCTTTACTGATTAAAACTAAAGGTGAGAAATACAAAATCAATATACAAAAATCATTTGCATTTCTACACAATAACAACAAATTATCACAAAAAGAAAGCAAGACAACAATCCCACTTATGGTAGCATAGAAAAATACTTAGATTTAACTATGCAGGTGAAAGATATTCATGCAGAAATCCATAAAACACAGATGAAAGAAATCAAAGATGACACGTAAATGGAATGATATCTTGAGTTCAGTGTTTTTGCGTATGGCCTGCAAAACTCAGCCAGCAAAAGTGTGAGCAGACAAGAGGGAGGACACCAAATTCAAACAGCTCTGTACAGTGAGGGAACTGACCATGGGAACAAAGAAAAAACCTACAGAATATTAGAGAATGTGTGCGAGCCTCACATCTGAAATGGGCTTATACCCAGAATGTGAAAGGAACTCAGCTCAGTGGCAAAGACAATGAAAACAACAACGAACAAATGACCTGGTTTTTAAAATGGGCAAAGAGCATGAATTGGTGGCCCTCATCCCTAACCGTAAAGGAAATGTGCGTCAAAGCCACAATAAAGCATTGCCTCACTATGCCAGCATGGCCACTCACAGGACGATGGAGGATAAGAGCCGGCGGGGTGTGGAGGGAGGGGCCTCGCATGCACGTGGTGGGGCTATGAACTGGTCCATCTGCCAGGGACTGCAGTAGCAAGGTTTCACAAAGCCCTGCAAACAGAACTGCTGGATGATCCGGCAGCCTCAATTTGGGCTCTATTGAAGGGAGATGGAATCAGTGTCTCAATGGGACATCCCTGCTGTCATGTTCACTGCAGTCTTATTCACAAGAGGCTAGATGTGCAATCTACCCATGTGTTTCTAGAAGGACAAAGAACAGCTGTGCACGTATAAAACACACTAGGTGTTTGGAAAGAATGGAGCATTATTCAGGCCTGAAGAAAAGGAAATCTCTTTATTCACAAAAACACAAGTGAACCTGGAGGAATTATACTAAGTGAAAGGTGGAGAAAGACATAGAAGAACAAGCACTGCGTGATCCTAGTTACATATGGGGCCTAAAAAAGTCAAACCTGTTAACACAGAGATTATAGTAGTGGCTCAGGAGACGGAGCTAAGGGGTTGGAGATGGGTTGATCTTACTTAAGGGACATAAACTTTCCTTTATGCAAGGTGAATAAGTTCTGGAGACCTAAGTCACTGTGTGTGATGACAGTTGACAATACTCTGTTGTACACTTGGACTTTGTTTAAGGACAATCTCTTAACTGTTCTCAGCTAGAATAAAATGGTAGGTGTGGGAGCTGGTAGAGGTGTTGATTAGCTTGACTGTGGAAATCACTTCATAGCACAGAAGTGTATCACAGCATCACGTAGTACTGTTAAATATGTACAGTCTAACATTCCACCTCAGCAGTGCTGGAAAAGAAGAACAAAGCAGCAAACTACCCAATTAGACTAATAAAGTAGGCATTTTGCCATCCATGATGTATGCATGACTAACGTGAAGATATAAATATAAAAATGTCATGAATTGTTACAAATAAAACTGATATAAATCAATCCAAATAAAATTGAAGTTGGAAACCATTGCATGTACACTACAATGACCAAAGTAAAAAAGACGCACACAAGAGAAAATCCAGATGACCTTTTAGATGCAACACCAAAGGCATAATCGATAAACAAAACACGCTATCAGCTATTATGAGTTCTGCTTCTATAAACACGAGTGGGCATGTATCCTTGTAATGTATCTTTAGCTCTCTCGGGAAGATACCTACAAGGGAAAAGCTGGACCAAATGGAATTTTTAGTTTTAGTTTTTGAGGACTTTCCCTGCTGATTTCTGTAGTGGTTGTATTAGTTTACACTCCTACGAATAATGCAGAAGGGTTCTTCTCCCCGACAGCCTCTCCAGCTGTTACTACTTGGTTTCTTGATGGTGGCCATTCTTTCTGGGGTTAAGATGGAATCTCGGTGTTGTCAAATTGCACTTTGCTAATGCCCTGTGATGTGGAACACTTTTTAATGGATTTATTAGACATGTACTTCTTCTGAGAAGTGTCTGTTCACTTCAAATGCCCATTACTTGAAAGGGTCTTTTATTTTGTGGGAATTATTATTTAAAATTTATTTCAGCTGCATCAAACTCTGATGAAATGTTGAGCTCAGCCAGTGTTGAAACTGTCAATAGTGTTCACTAACACGTTACTGGGGATTCAGCGACTATTGTCTTCAGTAATAAAGGAGGGAAGGAAATGGAGAATGAGAGAACATCTTCCGGGATGGGATGTCAGGTCAGGCAGCAGACAAACTCTCCTGCCACAGATAAAGCAGACTGGGAAAAGAGACAATAAGAGGGGCACCTGTGAGACACTCACCATCTAATTTTTAAAATTATTTTGCAGCTATATTTGTGGGGGGATATATCCTCTGTGTATGCATGTGTGTGTGTGTGTGTGTGTGTGTGTGTGTGTGTGTTGTGCATGCATACGCATGTATGTGTAGAGAGAGGAACATGACAGGGGCAGGTGATGGCATCAATATGTGAGCCATAGGGCAGAGCAAAATGATTACCCCAGACTCACCTCCTGGTCCAAGGTCCAATTGGTATGTTTTCCCTCATCTCACTTCCCTACCCACCCCCAGGCAAGAAGTACTCTGAATTTTACGTTTACCACTTTCTTCCTTTTCAAAACTAATTGTATTATGCAAGAATGTATCCCTAAACAATACATTGTCTTGTTTTGCACTACTTAGAAACATTGTTAGAAAATAAATCAATCAATGAGCTGGAGTTTATGGAAATGAACAGTTTCTGCTCTGCAGCAGCCATTTTCAAAATAATGAGATCACAACCCAAAGGATGGGAGAAAATATTCGCAAAAGTCATAGCTGAAAATGTTTGTTATCCAAATGTACAAAGAAGTTGTTAGGACTCAACAATAACCACACAAACAATCTAATTAAAACTATGAAATGTGCATCTTAATGGAACTCTCATCAGAGAAGATAACAAAGAGGAAGTATATCCAAAACTGATCCATGTCACAGTCATTAAAGAAATGTAAATAAAACAACAACAAGACACCCTACATCCTGTATCTTTCAGTTTTCCCATTGTTGGGACACAATACCAACACACGTAATTTGAAAAAGGAGAGGTTTAGCTTAGTTCATGGTTCCTGTGGATTCAGTCTGTGTTAGGTACTTTTATTGTTGTTGGGACAGAATACCCAACAACCAAAGTTAAATGGGGGAAGGTTTATTTAGTTCACAGTTTGTAGAGGTTTCAGTTTGTAATTGGCTGACAGAGGGGCATGGCTGAGGGGTAACCATCTATGGCACCCACAAGGCAACAAAAATAACAAGGGAGAGAGAAGTCTTTCTGTCCCTTATATTGCATGTAGTTTACCAACCCTAAAGCAGGTGTATCACTTACACCCTTAATCCTAGCCAGAACTGTGCCAAACCAATCAATGGACTGATTTACTAATCACATGTCCTTAATCCCAGCATCACACACTCTAGATTCAGCCACCTCTGAAATAGTCCTTTGACAGCAAGAGGCTTGGGGGTACATCTACACACAAACTGTAACACAGTCCAAAGTTGATTAAGGCATGATTAAGGTGAAGGGAATGGTAAAGCAAACCTGCCCAGTTCACGGCAGTTGGGAAGCAGAGCAGGGAACAGCACCAGGAAGGAGCGAAGGACCAGATACCCAAGGTAATACCTCCATGACCCAATCATACACACTCTTAACTGCTTGTTACCAATCTAGGTGGCTTCCAAGCCAATTAAATTGACTCAGTTAAGCTTTACCACTGTAGTCCACTCCTTATCAGCTTGACACCTAGATACACACCCTTAAACCACACTTAATCTATGCATAAACACAATAAAATGTGAATAATCCTGCCTAACAGAATACCATAATAGATTTCTGCTTAATAGAATGCAGTAATCCCTTCCCTAAACTCTCAACAGTTCCAGTATTTTTCAAAATTAAAGTCAAAGTCTCCTCTGAGACTCAAGACACTCTCTAAGCTGAGAACTTCTGTAAATAAATATCAGAAACTAATTACACAATACCAAGGTACATGTCACACGATAAGTATTCCCATTCTAATGGAGGAAGAGCAGGATAGAAAAATATTGCACCAAAGCAACCCTAAAAGGCAGAAGGGCAAGCACTAAGTCCTGTAGCTCCTTGGCATTTGGGGCACATGGTGGTGAGGAGTGTGTTCCAGGAGGCTTGTGCAGCGCCATCCCTATGACTTTGCTAGTTTAAGCCCTGCAGAATCTTCCTTGGGCTGGCTCCACTCACAGCCTGCAGCTTTCTACAGCAGACACTTCATATTCCTGATATCTCTGACTTCCTGTGATCTCACATGCACCTTAGGATTAATTCCCATAGCTTCACATACTACTGTCTCAGGAGGTCCTTGCTTGGTCTCCTAATCATTTCTTTGAAATCTGAGGAGAAGCCTCTCTGATCTCATAATGCTTGCATTCTGCATGATATGAAAACTAGCATAATGTGGACAATGCCGAGGTCTACTTTCAGTGGACCAGTATCCAGACCCCCTTGGACCATGGCTGTAGTTGCCCCTGAGTGCTTGGATGGCTGAACACAGTGAAATGAATCCTGGGGAAATGACTCATTAGGAGACCCTTCTCCAGCAAGGGTCCTGGGGTTCCCTTCTCAAAGGGAAAATTTATAATTTTGCACCTTTGACTCTGTGATGGAGTCTTACTTGTTCCTGAGATGACCTCAACACATCTTTATTCTTGTCCATGTGCAAAATTACTTGGTTTCTTTTTAATAGTGGTAATCTCTTCAGCAACCACATCTCCTTTAGCCTCAACTTTATACACAGTTCCTTTTGAGACAATATTTTCTTCCAAACTTTTTTATTCGGTTTTTTGCACCCAATTTTTGCTATAAATTTGTCTGAAAGCATACAATAGTACTCATCCACAGCCTGAATGTTGAACTGCCTTGAAATTTTCTAAGCTAAATCAATTAATCCATAGTTCTTTAACTCAGATTTCTACAAAATGCTAGGATGTAAGAAAAATGTAGCTTGCATGGTATCAAGTCCAACTCCCAGCAGAACCTTCATTTCTCTTATGGCTTGTGTCTACACATCTCCCCAAAGCCTCCAGCAGTCATAGGTGGGGCTTCTCAGACGTGGCTGGATCTAGATCATGTGACATTGCGATTGATTCATGGTGCAACGCTAGGATTAAGGGCACTAAAATTAAGAGTGTAGGTTAAGCTACCCTTATGGAAGGTAGCCTGGATAAGATATTAAAGGACGGAAAGCAGCTTGTCATTTAGACTTGCTTGCTTTTGCTGTCTTCTGTTTCTCCTCTGTGATGTCCCTCTGACACGCCAGCCTGCTTTGAAGCTAGCCAACTGTGAACTAAAATCTCTACAAACTGTAAGCTAAATAAACCTCTTCTCCTCTAACTTTAGGTGTTGGATATTTTGTTTCAGCAGTGAGAAAAGGTAACTAAGACAATTCACAAGTGAAAACGTCCTGAGCCTGGCTTTAATTGTCCACATTCCTATTCACACTGTGGTCTTGTGATCTACAACAAGAATTGCCCATCAAGCTCTGCTTACAACATTCAAAAGCTTCTCTAGCCTGCATTTCTAAGCACTTATAAGCTTCCTTCAATGCAGTTCTGAGCCACAAGGTCAAAGCAGAGTCACACCAATAACCACACTCCTGGTACTAACTTTATGTATCGGTTGGCTTTCCCATTGATGAGACACAATTCCCAACATCTGCAACCTAAAGGAGGAGAGGTTTAATTTGATCCACATTTTAAGGTGATTCAGTCCATAGCTGGCTGACTCCAAGGCAGCAATATCATGGCAGAAGGATTTGGTGAAGCAAAGTTCCTTGTTTGTGACAATCAGAAGTAGAGCTCAATGCATACGGGAGCAACACCAGAGAGGAAGAGGCCAGAGATCATACATAGCACCCAAGATCATGCCTACATGGCCACTCAGACACACTCAGAAGTGAGCTTTACTAATCCCCTAAGTGGCTTCAAAGCCAATTAGGTTGATCCAATTAAGCTTAACCACTATCAATAGAATAGCTACCAAAGTTGCTCAAAGTCAGCACACTGATGAACCCCAAGGCTGGTGAGGGCAGAAGGAGTAAGGGCTGTCTCACTGCTAGAATGCACATTGGCAGAGCCATCTGGGGAGGTCTTTTGGCAGTTTCTTATAAAATTAAGTTCGCTATTAGTCTACAGTCTCTTAACCACGTTCTGTGGTAGCTACTCAAAGAGGTAAAGATTCATGTCTGCACAAAGCGTGCACTTGGGTGCTTATTACAGTTTTATTCATAATTATAAGTTCTTGGAAGCCACTGAGATATTTTTCATTTGATACATGGATAAGTAGATGGCGGCCCATTCAGTCAGAGGATACTGTTCACTATTAAAAAGAGAAGAGCTATTGAGTCCTGAAAAGACACGCAAGAACCTAAAACACTTGTGACTCAGTGAAAGAGACTGACCCGAAAAAGCTGTGCTGTGCAATTCAAATTATATAACTTTGGAAAAAACAAAATTATGAAGACAAGGTGAAGATCAGGGGTGCTGGAGTTTGGAAGGCAAATGAATAGGCTGAGCCCATGCGACATTCAGGGCAGTCAGTTACCCTGCGCTGTGTGCTAGTGGTGGGTACTTCGTTTGCTTTTTCCCAGATCCTCAGACTCCACAACAGCCCAGGAAACCTCAGCGTGACTACAGACCTGGGTGACTATGGCGTGTCCATGTGGGGATGGCGCCGGTGTGCTGAGGTTGCTGGTAACAGGCTGCGCCTGTGCAGGGGCAGGGGCCATGGGGCTGTCACCGGACCACCCACTCTGTGCATGCCGGGAATCTAAGCCTACTCTTTGCATAAAAGGCCTGGCAGCCCCAGTGGAGTCAAGGATGCCAGCAGCACCTGCACACAGCATGGGGAGGAGGCCTGGGGTCAGTCCAGGGCACAGATCTGAATGCTGCTGGCACTGTACAGCCCTGAGGGGAGGAGCTCTTCCTTTTGAATGTGGACCGGTGTGAGCACACATATGCACACATACACGCACACACCTGTGCGTTTGTATCCTTATCATTGGAAATACTGCAGTTTGCATTCATTCAGTTCAGAATCCGAGGCAGACTTTGCGTGCTTCTCCAGCCCTGAGTTTCTGCACAGGCAGGGAGACCGTCACAGAAGCACTGCGTCCTGGACACCTCTGGATGGCCATGTCTCCCTGCTGGGCCATGGCACAAGGCAGTGCCCAACACCTAGGGAGGAGGACTTCCTGTCTGCCTCGTTGGCACCGCAGGAGCTCCTTCCCATTGGAGGATGTGTCGTGTATCTTCTCCAGCTGCCTCTTGAAACCCTCTGCAGGGGTGTGGGAGACCCCAGCACACAGAGCCCCAGTCTGCAGCCCACCAAGCAGCCGGGTTCCACCAGCCTGGAGTGCCTTGGGCTCTGCCCTTGCTGTGCTGTCTGGGTGAGCAGCCCCTTCACACACCTTCCCGGCTCACTCTGCCCAGCCTTCCCGTAGCTCCGGCCCTCCATGTCCACCTCGTGGCTCTGCCACAGCTGAGTCGTGGCCTGGGAACTGCTGCCTTCCCGCCCTGCCTGTCCTTACGCCGCAGGCGCTGGGGAGGCTGTGGTAGTCATCCCAGGCCCCCGCACGTGCAGCTCTCTGATTTGGAAGCCTCTACAGGCCGCAGATCCCCATTCACAGGAGGCAGATCAGCTCCCTGCCACCTTGAGGACAGCAGACGCCCATCCGTGCTCCCTGCTGTACCCCGCCGAGGGCTGGCTGGGGTGTCTGCAGCTCTGAGGTCACTCCTGCAAGGTCTTTACTCAGGCAGAGAATGACCATAAAATCTCCAGCTGACACAAATCAGAAGGTAATGGCTACGAGAGAAGGTGCTGAAATAAAATAAATCAGAATGTCAGAGGAGCAGGAACGTGGGCCAAGGTAACAGAACGAAATGGAATGAGATGGAATATTGACTCCCCAGTGGAGGCTGAAAGCCCAGTTATGCACATGCTGCATGGAGCTGCTCAGTCTCCACGAACGCAGGGATTAAAGAGGACCGCGGGTCAGGGAGGGCCCGAGACGCTGGGAAGACCACTGCTGTGAACTGCTGGGGCCTGACTTCCGACCACTGTGTGGCTAGGACACTGCCAGCCCAGCCATGGTGGGTGAGAGGGGCAGGCGTCACTGCTCCAAGTACCCACGGCCTCCGCCAGAGTCACACTCGCATTTCGGGGCTAGTGGCTCCCCTGAAGTGCATGTGGGTGGGTGCCAGGACCATGGGGCACCTGGAGGGCTGCTCAGGCATATGGAGGTGACACAGGATGGGGAGGTTGATGGGGGTGTAGCCAGGGCGAGCCTGGAGGGCCTTCCAGACCCAGGAGGCCATCACACACTGGGGCTGCATGGGGTTAGGGTGGTGTGGGGCCCAAAGCCGTCATGGCATGGTTGGCAGGACGTGGCCCAGAGTGGTCGTGACCCAGATCCCTGCTCTTCTGCAGAGCAAGGCACTGCTGGGCTGCCGTGTGAGACACGAGCTTTAAGCACAGCAGGCTCAGCCGGAGCAGTTGTGTAGCACGGAAGGGTCCGGAAGGAAACTGTCCTGTCTGGATTTCTGTCCGTGGGGAGCTTGTGTAGGTGACTCTCTGCCTGCCGCTTGGTGATCTGCATCACCCACCCCTGCGCACGATCCAGGACCATGTGGCCCGTACCGTGCGCTGTGGGCAGTCCCTGCCTCACGGCCCTGCAAGGGTGCTGCATGCTTCCTGTGGGACTGGAATGCTGGTCGAGACCCCACTGTGTCCTCCTCCAAGATCCGCCGCACTAGGCCGGGATGGAGCCGGCGTTCACACAGTGCAGAGAGCCTAGCATGTGTGCTCTGACTGTACTGGCTCTGTCCCTGTGCCCCATGAGTGAATGACCCGGGGTGTCTAGGGCTGCAGAACTACCCTGGAGTGCAGGCTCCTCTGTCCTCCCCCAGTGCAGCTGGAGAGGGAGCGGGGTGTTCACAGTGTGATGCGTGGGCCTCAGTTCCCAGGAGCACCTTGCCATCATCGCCACGGTCCCAGGCCAGCAGACCCCGAGCTGTGGCTCCCAGTGGGAGTGGCCTGGGGACTCTGCCCCACTGGCTGCCGCCGGGAACCTGCACAGGCAGGTATGTGTGGCAGCAGGGGACCACGATGCTTAGGACACCAGCGCAGTGCTGGGCACCTGGTCAAGGGCCCCCAAGGCAGGCTCCTCGGATCACTGCAGGCTCCAGGGGCAAAGGGCAGACATTCAGGGCTGGGCCCTCGCTGGGGCACGGACCCTACCTGCACGGCTAGGCTCGGGGGCAGCTGCCTGTCTGGAGGCCCTCGGGCTGGAGGCCACGGTGTGCGCAGTGCGATGCAGGAGGACGACACCAGCAAGGACAGGCAGGGCTTGACCTGAACTGCCCTCTGTGGAGATGCTGGGGTTTCCCGCTCCTTCTTCCTGTTAAGGAAAACAACAAATAAAATATACCAAAGGTACAAACCATCCATGAAGGTCAGAGGTTTGATTCTGGCCACACCTTAGCACTCACCTGCTTTGAAAACCCTGAATTTGGTTCGGGATGCATTTTGCCGGGGAGGTTTTGCCCGGTACTTGTTTCTTTGATGCTGGACCCACAAGCTGTGGCTCTTTGCTTCTGACAGCCCTGTACCCGCTGCCCTTTGCAGCCAACAGGGTTCACGGCACCTCGTTTACAGTACTCGTAGCACCCCAGACCCGATTAACCACCGGGGGTGTGGACCCGCTGCCCCACGGAGGTGACTGCTGTTGCTTCTCACAGTGGGCACCTGTCCACGCTGACGAGCACCAGGAGGACCGGGCACCACCCCCCTCCCGCTGGCACCTGTCTCAGCTGAGGGCACTGTGTGCGGTGTCACCTGTGTGAGCCCTTGTTCGGCAGCGGGAGTGAAGTCATCGTTCCAAGGCACAGTTAGCGGGGAAGCAAGACAAGGTCGCACGCTCATCCTGGTGTGCACCCACCCCACCCCTGGCCGACGCCTCCTCCCCCAGGGAATTTCCCCCGCTCACTGCCTGTGGCCCTCCCACAGCCGAGTTCTCCATGATCCCACCCACCCCTCTTGAGCCCAGCCAGGACCACTGCTGCTGAGCTCCCTGGCTGTGCATCCCAGCTCTTCTCTACATGCTCCTGCCTCCAGCGAACTGAGCTCCTGGGGTGGCCTGGGGTGGGTGTGTCCAGCCTCGTCATCGTGGACTTTGATTGGCTGATGCTCCTGTCCTTCCAGGTGGCCCGGTTGCTGTTCTGAGGCTGCTGCGGTTTGTCTGTGACCTGTAGCAGCATTCAGACATACACCACGCTGTCCACGGGGCTTTGCATCCTCCCCCTGCCCAGGTCATAAATTCTCAAGGGTGTGTTCAATCTCATAATCCCACTTTCCAGCCACAACAGACCCTCTGGTAAATAGCTGCTAAACTCAAACCCTGACTCAGACCCTGCTGACCCAACAAAAACACACGCCTCTCTTCTGGCAGTGACGGTTAAATGGTCATGTAGCCCAGGGTGTGAGTCATTGGCACAGGCCCCTGATCAGTCAACGGAAGCATGGGGCTCACTCTGAATCCTCGGGGCCGGAGAGGAGGCTGCACTTCACGCCTTCCCGACCCCACTCCGACACAGAGCAGTGAGCGCTGGGGAAGAGAGGACAGGCGTGTGTGGAGCACTCTGCACGAAGGCTGAAGAACCCGCGAAAAGGCCCAACTCACTTGCTGGAGAGCTGCCCTGAGTTACACTCCGCTCACGATTCCCTGGCCACACTGCATAATTGTATATTCAAAGCAAATGCATTATTTAAACAATAATATACTCTTTATTAGTTCCTTGCTTTGGGTTAATGGTTGGCTGAAGCAATTATAGGGCCCCAGGGGGAGATTTGCAGAAGAGGAACCAAGATGCACCACCAATAATCCGTGCCTCTTCTTTATTGCAGTAATTAAAGATTTTTATACAGTGTACTAAGGGATTGCAAGGATGTTAAGGACGTGGTAATGACCGACAATTTTCTCTCATGCTACTGCAGGGGAGAGAACAAGACCAGGCAGTGTCAAGGGCCAGGGTGCCTGACATAGCTCACATTTTTGCTTAATACTCCTTCAAGGCACTGCCAGGGGGGCTGTGAGCATCAGGAAGCCGCGGTGTTAGAATCAGAACGGAACCGGCTTCCAGGCAGGTGCAGAACATTAGAAATCCGTGAGTGGCACACAGCCCGCTCCTGTGGGTAAGCGGGAGACGTCTCAGGGAGGGGTCAGAAAAGGCCATGCGTGACACAATGAGAAGTTAATTTACGCCGGCCACGAAGACAGCATTTGTGAGCTGTGCTCTTAGCAAGATCTGGGAGGGCAGTGGACTCAGCCCGCAGCCCTCCTGCACTCCACAGAACCCACCTGGCCTCCCCACTCCCTTCACCCACCCTCAGCAGCTCCCTGTGGCACCCTGGCTGGTCTCTGTTTCCTCCTCTCTTGGCCAACCAGTGCCATCCGCTCACATGTGCACAGAAATCCAGCCAGGTCGGGACCTGGACCTGTGGCTGAGCCCCGGAGGTCACCATGTCCACTGCAAATGACCCCAAAGGGGTGACATCTGCACATACACACGTGAGGTGTGATTGAAATGTGTGGTGTGAATTTAAATAAAATAAAACTGTTACAGTAAAAGGCACATTGCCACTAATCCCATTCAAACGCCCCCCTTGCCGGAACACATGTGTCTTGTCCTTGGCGTGTTCTGAAGCAGTTCTGGAGACCTCCTTGCTCTGAGGCTTTCTGATTTAGAATAAAAATACAGTGTGCATCACTTCCAAATACCATGAAACTGAAAGGCGACTCGTAAAAGTGTAACACTGCCCTCATCCACCTTGGACATCGGACCTGGCCTGTGTGACTTCTGGCTCTTCCCCAAAGTGAAAATGACCATGAAAGGGAAATGTTCTGAATGGATTCAGGACATCAAGGCAGCCAACTAAGACTCTCACCTGAAGACAACAGAGCAACTAAAGACACCCAGGAAAGAGGTGTCTAGAGACGTTCAGGGTGTCAAGAACCACGGGCTAAGTGTGTTTGAAGCAAGGCACATGATTCATTGCAACATGTCTTTTACTGTAATAAGTTTTTAAAAAATTTAAATGTCCATTTCCCAGTTTTCATCTACACTGTGCATGTGTGTGAGAGTGTGAGTGTGTGGAGTTTCTGCTTGTCAGTGTGTGTGTTTCCCAGGGCTCCAATCCCTTCCTCTGTGAGGCGCACCCCACAGAGAGGGGCTGCAGGGGGGCCCCTCTCCCTCTGCCTCCGCCTCCCCGTCTCTCTGAGGTGGACCACATGCCTGCACAGAGGGGCGCCTGCTGGCCACATGGCAAGGCTGGAGGTGGGTGGCCCTCAGCCAGGCTGTGGGGACTGGGCTTGGCCTCCTCGTACCTTAGAGAACTGGGTGAAGCCACACTCAGGCCTATGAGCCACAGCACCTGGGAGGTGTTGCTTGAAGTCATCTAGTTTGTGATCACTGTTACAGAACACAGAAAGGTGACATGGATGAATCACTCGAGAACTGAGGGACACGGGGTAGGGAACCCCTGTGAGAGCCCGGTCAGGTGCATTAGGTCCTAGCTCCACTCACTAGAGGTGAGAGCTTGGGCAGAGTGGTTCCACATTGTGCATCAAGGCCCCGGCTGTCTCGTAAGACTACTTCCTCCTTCATCTGGCTTCGAGGAATACATGTTTAAGAAGCACACACAGGTGGTAAGCACCAAATGCACTCAGGCTTCTGAGACCCACGTGGGCTAGAGACGCGGTGTAATAACCACTTTGAATTGTTTATTTGGAAAAACGTACAAGCTTGAGCTCCCATAGATTACTTGATGTGACCTTGTTTCCCTAGCTGAAATTTCGTGCTAAGTCCTGTGCAAACATCATTAAAAATGTGCTTCTCTGCCTTCCACTTTACAATGTAAAAGAGATAACATTGAAGCAAATATACACATGGAAACATAAAGCAAATGTGTAAAATTTGTGCAAACATTAAACATAATTAAGGAGGTGTTTTGAGCATGTGCCCTGGATAGTGTTGTGGATTCGGATGTTTAATGTTTGCTCAGAGATGACTTGGTGGCTTCTGACTGTGAATGGCCAATGGGGGAAGATAGGTCTGGAAGGAAGGTAAGAACCAGGAGACTGCCACTGGGAAGGAAGGAATGAGAACTGGAGCAGCTCCCCAAAGCGAAAAAATGAAGGCTCACTGTCGAGTCCTGGACAGGAGTTTGGGGCTTGGCTTCCCACGTTAAAGCTTGGAGCCGGCAACACAGGTAGAAAGGAAAGAAGTGGTGACAATACACGGTGAATGTTGAAATGAAGGTGCATCACCACGAATCCCATCCAAAATCCTCCCTCTTCTCTGAACACACTTACCCATCGTTCTTTGAAGCAGTTATGGAAACCCCTTCTGAGTGTATTTCTGAGTGTGATACAAAATACGGTGAATGCTATTGCCAAGTGGCGTACAATGGAAAAAAAGTCTCACAAAAACATTATGGTGTGTCCTCATCCACCTAATTCACCAGATCTGGCATCATATAAACCCTGGCTCTCCCCTGAAGTCAAAATGAACATGAAATAGAAAAGTTTTTTAATTGATTCAGGACATTGAGGCAGCCAGTGCAGCACAATTAAAGACACTCAAAAAAGTGGACTCACAGAACTGCTTTAGAAATGGCAAGAACCATGGGATAGGTGTTTGAAGCCAGGGGGAAGATTTTGAAGGGGATTCATGCAATGAGCCTTTTACTGTAATAAATTTGTTCTAAAAAAATTTAAATATTCACTTACTGTTTGATCATATCTTACATTGAAATAAGATACCAGTAACAGTCAAAGGAGGGGATTCTGAGATCATGTAATAGTTCTGTTTTTAGTTTTTTGAGGAATCATCATAGTGTTTTCTGTAAAGCATGTACCAATTTATGTCCTCAAAAAGTGTGTGAAAGACCCTTTTCTCTGGGTTCTTGTCAGCACTTGTTAGTTTGGTGTTTTTGATAACAGCCTTCTAGCCGATGTGAGGAAATACATCATTTAATAAGCACTTTTGCATAGAATTATTGGTCACTGCGTGGCTTATTTGGAGAAATGTGTATCACATGACTGCATTGAAGTGACAATCCACTTGACCATGGTGAGTGGTCCCTTTAATATACAGTTAAATGCAGTCAGCTAACATTTTGTTGAGGATTGTTGTGATGGGAAAGCCAATACAGAAAAATGGTACCAAAAATGGGGTTGTTGCTGTGACTGTACCTGAACATAAGAAACTGGTTTGGGGAGGAATTTATAAAGTTTTGGAGGCATGGACTACGATGGTTCAGAACACTGTAAACAGAACTTGATGGGTGATTCTAGTCAGAGCTCCAAAGACTGGAATAGTGACAGGCATGCAGACTGTAAAGGTCAACACCAGGAGGTTTCAGCTAGGAAAAAATTCTCTACTGGAACTTGAACTAGAGATTATGCATGTTATATTCTGGCAAAAAAAACCAAAAAAACAAAAAAACAAACCACTTGTCCGTATTTTGCCAATGTTCTGATATGTTCCAGGAGTCTGAGATTAAAGGTGGTTGGCTAATTAATCAGAACCTGCTCTGCGTGCCGCACATGGAGCTAGAGGACTTAACGTTGGAGCTAAAGGACTTAATGCTTGACCTCCTGGTTTTTGGTCTTGCTTTGGTCCAAGTCTTTTCTATTGCCCTAATTTTTCCTTTAGGAATGGAAATATTTACTCTTTGCCATTGGATGTTGGAAGAATTTAAAGTGTTTTTCAGTTTTTCTAGAGGCTCATTGTTAAGAGACTGCCTTGAGTTTCAGAGGAAACATTGGACTTGGACTTTTTGACAGTTCTCAAACTGTTAAGACTTTGGCGACTCTTGGAGATAGACTAATGTTCTTTGCATAATGAAATGGACATGAGTGTTTTGGGTGCTGGGGAAGACCGTTGTGGTTTAGATCTAAAATGACCTCCCAAAATTTCATGAATTCAGGCATGGGATTTTTGGGAGATGATTGGATCACAGGGGCCCTATACTCATCGATGGATGAATTTGAGCTCAAGGTGCTATTCAGAGGGGCGGGACTGGCTGGAGAAGTTGTGTCACCTGAGGTAAGTTCTTTGTAGGTTCTGTCTCTTTTCCCAGCTACTCCCTTCTCTCTGTGCTTTCCGGATGCCAGTAGGTGAGCAGCTTTTCTCCACTGTGCTCTTCAGCCGTGTATCTGCCTTGTAGCCATCTGACCATGGCCTAAATCCCCTGAATTGTGAGCTGATTAAATCTCCCTTTACATTGTGGATGTCTGGTATTGTGTCCAATGAAAGGAAAGCTGACAAATACTACTGTATTTCTAAAGAAATACTAAAATATTTCTTCTTTATGTGTTTGGTACAATTCAGCCATGAAACCACCAGGTCCTGGGTTTTTCTTTGATGGTAGAGTTTTCATTACTAATTAATTTTCAAGTCTAATTATTGTTCTGTTTGCATTTTCTGTTTATTCATCAATCTGTTTTGATAGACTATATTTCTAGTAGTTTCTTTTCTTCTTATGGATAAACGTCAGCTTAATCGATAGCCTCCATTCCCAGCAACACCAGCACCACTCACCTGTAGGATCACGGTCCAGGTCAGGTTGGACACAAGCACAGTGTGCAAGACTAGGAGTCTTAGTATCAACAGACCCTGGGGTGTACATAGCACATGCCAAGGCTACAAACAGAGGTCAGGAGCACAGGTGGGAGGAGAGTGCATGCAGTCACAAGTGAGCGATACTGGGGAATAAAGTTTACCAGCAAACACCCAGATTTAAAAGCAGTTGTGGGGGAGTCAAGGCTGTCAGGCTGATGAGATGGTTGTTGTGTAGACACGTTTTCCTTTCTCCCTCTCCTGCTGTCTTTACCATGGTGAAGGTTCCCACAGCAATACACCTTGAACTCTTGCTATGTTGTGTATTTATTCTAGGTTTTGCTTTGTGCTTGTCATGAGACTTACACAAAACATCTCCCAACAAGGTTGATTGTATTAGGAAGGCCCTGCTCTTCCTCTTTACATTTTGTTTTTGATGTCATAATTTACATACTTTTGTAATTTGTGCTCCATAACAAAATATTGCAGCGGCAGTTATTTTTAATAGTTTGTTTTTAACCCTCATACTATAGAACAATTAATGTATCCACTGCCAGAGCAGTATTAGGAGGATGAAAATTTGCCTGCACATTTCCTTATACCATTTTATAATTCTCCTGGTGATGAGCTCCTTTGGCTTCTGTTCCTCTGGGGAAGTTTAAATTTCTTTTCCTATCTGAAGGGCAGCTTTTCCAGGTAAAATGTTTTTGGCATTTTTTTCGTTTCTTTTTGGCCCTTTGTGTTCTCACCCACTGTGTCTTGATCTGCAAGATTTCTGCTGAGAAATCTACTGGTAACCTTAATGGGACTCCCTTGTATGCACCATATTCCTTATCTCCTGCCGGTTTAAAATTCTTTCTTTTTCTTGATATGTCTTGGTCACCTCCTCTTTGGGTTCAATTTGATTGGAGACCTTTGAATTCTCTAGATCTGGATAGTATAATCTCTCCCCAGGTTTTCCCTGTTCCTAGATTTTAAATATCCTCTGTTCCAGCTCACAGATTTGTTCTTCTGCTTGATTGAATCTGAGGTTGCAACTTTCTTATGAATTTTTTGTCACTACATTAATCACCTATAGAATTTCTATTTGTTTTTTATTTTGATGTTGTTTTTACTTTTATTTATTTGTGAAACTTCATATTTTTTCATGTATCATTTTCCAAATTTTATTTTGTTTCTATCCATTTTTACTTGTAGATCACTTAATTTCTTTAAGAGGGTTACTTTGGGTTCTTTGTCAGTCTCCATGTAAGACCCAGTACTGGAACGTTCATTGTTCTCTGTGCTGCTGTCATAGCTCCTGATTCTTTGTAACTCTGGGATCTTGGCCACTGTGGGCACCATTCCCTCCTCCATCCTCAGCACTGAAGAAAGGCCTTCTCTACACAGTGCAGCCTGGGAGTTGGGTGCCACACGGGCCAGCCATAATCACTGCCAGTGGATGGAACTTGCCCATGGGTATCTAGCACTGTACCCCAGACTATGCGAAGGCAGCTGTGCTGCTGGCCCAGCTCTGTGGTGGATGGAGTTGCAGGGTGGGCACTGCAATCGCCTCTGACAGGATGAGGTCACTCACAGCATGTGGGAAGTGCTTCTCTGCGTTCCTCAAGCCCTTCCATGACTGCAGCCAAGCACCCGACACTTCTGTTAACTAAGTTCACGGAGCATGAAATCCAGCTGAGAGGGTGAGGACAGGTTTGGTGCTCACAGCAAAAGGATGTAAGCCAAATGCCCAGGGCTCCAGTTTCACGCCCTGCCTCTGGCGGCCCCAAAGTTCACACCCGTGCTATGCATCACTGCGAACCCTCAGAACAGCGAGCTTGAACTGGAAGGCGACTTTGTGTTAGATAGCCATTCTTTTTTAGGGGGGCAGGATATTGCTGAGTCACTAAGTTGCCCAAGCTGAGCTTAAACTTAAATCCTCCTGCCTCAGCCTCACAAAGTGCTGAGATGACAGTCATGCCTGGTTACATTTTATATCCTGATAACTCTGAACCAAATTATTTTATAAACCAAATTCTTGAGATGTTTATTGATAACTCAGAAAAACGAGATGCATTCTTTGTGAATTATGAACTCCTTTTTAAAAACTTTTTCTAAATATTTTATTTTTCCTGTTTTTTCCTTTTTTCATTCGTACATGTTTGTGTTACAGGATGACCATGCCCCTTGTGCGGTGCCGGTACAAGCACACAGCACATCTCAGCTCCTCCCTTCCTTCCCTTCTTCTCCCCTCCCTCTTTGTTCCCATCCTTTCTTGACCCCTTTCCTATTTGAAAAAAAAAACAAAAACAAAAACAAAAAAACTACCTCCCTACTTACTATTATCTTTTATTTTGCTCTTTATTTATCTTTTGGGTTTCTCATATAAGAGACACCATGTGATTTTTAAGGTTCTATGTTTGATTTATGTCACCTAACATCATATCTCAAGGTACATCTATTTACCTACAAACAACTTCAGTTTATCTTTTTTTGGTAGACTAGTACTCCTACTGTGTAGAAATACCATGCTTCGTACAATAGTCTGGAGATGGTCATTTTTAAAAGAGAGGAGCGATTTCAGAGCAGAGCAGAGAGCACCTCTAATGTGTATTTAATGTTCTATGCTTGTGATTAGAGAGAGCAAATGATACAGTGACGGCTTAGTTTATTATGGTGAAGGCTACTTTGCACAGACAAAGGACATATGAACTGCGTTTGGGAAAAATGAATCATTTAAGTATAGAGAGTATTTCAAAAGCAATACATTCATTTATTTCTCTAAAAGTTTATTTTAAATCATTGAAAATTGGGGTTTCATTTGCATGTATTATTCAAAGCAAAACAGTGATTTTTGCCTATGAGATAAGCAATATTTTATCAACATTAAGATGTCAGCATCCATCCAACACCACCAATGACTGATTAAAGAAAATAGCATTGACATGGGCTGATTTACCCTGGCCAACTCCCCGGCTGTGCAGTGGGATGCGTGTGTTGTCTTAGCAACCTGACTTTTCCTCATATCTCTGGGCTGGAGTAGCTGAGCTCATCGCTGACTGGGGCTGTGGCCTTGTCAAAGTCTGTTGGCCTGGAACCTGCAGCTCTTCCCACGCATCCTGGACCAGTAGCAGCCCTGCTGGGGGCTGAGGTGGGGATCTGGCCCCGCCGTCCCTGCTCCGCCTCCTGAAGCAGGACCCACTCTCTAAGCAGGAACCACTCTCTGAGCCGGTCCCAGGTGATCGTCCATTTCTGTGTGCGGGTAAATTTCTGTGCGTGGGTTTGCACCAAAGCACCTCAGCTTCACCCAGCTTCAGAATAAAATTGGAGTAAATACCTCAAAGACAGCCACCACAGCAGCACCTGTGCTCACTCAGGGCCTCCGGGTCTGCTGAGCCCCAGGGAGGCCCTGGGCAGCGGGTGGTGGGCAGCGAAGAGCATGGGCCTGCACGTGCTGGAGCTCACCCCTCT
Organism: Chinchilla lanigera; assembly: GCF_000276665.1. Classification (NCBI taxonomy): domain Eukaryota; kingdom Metazoa; phylum Chordata; class Mammalia; order Rodentia; family Chinchillidae; genus Chinchilla; species Chinchilla lanigera. The sequence continues at coordinate 1,212,295 of NW_004955504.1, forward strand.
TGGCCCAGGCTCCATCACATCTACCCTCCCCAAGCTCACAGCGCAAAGGGACCGGGTCAGGCACCAGCGGCCCCACCCAAGGACACCCTCAAGCCGTGGCACGTGTTCCAGGTGGACAAAGGGCGGCAGTGCCTGTCTGCCGGGACGCCAGCCACGCACACACGCTCATGATGAAGCTGCCCAACAGGCCTATACCGACAAGCACCGCTCCTCTCTGAATGACGGACTGCTCGGCAAGCACACGTAATTTAGCGTTTCTCGCCTAGCAAAACCCTTAACCTTCGCTCACTTTCCCTGTGAGCTCTGGGCCCCAGGCTGTTCTCAAACCAGACTTTTCTAGATAAGCTCTCCGTGTCTGATCACTCGCCTCCAATTCAGCCATGCAGCTCTCCAGGGACCTTCCTGGCCTGGCCGTTACCTCGCACAGTTAGCCTAACCCTCCCTGCACTTCGCTGACCACCGAAGGTCAGCTGTGGTTCTCGATTACGTCTGCTGTCTGAACAAGATTATGGGGCATTTGGAAGATATTTTGTTTCTCCACGTCTGCTCTCCCCTTGCCAGGCCCCAGCTTGTCCTCTGCCCCGGGCCCCTGTCTGAGGGGGCCACTACCCTGCACGGTGGCCCCAGAGCAGCCCTGCGCCCAGCCGCTGAGCCCACTGCAGCAGGGAGGAGCCAGGCACTTGGGTCCAGAGGACACTGACAGCCATGCCACCCCGAGGGCCGGGACGTGCGCCCTCAGCCGTGGCGTGCTGGAAAGGGACAGAGGAGGGGACAGTGCAGAGCAGACGGAATGGGTGCCGGATGTGGCCTCAAGTCCCCTCCAGGAACTGGCTCCTGAGAGATGAAGGAAGACACCATGGAGCACCCTTGCTCCCTCGAGGAGCCAGCGGCTGAGGCTGCCATCTGCTCGGCTGGGGCTGGCCCTCAGGAGCGCAGAAAACTTCGCCCTTGTGGTGACCTTGTGGCTACTGCTGAGCCTGTGCGTGCTACCGCAGAGGAGTGGGGAGAGCGTGGCAGCCTCCTGCTCAGGCAAAGAGACAGGTGCGTGTACGCAACATGCTTGCACACACACACACACACACGTGCGCACACACACACAACCCGTGCCGCTCCCAGGCTGTGCCGTGTCTGCCACTTCAGCAGTGGCCTCCAGCTCCCTCCGTCCTGCCCGTGTTCACAGCCCTCAGCGCCAGTATCCACATCCTCCTGCCAAGTGGGGCTGTCAGACGCTGTGCTGTTAATGAGCTGCAGGCTCAGAATGACATTAGGGGGCCCTGAGCACGGTGGCTGGGGACCGCTCAGGTGCTCAGAACAGACCGTCGCCCCCTGTGCCTGGCCAGGGCTGTGCTGGACGGATTTTCTTTCACTGATTTCCCCCCAAAGTGGTATTAAAAGTTGACGCTTAATGATAATGAATTGAATTGTCCCCCGCTAAAGTGGACTGAGTGACAGAATGCTGGAAACCGAGAGATCCCCGACCTGGCGAGGAAAACAAAAGTAATTGGATTACACAAAGAAAATAAGATAAACATTCGCTGGGATTACAGTAACAGCCCGTGATTAATGAGGTGCCAGGAGCCCCTCGCCAGCCCGGCTGCCAGGTGCGGCCGCCGCTCCTCCTCCGCTCTCCTTGGGCTCTGCGGGTCCACGCGGGCTTTGGACTTCCTGCGTCCACCTTCTTCCGCCCTTTTGCCTCCAATATCAAAGTCTGCACTGAAGCCGGGACTGGGGCGGAGATCGTCCTGCAGTCATTGGTCCTGACCTGCCGCTCTCAGGAGAGCACCCTGCTGCAAGCAGCTTGGGGTGACACCTTCCTCACTCCGTCGTCCCCAGCACTGCCTGCATTCTACAGGATGCCCACAGACCGGGAGTCCCCATCGCTGGGGTCACCAGCCTTGGGGGAGCGGTGTCAGCCTCACGAGACAGCTCGCAGCATGGCCCGTGTTCTCTGGCTCAGCGAGGCCTGCAAGGCCTCCACCCTGGTCTCCACACTACGCTCTTCAGGCCAGTGGCCTTTTTCGGAATAGCCATGGCTGCTCTGCTGGGATGCACGGGGTGATGCTGGGGTGCCAGGGGCTGACACGAGCGCTCATCATGGGGAGTAGACCTCAGACACGGCCCATCCTCCCTGTGCAGCCGAGCCTGGGCCCAGGTAGAGGGAGAGGGGTCCAGGGCGAGGTGACAGGCGTCCCAGCCACTTCTTGCCAGGGCTGCCCTGTGGCCTCTGCCCCAGACTCTCCTCCAACCCACAAGCCCAGTTCACCCAGGGCAGAGGCAGCGGCCAGAGAGGCGGGGCGGCTTCCACCCCAACCCTGGTGTGTGAGATGTGAGGGTCACAGGCTTCACCTGCACTGCGGTCGTGGAACCCAGGCCTGGGGCACTCGGGACTGGACCTCTGGATGAATGGAATGGGGCTCTTGGGTGGAAATGGTGCAGAAATAGAAAACCATGACTGGAGCACAAAGCACCACTCAGCTGCAGCTAGGGTGCCAGGAGCAGCTCCAGGTGCCAGCCAGAGATGCTGCCCATGGCCCTGCGGTCACGAGTGACCAGCCCAGGGTATAGGACCTGCTAGTGTCCCCCCAAAACCAATGGGTGATTCTGGTGATTCTGAGTTGCACCAGGCAGGGATTGCTGCTGGGGACTTTGTACCCTGGCGTCTAGCACCATGTTTTAAATGCACGTTGGCCAAAAGAACAAGCGAACAGTCTCACGGATGGGTGGATGGATGAGGGGTGAACACAGTGGCCGTGACAAGGAGTTCCTGAGGTCACGTGGCCGCCCTTGCCTTCAGGATGGGCCGGTGACGTGGCTCTGCCTCCGGTGGTGCACAGAGGTGCCCTTTCCAGCAGAGAAGTTTGCCAGTGTCCCCTGTCCTTGCCCAGAAACCCAGAGCAAGAGGGAACTTCCTGTGGACGAGAACTTCTATCTCCCTCCTGTGTGCGCCTCTCCTCCCTCCTGCCCATGGTTGCGCACCCCCACTCCTCCTCTGCCTGCACGCGGGACACCTACGTCTCCCTGCTCCTCTGGGTGGAGGACTTGCTCCGATGTGACCCTCAAGCCAGCGCCCAGGTGTGGAGCAGGGAGCTCCGGGAGCAGTGCAGGCCGGCCGGGGGAAAGCCCTGCTGGGGTTACTGGGGGACAGGAGTTTCACTCTTCTTCATTCTGGAACACAGCACGTCTGTTTGCTATCCTAGGGGCTTGCACGTCGGGGCCGCCCCAACCAGGGGACTCCGAGGAAGGGCACGCCGGGGTCAGGGAAGCCTGCTCCTGGCTGTTTACCGACGCTTTATTTCAAGTGATGGGATCCGGTGTGCAAACACAGGAGTGGACGCTCGCGTTGCCGTCTGGTCTGAGAGCGGCCGCCCAGCCCTTTGCTCCTGTGAACGCTGGATCCTGCAGCCCTGCCAGGTCAGAGCAGCGACTACTTCCACACAAGCCCCACCTTCGGACAAAGGCTGCTGAGGGCCGTCGCGGCCGCCCTCATGGCTCTGCTTGCTTTCGCAGGTGTCTTGGATGCATGTTGCTGCTGTTGAGAAACCAGAAGGCCAAGTAAGCCCCCACAGCCATCGCTGCAGAAGCTCCTCCTCCAGCCAGGAGCCATGTCCTGTCCCTGACCCGCGGTCACGGGGACTCTGTGGTCACCGAGTGGCAGCACCCCAGCCGCCAGGGACTCTCTGGCGAGGGTGTCCTCGCCCTTTAAATTCTCACTCTCTGTTTTGCCTTGGCCCCAGGACCCGCTCCAGGGTTGGGCTCAGGGCTGTGCAGAGGGCTGCAGGCCCCGCCCCATAACAGGAAAGCTCGAGTGGGTGCCGGGCGACCCTGGGCACAGCAGTCTGGGCTGTTTATAGTGCACTGAGGACGAGGACAGCCACGCAGCCAGCCCCGGAGTTAATTTCATAGTAAATTACACGGAAAACTGGAGCTCAGATGCTAGTGCACGCATCTCAGCCCCACTTGCTTATGCATAATTTGCTTCATTTGCTCAGTGTTACGTGGTGACTCATGAATCACCGCAGTGCCTCATTTCTCACTGCTGCCCTCCCAAGGTCGCGGTGCCTGTGAGCTCGCCCCAGGCTGGGGAGGGTGCGCAGCCACCTGAACCCACAGATGCCGGCCCTGTGTTCGCGACGGGCCACTGGGGTGCCCTGGGCGGCAGTGAGCCTTGTCTCCCCCGGGAGGACAGCAGGACGCCCTGTGGGGAGCCCCCCATGCAGGACAGCAGCTCTCAGTGCAGATGTCGGAGCAGGGCAAGCCGTGTACAGGCCCTCCTGGATCCAAAGAGTGTCAGGAGCTGGGCACTGGGCCGTGCTGTTGAGGGGACAGCATTCTGCCCAGGGCCTCGGTCTGTAGGCCTCTCCCTTCCTTCCCATCCTCAGTGTCCAGGGTCCTCAGAGGTCCCCGAGGAAGGTGTTTCTCACCTCTGGTCTTTGCGGGAATGCTCATCGGAAGCCACTTGACTTCACAGTCTCCTTCGGGGAGAGCAGGGCTCCCCTGGAACTTCCCCCACAAGGACATGTTTACACGCTTACGCTCCGCTCTACAGCCGCCTTTCCCAGGGAGCAAGGCCCCGGCTCTTGCTGCTGTCTGGGTGACAGGCCTCACCTCACCTCCCGCGCTGCCACCTGCTGTCCCCACTGCCTGCAGGGAGCACCCGGCTCCTTGGGGGTTGGGCTGTGATAAGTGGGTGCATTGCATTTGACCCCCAGTTTCAGAGCAGATGTACAGGACACGTGTCTTTCCCTCAGTGGACTTGTGACCCTGGGCTTGATGCTGCAGAGGAGACCAGGGCAGTGGCTCGGGGCCATCTTTTAAGTGAGGGGAGAATGAAACCTACACCCCCAGTGTATGCACAGAGCTCCGGAGTGTGACCCGTGACCTGGAAGGCCCGGAGAACTCATGCAAACACTGACCTCAGCCTTGGGCATGTGTGACTCAGCATCCTTCCTTCCGTCCAGCAGCTTGTTCCCAGAGTGTCCAGTTCCCTACTGGGCTGTGTGTAGGGAACGGCAGCTGTGGGGGGTCCCAGCCCTTTCTCTGTTCCTGGTGAGGCTCTGAACCCTAATAGACCTTGAGAGCATCCAGTGAAGATAAGGGACCTGGCTGGCCCAGGAAGGTGGCTGGGGTGAGGCACAACCCCAGGTGCAGGTTCCACAGAAGCAAGAGTTTGCGTGTTACACTCCAGCAAAACCCAAATCCCTGCTCTTCAAAACAAGCTGCTCAGGGAGGAAATCATCTGTAAAATGGTGCCAACAGAGGATGGCATCTAAAGCAGCCTAGAACTCTGGGGGCTCAGCAGTCTGAACAACAGCCTGGTTTAAGCCAGGGCCAAGGATCCGAAGTGGCTTCCTCTAGGAGGTATACAGAGGGCAGGTGAGATGTGAAGAGCACAGCGGCCTGCACCCTCGGAGAGTTACACACAGAGCAGCCGCCAGCTTCTGCCAACTCGCCTCCTGGACAGCCAGGATAGCAGGCCCCAGGACACCAAGGCTGGCTGGTGCGTGGACCTCGAGCCCTGGGGGTCTGGAAGACAGGGTGGCCGCTCTGCGGAACTACCTTGCTCTGGCTTCAGTTGCACTTCCTGTCCTTTATCCTAGAGAGACGAAGATCTTTACACAGAGACGTGCACCAATGTTCACAGCATCTTTGTTTGGTTACCGAAGCTTGGAAGAAGCCAAGATGGCGCTCAGTAGGTGAGTGGACGGTCGACTGCAACCCCTCTGGGCCGTGGGATGGCAGGCAGTGCTCCTAGGAAATGAGCTGTCAGGAGAAGCTGCGGAGGAAGCTCGCATGCATACTCTGAAGGGAAAAACCACAGCCAAGAGGCTCCATGCTGCAGGACTCCAAGTCTACAGCTCCCTGCGGATGGCGAAAGCACAGATGGTCAGAAGGTGTCACCAGGGCACAGGGCGAAAGGAAGGAGGGAGAGCAGAACCAGAAAAGCTGCCTGAAAGACGCGGCCACAGTGGACACGCGGCTCTACCTGCGTCCAAAGGCACAGACTGCATGGCACCAGGTGTGAACCTGGCATGGGCCAGGGACATGGGACGTCGGGCTCTGGGGTGTGGTAGTGCACCCTGTGTACCCCATCCTCGCCTCTGAAACATGAATGGAGGCACTGATATGAGCTGAATGCACTCGGGGTCGGTACCCACAGAGTCCTAGCAGCCCCCCATCACCTGCAGCCCCTGAACTCACTGAATGGCCTCACCTGCATCCCAGTCTCCTGGGGCCACCGTGACAAAGTGCAGGGCTGGGCTGAAGAGCGGGCACTCGTCCCTCAGGTTTGGAGGACACTGTCGGAGGTCAAAGTTGAGCAGGGTTCGGTTTGGTTTCTTCTTGGCTTGGAGATTGTTACCTTCCCGCTGTGTCCCCGTGTGGCAGAGAGCACTCTGGTGCCTCAGCCCTGTCATATAGGAACACGGATCCCTCCGCTGAGGACCTCATGACCTCTAACCTTATGACTGCCAACACAATCAGCTTCTCAATGGTCTTTTTCCAAGTGCAGCCACAGGTCACACGCAGACCTTAACAACGCCACAGGGCGAGGCCCAGTCCCAGTGGGGGCTCCAGGCCTGTGAGTGGACCAATGAGACCTGGCACCCAGACAGCAGCTGGCTGGGGCCCACCAGCTGCCAAGCCTGGCGGTCACACAGGAGTGGCCGTGCCCAGCGTGGTGTGGCAAGTGGATAATGGACAGAGGACACGAGGTACTGGATGACCACTGGTCTCTCCCAGGCACAAACTGGGAGCAGCAGCCGTGGCCAGTGGGGCCTGGCTGAGAGCCCACCAGGAGCCAGTGGGGGGCAGTGGGGCAGCGGACGAGGGCCTCCTGCCGCTCCTGGCTGCTGTGTGCCCAGGAGGCCACCATGCGTGCTCTGGGCGCATGAGGCTCTTGGGTCCTGAGTGGTCAGGGCAGCGCCCCACTCCCCGAGGCCACTGTCCCTTGTCCTCTTAGACAGCGCTTGCTCTGTGTCCCTGGCCATGCGGAGCCGCACTTCTTTACTCTCCAGTCCCCCTGCCCCCGAGCTGGTGATTCCACGGCAGGACCTCAGTCCTCGTCCACATCCACGCACTGGGCACCGGCTGAGACACGGGTGAAGGTGCGTCGGGAGGCAGGGTCTCCTGGGTTGGACCTGGTGGACTGAGAGCCATGACCGGAGCCTGGGGCCTGCTGGCCTCGTCTCCACAGCCCCGGGGCTCAAGTCCTCAATCTGCCTCTCTGGCCTTTGCCATGAGCTGAGTCGGGCACTCGCGTCTGCACTAGGCAGGGCTTCATCAGGCACGCGAGTGTCCTTGCCCTTCTCCTCGTGGCCCCAAGAAACCGGAGCAGCAGGTCTCCACGGCTCCCCTAGCACACCTCTGGGTCCCGGGAGTGGCCCTGGGCTGAGCGGGTGTGGCGGGAGCAGCCAGAGCTGCCTTCCCAGGGCAGCAGGGCAGCAGGCCGGGTGCAGCTGGCATGGTGGCTCTTGGCAGCTGAGTTCAGATTCGTGAAGTCCCAACTCAGGGCGCACCCCCCCGGAAGGACAGGAGGCCCCAGCCAGCATCTGATCTCCACCGCCTGGCACTGCCGAGCATGCAGTGGGCGCTTTCCCAGCACGGCTTGTGGCTTCTCAGGGAGCCAGGGGCCAGGGTTGCCTCCCGCTGCTCACAGTCAACCCTCCGGATCCACAGGTGCTCATCCAGGGACTCCACCAACGCAGGTCAAACATTAGAAAAAACTTCCATAAAGTCCAAAGAGCAAAACTCAAATTGTACCCAGCAAGCATGACACAGGAGGGGGAGACACGCAGTGCTGCCTGTCATGGCCTCCTTGCCTGGTGCATCCTCAGTGCCCCCGGGAGCACCGTCCACATCAGTGGGCTACTGGGCCATCTGGACACTGGGTCCGATTGGGTGTGGCTGCTGATTCCGTCCTGGTCCCCAGGCCACACCAGGTAACAGCGCTCTCTCTACCTGGCACTGCGCTACCCGCAGTGTTGCCAGGTGCCCTGAAGTGATGCCGAGGCCCGAGAGCTGCGTAGACCACGCGCACACGGGCAGACGCTGTGCCATGTGGTATGGGGGCTTGGGTGGCTGAGGGATGGGTACCTAGGGGTCCTAGAAGGGGTCCATGTGGATACTGGGGGCGCTGCTCCTTCCCTGTTACATGACTGTCCTAATCGGGGGCCACAGTCACAGTCAGTGATGACGTCCTGACCCCTGCCAGGCTGGCGCCTTCCTGGGAGCTCTGGAGGTCTGGGGGACTGAGGGGCACTGTGCATGTGGGCGGTGGTAGCTGGGCAGCTTGGGCTCTTGTCAGCTGTGGTGTCATCCTGAGCTCAACAGGGAGAAGAAAGAAACCCACCGCGCAGGTTTCTGGGGACTGGAGCCTGACAGGTCTCACTGCTCCTCCCACCCAGCGCAGGTGACAGGCTGTGAGTAGCGGGTGCAGCTCAGACACGGGTAGGGGGTGGGGAGGTGGACAGGGCGCTCTGCCCAACCCCCTGGCCCACGACCCGCGGTGTGGGCACAGGGCTGCTCCGGAGCCAGGGAGGGGCAGCTCTGCCACACAGCCTGAAGGTCGCTTGCTCTCCGCCCTGCGGCTCCTCCAGGTGTTGCTGAGGCCTGAACATCTGGCAGTGGAGCCCGCGTGGACCGAGGTCATCCATTGCTCTGCAGGCATCCAGGGCCGTGAGGAGAGGACACGTGCTGGACGGGCGCCGGCACCAAGAGGCAGCCGGAGGCAGCACGGAGAGTGGGCAAGTGCAAGGTGCCAACAGGCAGGCATGGCGCAGGGCCGCCCCTCCCGCCAGCCTTTCTCCTTGCAGCGTCCCTCCTTGGCAAGGCCACCTTCCTCGCAGCTGCCCCGAGAGCCCAGCCGGGCCAGGCGGGTGGGAGCCGGCAGCATCTGCCAGCTCGCAGGGTGCCCGCCCGCCGCCATCACTCTCCGCTCCGGCTGCTCCCGCCGCACCCGTCACTGTGCCAAAGCCCGGCTGCGGCCACTCTGCGTGGGACCGGCTGCTGCTCACAAAGACGAGGCGGCTGCAGCTCGTGCAAGGAGACAGCACAGACCCGCTGCCCCATGCCTGCCTGCCCGTCCGTCCGTCTGTCCGTCTGCCCACCATCCAGACCTTGTCTTGTGTACCCTGCAAATATGTCTCCCCGCGGCATCTGTCCTGTGTCCTCCCTCGCCCTGAAGCCCCTCTGCCAGCCTCTCTCCGCCACCTCAGTGCTGACCGTGTGACCGTGTGAAGCTTTTCCTTGCAGGTGGGCCTTGCTCCGGAAAGACGTTCTACGGCGAGAGGCTGGACCCGGCTGTGGACGCAACACTTCCTCCCACTTTGTTGGCCTTGCGCTCCGAGTCCGGCGTGTTCTGAGCTCCTCCACTCCAAGCCTGGGCTGATCTGATTTCCTCAGCATGAGCGCCAGGGCTGGACTGTCAGTGGCCAAGGACAGGGCCGCCCCTTCCTCCCTGGGAGGTAAGTAGCCCTGGGGCACATGCTCAGGGCCCTGAGAGGGGTTGGGACTTGGAGATGTAAAGTGACAGAGAACAGACTAGCACACCTCGCCAGCTGGGGTCAGAAACCACAGCCCCTGCCGTCTCTGCCCTGCACAGCCCTCCACGGGGACACACTTGCACCACACGCAGCCACGCTTACGTCGCAAACCGGGCCCTGAGCACATGCAGACTTGTGGCTCCTGGCTTTGCCTCGGAGCCTCCAAACCCTCAGGCTGTGCTCTGCCGTGAGCCTTAAGAGATTCCCAGCTGCTTACAGTGGGGAAGAAAGGAACCTGTGACTAGGTCCACGACCTGGCCCAAACCCCCTGAGGTGCGGAGGAGCGGCGGCCTCCTGGTGTGTGCCCAGGCTGTGTTCACCCTTCGTGGGCAGCGCTCTGCAGCCATCCCTCAACCTTCCGGGCTCCTCCAATTCCACCCTGCTCCCCCAGCCCCGCCCAGGGGTGCCTGCTGCTCCAGGCAGGGCTCCCGTCGCCCAAAGGCCATGCTGACACCCGTCCAGGGGAGCGCAGGGCCGGGCTCCTCCCTGCCTGCTCGCTTGTCCCAGCACCGTGGTCCATGGGCCGCACTCTTTCTTTCATGTGGCTCTGCTCCTGGTGGACACTCGCTTGCCTGGACCACGTGCCCCATCCAGACCCCTGCAGAAGTGTCTCTCAGCTGTCATATCTCTTTCTAAACTTGTCATTTCCCCCCTGTGGGGTCATTGTGCCTGTCTTGGCCAGTGCGGACTCCCGTGGGTGTCTCGTGACACAGATGCGGACACTGGGGAACATGTCAGACACTCGCTTCCTAAAACCTGCCATGTCAAGCCTCCTGCCTTGAGCACAGTGCTAAAGCATTTTACCAAAATTAGCGCAATAAATGAAGCAACCTCTCTAGCTGAACTGCAAGGCAGTTCCTTGCACCCTTTCTTACCTGGGACAGCGCCTCCTCTGATGCTGGTCTCAGGGAGGCAGGGGCAGATATTGGTATGGGATTCTTACCTCTGCATCATTCACTGAGTTTTCCTGGCAGGAAAGGTCCATGCTAGATCTGTCCCAGACCTGAGGGACATGGGGACGGGGTGCTGGGTGGCATTTGCTGTCCAGAGGGTGAACTGCTCAGCCAGAGGACAGGCACATGGGCTTGTACGATGGTATGATCCCCACCACACAGGTTCATGTCGCCCTCAGCATGCCGGGGAAGGGTGGCTGCACCGGAGCTGTCTGAGTGGGAAGTAGGCTCCAAATCCCCGGGCTGCCATGGACTTTTCATGGAGCAAATGTCATAGGCGCAAGCACAGTGGTGATGTCTGTCCTTCCCTGACCTCCACACAGCGTTTGTGACGTGATCACTTAAGACACACACCGTTCCACAGGTAGGTGAGGCCTTTGCCAGGACAGGCACTGGTGCCCGGGGTGGACCCCCCTGGACGATAGGGGGTCCATAATCGCTGTGTCCTAGTGGTGCGGTACAGATTTGACAGACAGAGGCTCACAGTCTTGCAGCCTTCCAGCAAGCAGTGGTTAGCTGATGCCGCTCTGTGTGCCCAGCTTTGGGCCTGTGTGCCCTGAGTAGGGCTGCCCTTGCTGTCGGCTGACTGACGCCTATTTGCCCTTCAGGGGTGCAGCAGCCAGTTCTAAGCCACAGGGCACTGACCGTTAATGGGGTCACCGTGCCGGGACGTAGTAAGACACTGTCCACCTGTCACGTGGCATCTGAGGACGTGACCCTTGCCTTTACCAAGTCCTCCCAGGCAAGAGAGTCTGTCTTACTTTATTTTGCATCTTCTGAAATTTTAAGTACATTTGGTACCTCAGTATAGAATGAGATGTAAAATTAGCTGTACATCAAGACTTGCTAGGAATTGATAGCTCACTGACTTTTAAAAGGAATGCTTTATAAGCACAAATAGAACAGTAGCACTCATTCTAATTAACTATTAGAATTTGTAAGCATTACATTACTAGGTATTCCTATGAAGATATTTTGGAGGTCAATGACTCAATCTGTAAAAATCAATACATGTGTATGCATAGATACAAGGAGGGCTCAAAATGACCAGTGCACACTTAAACTTAAACGTTATTACAGTGAAAGACACAGTCACTGATTCCCCTGCGATACGCCCATCTCACTTCGCACACACCTGTCCCTGCTCTTGCTGCTTTCTGAAGCAGTGCTACAAGCCTCTGTCATGTCTTTGTGAAGTATGACCAAAAATACCGTGAACACTGCTGCCGAGTGCCGTCCAATGGAAAGACAGGCTCCTAGAGCGTCACAGTGCATCCTAGTCCCCCTACTCACTAGACCTGCTCTGTTTGGCTTCGGGCACATCCCCAAAGTCAGAATGCCCACAAAGCATCAGTGCTTTGAATCCTTTCAGGACACAGGGCAGTGCAACTCCAGACCCTCAGGATAGGACTCCAGAGCTGCTGCAGAAGTGTCAAGGATGATGGGAGGAGTGTGTTTGAAGTGAGGGGGATTCTGAGGATGTTGCTGGCAGTGTGTCTTTTACGGTGATTACTTTTTACTTTATATACAGTGGTACCTCGGTTCACGAACTGAATACTTTCCACGATTCCGGTTGCAAACCAAATTGGTCACAAATCTAATCAAATTTCCCTATAAGGTCAACACGGAACCTAACCACTGAATTTGATTCAGTGCATGACCAGAACTGTGGAAAGAATTAAGTTCATGAACCAAGGTACTCACCGTGGCTTCTGGTCACACCTCAGATGTGCATGAATACACATGCTCGTAAGCTCAGAGCATGTGAACATCGCACTAGAACATCGCACTAGAACATCGGCTCAGATTCAGCGTGGGGTGGGTCAAAGACCTGTTCTTACGCCCTTTCCGTGCATTCTGCACCTTCTTCAGGAAGTAGCTGGGGCGAGGGGCGGGTTTAATAGGAAGGATAACAGTGAGCTGCTCTCCCTTCTGTCCACACGGCCAGCCTCCGGCACGAGGTGTCCACACCCAGCATGTTCTCTTCCTGAGGTCCCTCTGGATGGGAGAGTAACCCCACAGCAGGTCTCTGGGTGTCCACTGAGTCAGAGCGTGCAGCCTGCCTGGGGACTGCAGTCACTGCCTGAACACTGCCCAGCACTGGCTGCAAGCGACCACCTTGGCCGAGTCAGCTCCTGGGGTCTGTTTCCTCCTGGCAGTCCTGGCTAGACAGGCCTTTTTGCCTGGGCTGCTTGGGAACTGCATGGAGCCAGCCCCGGGTCAGGAGAGGCCAGCTGTCTGCACGTGCCTGAGTCCACGTCTTGGCAGGGACAGTGACCTGCTGGCCCAGGAGGACTGGCCGCAGGGCATGACTTCCCCACTGCAGGGGGCAGGGCGAGGCTTGCTCGGTGCCGTGCCCGAGTGTGCAGCCCGGTGCACACTGACCAGAGAGGCGGGACAGAGGCTGTGGTGAGTGTGTCAGAGAGGGGTGACTGTCACTACTGTCCCAGCGGGCACATCAACAGCTGCTGGAGGAACAGACAGGGCACCAGCTCCGCAGCGGATCACAGCCGGGCTGTGTGACGCTCTCTTCACTGGGTCACACAGAAGAACTTCGTTAGTGGTATAACATGTCAAAATTAGTCACTTAAGAGTGTAAACAGCCCCAGAAACAGCGCGGAGCGGGTGTGCCGCCATCTGCTCTGGGTGTCGGGCGCTGTTCTCACCGTGGGCGCTGATTTCTGCTCCCTCTCCAGATGAGAGCTGCCCGAGTCAGCTGACTGTCCCCAGTAGCAGGAGCTGGAGATGTCAGCAGCTTGCTCCGCGGCTGGGGGGCCCAGGGCTCCAGCTTGGTGGGAGGGGTGGCCGCAGCAGCTGGCGCGGCCTGGGACCTGCTTCCTTCCCACCTCCCTCTCCCTCCCTCCCACTCTGTCGCGCTGCAGATGTGAGAAGCAAACTGTGTTCCATTATTAGCAAAGGCACCCTGGTGCACAGCTCTGCCTCCTTCTGCAGCCCAGGCCCGAGACTTCCGCTCTCCTCCCCGCCCGTCCTCACTCACCCACTTCCCACATCCAGACGCAAACCTCACGCAGCACAGCCTCGCCGGACGCAGAGGCTGCACTTCCAGGAACAGGGAGGTCCCATGACCCTGTCTCCCGCTAGGCTGCCCTCAGCAAGGCAGGCTTTCCTGTGAAGGGATCCGCACTGGAGCATGCTCCAAATGCCTCATTACCCCCATAATCTGGAGCGGGAAAGAAGCCCGAGTCTCTCCCACCTTCCGCCACCAGTGGGCCCAGAAGAAAACCTCCGAGGAGCCGAGCCAATCTCCATGCCTAGTTTACGTAATTGAGCTGCAAATTAAGAAAGTGGGCCGCTGCCTGCAGGAGAGCGCAGCTCTGAGCCTGATCATTTGGCGTCTGCCTCCAGCAATCTCCCCGAACTGGCTGAGTCTGCGTTCAGCCTCCAGAGGGTCATAGGAGTTTGGGGGGATTACATACCTAGGAACAATACCAAACCCTGCCGGATTCCTCCAGCCCCCCAAGCGTTTGTGTCGCAGGGATAAAGTCATCACAGGCGTGGCACCCTTTCTGGGCACCAGATGACAAAGCCCGGCACCCTCCACAGCTCCTCACTCTGCCTGACAGGAGTCCCCTCACTCCTGCTGACCCAGTGTGACCCAGCCTCTACCTTACCTCCTCCCTGCGGTGCTCTGGGTCATGCTGGACACTGTCTGGGGCACCGGACAGCCTGGGGAGGTTCATCACAGGCAAAGAGACCCGGCAGGAGAAGGAAGGCATGAGCTCCGGGGCTGGAGGGTGCAGGCGGGTCAGCCTTGGAGGGTTTCAGAGGTCACATGGGAGCCAAGAGGGAGAGAGCTGTTCTTAAGGGTAGAAATCTTCACAGCTTTCCGGAGCAGAGACAGATCTCCTGGGGGAACTGGCCCTGCTCTTCTCCCTCCATGTGCGGTCTCTGGTTCGAGTCACGGTGGCTGCAGCAGCTCTGGAAGGAGGGGAAAGGGCGCAGACAAGTCCAAGTCACACTGGGCTTGGACTGTAGCTGTGGACAGAACAGTGCTCAGTGATCACTGTGCCCAAGAGCAGAGCTGGGCGGCACCCGCCCCAGAGGTGAAGGAGCAGAGGGGCAGCGCAGCACGATGGCGGAGTCGCTGAGGCCAGCCATCACCCATGGACACCCACGGGCGTCCGCAGGCCCAGGTGAGCGGGTCAGTGGCCTCAGCTGGGTGGCCTTCACATCCCTGAGACATGGCGCAGGCCACGGCTACCACCACGACCCACAGGTATCGGTGCCATGACTGCACTGCTGGCGGGAGTCTGAGGTTCTGCCACCTGCTGGGTGATCTCCAGACCTGGAGCCTCAAGTCCGCTGAGCGCAGGTGGAGCTCGAGGGCTAATCTAGGGTTTTCACCTGCAGCTCCACCCACAGCCCGGATCACCTTGCACCCTGCTGTGCGCCCTCTCTCCACCATGCCCCCTTTCGGGAGCTGCTCTCAGCACAGCCTTGAGAGTTCTGCCCCTGAAGCAGAGGGCTGGTGAACCAGTCAGGCCTGGTTGTCCCCCTGCCTCTGCTCTGCCCTCCCAAGGTCCCCACCTCTCCGGAGCGGAAGCCCCTCCTACTGTCACATGGAACCCTGTCAGGCAGACCTCATGGCCTGGCTGTCACCCTCTGTGCGTGGCTTCTGCGGCTCCCCCGGCACTCAGGGCACATGCCCCTCTCGGCCTGGCACTAGCTGCCCCTTCCACCCCAGTGTCCTGCTCTCCTGCCCCGCCCCCTGGTTGTGCTGTCCCTGTCCAGTGTGAGAGCTGTGGGGACTGAGTTTGGCCCTGGCTCACCGTGTAGACCCAGAGCAGGCTGAATATGTGAGGTCCCTGCCCAACAGGCTGAGCCAGCGCCCGGCTGGACGGCGTGCCCTGCCAGTGATCACAGAGCCAGCGGCAGCGGCCAGGAGGCCCATCTGCCCCATACACGCTCCTTCCCTCTACGGGCGGCTTCAGGCGCACCGTCACCCTGCAGGGCTATGCCCTGGAGATCCTGCTCCACGGGGAAGCCCACCGAGGACAAGCAGGAGCCCTCCACACCCCGCAGCCTGTGGCTCCTGGAAGTTTACGCTAATGCTCTGCTGGGAGGCCTTGGCAGGTGGGGCTCTGCTCAGGGCTCGTGCGATTCTGACCTGTTGTGTGGTCAGAGCTATAAACTCACCGATGGGACACATGTGCGTCTACACTTACTCTGCTGGTTACCTGTGTCTCTGTAATTATCCTCTTATCTGCAGTAGACATGGGCTTTTTTACACTTAAAAACTTTACACAGCATTTTATAAATGAAGGCACTGTTGCCAGCATTACAGAATTCAATCTTCCCCACCGCACCTTGCTGAGGTTGGGGTCAGGTATCTGAGCCCGGGATGGAGGCGAGTCACCTCCAAGTATAGAACGGGACTCAGGCCTGGGGAGGTCAGTGCTGTCCTGGGCCCCAAGGAGTCTCGCTGTGCAGAGACCTGGTCTCTCGGGGGGTGAGAGGCGTGGTGGGTCACACTGTCCTCCGGGCCAGGCCTGAGCAGGGCTCTTGGTCAGACAGAGGCGGCTGGCCATTGAGGGTCCTTTTGCACCTGGCTGCCGCAGAAGGTTGTGCTGGGGGACAAGCCTAGGAGGGCCAGGAGAGCTGTGGTTCAGGGCAGAACTTCCTGGAGTCTGCTGAGCCACTGTGGGTGCAGGCGTCTCCTCTAAAAGCTAGCACCTGATTTGTAGCACCCAGTGTGACCAGGGATCACTTTCCCGCCCTTGGCGGTGTCACAAGCAGACAGGGAAATGGGTGCTGCTCTGCTGGAGTGGGTAGCTGGCATGACATGACAGCGGTCTCAGGGCTGCAGACACAAATCCACGAGGTTGCCCTTCAGGGACGGGGCGTCTAGCTGGTGCGAGTCCTTCCCAACTCTGCACCACATGCTGACAGGGTGGGGTGGGGTGGGGGAGGTGGTCCCATGACATGGAAGGGGCAGAATCCTGTGCCTGGGGCCCGGGACGACAGCCACAGAGGAGAGAGGAGTGTGGATGTGGGCGTCCCTGCCTGGGGGGATGGAAGGGGCATCAGGGCAGAGGGGAGGACCTGGGGCCTGGGGAGCAGGGACCCCCGTGTTGCCTTTCTGCAGAAACAGTGTTGTCTGTTGCAGGAGTGTGGAGCCATCAGAGCCAAAGCAAGAGGCAGCCGGGTGGGGAGGGGGAGGGGGCCCTCCCTACTCCCCAAAGGTCCAGCCTGAATTCCAGGGCTGACGGCCAGTTACACACTCACACTGGAATGCAGAGGTGGGATTTTCCAGCCTGGGAGGCCCATGTGTTCGTATTACGCTTGGAAACCCAGTTTTCACCAGAGAACCTCATGAGAGTGTGGTCAATAGCAGCTCAGAGGCGACCGGGGAAGACGACGCTTCTCTGCCAGCCCCGATCCCACCCAGTCGCGCCTGCCTGGCCACTCTCAGGGCTTGGGTCCCACCACAGAGGGAGCCGCGTGAGGACCCTCCCGGAGTGTCAGGCCCTGGACGCCCTCCCGCCGCTGCCCTGGTCTCCACACTGTCCGCGTTGCCCCTGCACCTCCGTTGCCTCACTCTGAGCTCAGGACCTCTCCCCGAAGGAACGTGCACCCCCAGCTGCCTGCTCCCCATTTTCCCTTCCTCCACTGGGCTTTGTCCACTCAGCCTCTGTGAGTCCTTTTCTGTACGAGAGTGGACTCCTATGTAGAACCTCAATTTTCTGCTTTCCTCTTCTACTTCCTGACTCTGTTTTCTTGGAAGTTTTCTCAGTTTTGTCCTTTATGTCTTTTTAAGGGTTGCTGGAGCTACTGTTCTTCCATTTTCAAGAGTTCTTTCTTATTCTTTTAATTCACTCTATAGCCTAGGTTCTTGGTTCGCTGCAGGAAACCTCTGTGTGACTGGCAGAGCCATAGAGACGCGCTCCCCTAGTCAAGCGAGGGTTCCTCTGCTCAATTCAGGTAAAATCACGAATCGGCAGAGTGTCGCTCTGACAGCGCTCCAGGCTTTGCTCGCCAACGGTCCTCGACCCTCAGTGTCCCAGCCCTAGGGCCTGACACTCTCAGCCGACACTGCCGGAACTGATCCCGCCAGTGCCCGGCAGTGTGCGGGTAGGGAGACAAGGCAGGTAGGCAGATCACGTGGGTCCATGCAGCCCCCATGACATGTCACATCTGAGGACAGTGGGACTCCCTGAGATCCTGCACATATGAGCATGTTCAAGAAATCCCTCAGCATGATAAGCCAGCTTCTCTCTGAGTCTGCTCTGTCTCCCAAGACTCCAGTGAGGTGGGTTGTGGGACATTTTCCCTCGGGAGTGTTAGTTTCTGTTTGGCCTGTATTAGAGCAAAGCTCTGAGCTTAACTGTCAAGCTAGGCAGTGATCGCTCGTGTTAAAGCCCCCGACTCCCAGTGGGCCTCTCCCCCGGGATCTGCTCAGGATGCATTCCTTCCACCCAGGCTCTGGGTGCAGCGCCCCTCCGCGAGGACATCGGGGACCGTGTGCAGGCCTCTGTGGCCCAGTGTCAGCGTGGGTAGCTGTGTCTGTATGTTCACTGCTTGCAAACTCCGCGAATGCTCACATTTAAGGGCATTTTAAATCACTGAGCACTCCCTGTGTCTGCACTTTCAAAGTCCTGCTGGTGAGAACAGGATTGATATGCGCTCCACACCCCCTGCCAGGAGGATCTCGGGGTCCCTTCTCCATGTGTCCACTGTGGTGAGTCCTGAGCAGGGCCTGGGCCACACCACAGCTGAGCTTCAGGCAAATGTACGCACGGTCACAGCCGTTCGGACTGGAGGTCAGGCTGGCACCCATACTCGAGGCCTGGCACTGCCGAGCTGGGCTGACCTCCGGACAGTGTCTTTTGGTATCTGGAGTTTAGGAACTGCAGCAGCTGCCTGCTGACGGAACTCATCTGGAGAGGGAGGCCCGAGGAGAACTGGCCCCGAGTCTGAAGGCAGAGAGTGTGGCTGTGCACCAGGTGGACGGTTAGCCATGCTCCCCCGGCACGTGCAGCTGTGCTCCAGGCCTCTCAGCCGCTTTGCACATCAGAGGCGGGGGTGTGTGTTCCCAAAGAGCGACACTCCGGCCCCTGGCCCCTGGTAGTCTATCGCGTCGCCTGCTTTGCACACCTCACAACCTACCCCAGGCGGGACTGTCTTGGCACACTCAATACACTCACACGCTGAGTTAAATAACCCCAGTCACGAGTGAGCTGCGCGTTCAGGTCATCACATCCCTTTACACCTTCTTTTTTCTCCCTAAAATAAAGATGAGTGACTCCTGAGAATGAGATGAATAGCACAGTTAAAATATCTGTTATATCTCCTCTGTGTACAGGTCTAGGTTAAGGTACAGCACCTGTGAGCCCTCAGGATTACCGTGTCAGAGCTCCCAATAAGCCCAGTCCCCACGCTTGCTCCCTGCCTCCTGTCTGCCCCCACCGTGCACGAACAGGACACTGCCATGGCTTCCACAGGCTCTGACCACAGAGGGAACACGGCTCTCCCAGAGGCAAAGTCACAGAGCTCAATGACATCTAATGGAGTACAGGCGCCCAGCAAGGGGCACAGGAGTCTACGCCCTGCACAGTGGCCATACCTCCATTTCCCCGAGGCTCGGGTGAGCCCC
This sequence comes from Chinchilla lanigera, assembly GCF_000276665.1. NCBI lineage: Eukaryota > Metazoa > Chordata > Mammalia > Rodentia > Chinchillidae > Chinchilla > Chinchilla lanigera. The sequence goes on from NW_004955504.1 coordinate 1,231,401, forward strand.
TCTCCAGGGAGCTCCCTTCTCTGAGATTTTCTCATGGATTTATCCCTTTCCGTGCAAGAAAAACCCCGCTACGATCTGTTTGTTTCAGTTAAGTATGTAAATTGATATTTATGACCCATGATATTAATAGAGACTTTGTCAATGTTATTTTACAAGGAGAAATTGTGAGTTCAGGGGAGAGGAGTGGATGTCACGCTCATCACACCTTTACCTGAAGAAATTGTCCTGGAAAACCACTCCCGGCGCTGCCTTGATGCTACCTTCTGTGCTCGCATGTGTAAGAGCCATGCTGGCAGAATTCTGTGGAAATGAGCTTCCTCTGGGCACCAGTCCCATATGTCTGTGCCCGTGGCTGCTGGCACTGCCCCTGAGGACAGGCCTGTTCTGCCCACGTACAGATCAGGAGCTATCTTCCACCTGGGGCTGTTTCACCTCTGACAGCTTTCCAAGGCTGAGCAGCCTAGCTGCCTCCTACCTGCTCCAGGTCTAAGGGGACCACGCCACAAGGGTGTGCCCTCCAGGGACCACAGCTGTCCTCCCTGAGGGGTTGGGACCCAGTGTCCATGGGGGCAGGAAGCCCGGAGCAGCCGCAGGCCAAGAGCAGGGAGGAGTCTGTCCCCACTGCAGCTCCCAAATCAGCCTGATGCCCTGGGAGGAAGTGGGCCTCTCCCCGAGGGCCGCCCGGGTTGGTGCTGGCACAGTGACTCATCCTCACCCAGCGGCTGCTCTGTGACCAAATCTGGGGGACCTCCATCCTGTTATGCATCCGTCTGCAGGGTACACAGTGTCCATGTGAAGATTAGCACGCAGGGAGATGGTGAAGAAAGAATTCACCTAAGAGCGCAGTGAAGACACAGAGACAGAGATACTTGTAGGAAATGGACGCACCTTGCAACCTCAATGCAAAGTGGAATAAACCAGACACATAAGCTTAACTACTGCATGGCTTCTCTTATTGAGAATCCTAAAGTATAAGAAACTTAGAGCAAAGTAAAAGATAATAGGAAGCAGGGAGACAGATCTTTCGCAAACAGGAAGGAGACCGAGAGAAGGAGGGGGAGGGCAGAGAGGGGCAGAAGACACAAAAAGAACTGCGAGGTGTTCTGAGCACGGACCGACGTCTCGCTGTGAACGTAAGCACCACGCACTGCAAACATGCGCTAACCAAGCTTAACGGAAAGAGCCGGGCAGCGTTCTGCAGCAGAGGTGGCGGGGCTGTGCTCCTGCACCGAGACGGCCTAACGGCCATGCAAAGCTGGCTCCCATAGCCCGGCCTCTCTGGATGCAGACACAGGAGCAGCTGAGAGACTCCTGCATGCCTGCGGCTCCCGGTTTCCGCATGGAGGAGAGGACAGATGCCTGAGCAGCAGACACGCTGTTGGCATAATTATGTTAAATAAGACGCACACGGGCCCAGCTCCAGCCCGCCTGGGTTCCAGGAACCCTCAGAGGGGGGCCTTCTTACACTTAATTGTGCCCGGGAGCAAGAAGCGGGGTGCCATCTTTTCTGGAGTGCTGGAGGGTTTGAAAGGCGACCCTCTCCCTTCCCACCGCTCTGCTCTCAGAGCTCCCTGCTCAGCCGTCTGGAGGGTGACATTCGCAAGAGCAGAGGAGCAGCAGACCATGCCATGGCCCCTCCTCAGCTGGCACACATGCCTGCATGGACACACACACTCACACACACACACACACACACACACACACACACACACAGACGTATGAGCGTGCTCCATCCTCAGTCTCCCAGGCACACACATCTTGCACGCTTTTGGTCTACATCTCTAAAGGACATATTTTGATCCCCAGACATCTGACTATTTACCTAGAGGCTAAGATGATCTGAGGAGCAAGGCAGCATTTTCTGGGGGCAGCCAGGCTCAGAAACACGCAGAGCTTGGAGGGTGGGCCCGGGGAAGCCCAGGCTGCTGTGCCCTCTCTGCCTGGCCCTCGGCTTCCTCCATGAAGGCTTGCAGAGGCCGGAGGCACCGTGCCTATCAGCACAGCCCTTGGTCAACCCAAGAGCAGACAGCTTGGGCTCGGGCACCAACGTAACCTCCAGGCCTGTGCCGCGTTGTCCCCATCAGGGCACCTGTGGCCACCCCCGCCCAGCCTTCACCGCCACCCCACAGCTGTCCTATCTCCATGGCTGCCCGAGTCTCCCTGCTCTCCCGTGTCCTTCCCCGCATTCTGTCCTGTTCATAGTGACCCTGTGGCCGTGGCTCGGGCTGGCTCTGTCCTGGCTAAATGGCCACTTTAGCATTCGTGTCCTGTACATTTGTTCTCTCTGTGTGGCAACGGCTGCAGGTCCCGGTCCTGTGTCCTCCTGAGACACCTTGCTGGGGCTCCAAGCTCTGTGCACTTCTACTCAGGTCTGTCTGTCCCCGTGGCAGCCCCTTCTTCCTGGGGGTCCCGCCCCACTCACTTAGGAGCAATGATGCCAATGAACTTGGCCTCCCACAGTGGGAGCCAGTGGATTCATTCAAATCCACCTCTCTCCTGCCAGGATGTGAGTTCCTCAAGACCATGGGATGCCAGCTTTTCCCTCACACGGCTCCAGTCCTGGGGCCAGACCAAGGTCTCGCAGAAGAACCCTGGTGTGCACTGCATGTCCACAAATAAACCAGCCTATCGGTGGATCCTGTGTGGACTCAGTCTGTCCAGGCGAGGCTGGGGGTGTCTGCTGGCTCCTTGTACTTTCTATGGGGAGCAGAAGGGGGATAGGCTGTGATCAGTGTCACACTCCTTCTCCCTCTCCTGTCTGCATCCCAGGCACTTGTCAGTAATGTCACTTCTGCATGCACAGAAAGACGCCCCGCCTGAGATACTGTTGGGTCATCTCCAAGACTACACCATTTCATAGTGTTGGAGAATCTCTCCAGGCTGGTTTTAATATAATTGAGAAAGTCTTCCAAAAAATGAATGTAATATTTTACCCCAACCTCAGTAGGCCAACTTCATGGCATTGTTTTCATCAAGAACTACCGTTTGACACATGCCTTTTATATAGACATTGTTGTACTAAGCTCTGCACGTGAGTCATAGATCCCAACATAATGGAAAGAAGTTATTTCAAATATGAGAGATATCTTAAAAGAGAAGGATTATACAGACTGAAAATATTTGCTCAAATATGAAAAGAAGCCCAATGTGACTGAGTGTTCCCACTGCTGGCACAAAATACCCGCCAGTGCAGACTAGAGGAAGAGAGGTTCATTTAGCTCATGGTTTCAGAGTCCTCTGGCTCCAAGGCAGGAAAATCATGGTGGATGAGGCTGCTCACTTCAGGGAGACTGGGAAGCAGGGCCCAGGGGACAAGTGCCAGTGAGAGATGAACCCTCCACGGGCCTCCACAGTGACCTGCCTCTGTCTGGCCCCACCTTCCAACAACGCATTCATCCGTGGGCTTTGAAGGCTTAACCCACTGCCAGTACATGCCCTGTGATCCACTCACTCCCCCAGGAGGGTCTTCACCTGGCTATGCTGACAGTTAGGCTTCGCCGTCACACCTCATGGTACCAAGTGCTGGCTAGAACACAGGGCAGCTGGGAGTATCATGCAATAGACACTTAGCGCACAGCCCAGCCGTCCCACCTAGGTGTGCCCCCAGCTAGATGAAAGCTCAGGTCCACACAAACACCTACCCATCGAAGTTCACAGAATGTGTCCATTCCTCATCACCATTGCCACTGCAGCAGTAACTGCAAACTTCACGGCCGCACAAATTTCTCACCTCACTCTTCTGTAGAGGAAGATGTGGGTCTCACCGGGCCAATATCTAGCTATCCTGTCTGGGGGCAAGTCCGTGCCTTGCCAGCCCCTCTTCCTGCTGCCCACGGTCCTGACCAGGAGGCGGCTTTTCCATCTTGCAGGCCAGTGTGGACATCTCTCTGTGCTCTCCTTTCCTCACCTTTCCTCTGATTCTTCTTTCCCTTTTTTCCACTGAGAAGGCTGCGGTTACCTCAGGCTCATCGGATAGTTCAGTAAGGTGTCCCTTCAAGCAGCACGCTGGCATGGATGGGACCAAGGTTGTATGCATGCATGGAAATGTTGCAATGAAACCCTTTATTCTGCATAATTATTCTAAGAATTAATATGTGCTAAAAATGGACAATGAGAAGGAGACAGAGCAACTGGTTAACAAACTCCATGCCAGGGAATCTCAGGTGCCCACAGGGTATCATTGTGCAGGAGACCAGAACATTTTTGGGAAGGGGCAGTCCTCTTCCTACCAAAAGGAGCTGCACTGACGATCCCAATAGATAGCTTTGACCGGACCTCCCACACCACACCAAGACCAACCCTGTGTGCCTCCCTTTCTTCTCTTTTATTTAGACTCCTTCTATAGTTTTGCTTAATGTTTTTCTCTTTAGAATATCATATGTTAGGGTTCTGTTGTTTTCTGTTTTTAGTTCAGTTTGAACATCTTTGTCTATGTAATTTATATACATTTAATGTAGGTATTGGTAAATTTGAAATTAAACACTATTCTAACCATTTATTTTCTATTTATTTCTTTTACTTGACTGTTTACTGCTTTTCTTAGCCTTTCTTGGTAAATAAATTTCACTTTGTGTATTTTAATTTTTTAAACAGTTACCTTATGATTTCCACATATGATGTTAATAATCAGAGTGTAGTGGATATATGTATCTTACTGATTCCTGGGTAACTCAAGGACCTCACACACCTGCTCTCCACACTCCTTCTCTGAGATGCTGTGCTCCAACTTCAGCACACCACTTTCATCTGAAATTGAGTTCTTTTCCTCTAAAGGACCTACTGCTTTGGGGGTTGAGGGGAGTTATTCACTGGATGTCAGCTGGAAATTAATCTCAGTTTTTGTTTGCTCCTAAGATGTCCTTATTTGCAGTTGTAGTTTAGATTTAAAATGTCTCTGCAGAGTCTTACATGTCCACAGGTGAGCCTTTGGTGGGTGATCAGATCACGGGGGTGCCATAGCCATTGCTATACTGATCCAGGGGTGAGTTCATGGCTGGCTGTGTTGTAGGAGGCACTCATGTCTTTGGAAGGCATATCTCTCTCAGGAGCTCTTCCTACTTTCTCTGGTTCCTGGCTGCATTAGGATGAGCAGTTTTCCTCCACTATGATGCCGCTGCCTTGGAACCAGCTTCTCACGGACTGACCCCTTTGTGAACATGAGCCAAAATAAGTCCTTTTAAAGTTGTGTATGTCAGGTATTTACCCAGCAATGGGACAGTGACTAATATATTTTCCTTCAGTTTGGGTAGATACTTTCCCAGGGTGAGGAAAAAAGTCGGCAGCTATTTCCTTTCAGTATTTTTATGCAAGTAGATATTTCATTGCCAGCTTGCTTCTGACTGTTTTGAGAAGCCATTGTTGGGTGGAGTACCTTTTCATAAGCACGTTTGTCATTTGTATATTTTGTTTGAGAAATGTCTATTTATAATGTCTTTTAAAGTCTTTAAAAAGGATTGGTCTCATGACACATTTAAACTCTAGATGTAAGAGAAGAAAAGAGCACATGGGCAATATTAGCATGATATAAGCCAAGAGGGTAAAACTCTGAGAATCAAAAGAAATACTAGAAATAAACATTCTAACAGAAATAAAAAATGCCTTTGATGGGCTCATGGGTAAGGAGGACACATGAAAGGAAAGGAGCAACAAACTGCAAGCCCTTGCAAGAGTCTTCCCACTCTGACACAAGGAGGGAAACTTGAAACATACAGAGTGTTCAAGAGCCACGGGACACTGTGTAAGGTGTGTAATAACACACACCTGGGATGGCAGAGACAGAGAAACAGAATGGATTCAAGGGCACATTTAACTAATGTCAGATCCCAAACCTTAGATTGGAGAAGCTCAGAAAACTCAAGGCAAGAAAATTAACCCCCAACTCCCCAAAACTCTACAATGGGCCTATCATAGTTAAGTAGAAAAAAGAACAAGTCAAGGAGATAATTTTGCAGGAAAATAGAGACAAAGGGCAGGAAAGAAGAAGAGGGAAAGGAGGAGGGAAAGGAAGGACCTTACCTGGAGAGGAGCAGGGAAGAGCTGCTTCCGGCTTCTCATGAGAAGCCATCCAAGTGGGAAGAGAGAAAAGTGACACAAAGCAAGGAATCAGCAGCAGCAACAGCAAACCTAGCCAGCTCGCAGCTTGTGTCAAGCACGAGTGCTACTTGAAAGGGAAGGAGAAATGCACTTGTAAGCAAATGAACCCAAGGGAATTTCTCTCCAGCAGACCCACACTGCAAAAGTGTTGTTTCTTCTGGGAGAAAAATGACAGGTTAGCCCTGTAAGGGTAGAGGAGAAGAGCGTCGGAGAGCAAGCCCAAGTGTCTTTCTTTCCTCACTCTTCAGGGAAAGATACCTACCTACAGACAACTGTGTCAAGACGTTCCAGCACCCAGGCAATGGGCAATGCAAACGCAGAGGTGAGATGGGTTGGCAGCATGTCCTAAAGATGAAACCATGAACGCTGTTGCCAGGCACTGGCACAGGCTTGCACCAGCACAAGTGCCCTGGAGCAAGGTCAGGGACAACCAGTAAACAGCTTCTGAAGAATGGTGCTCTAAGAAAGGAGTGAAGTATAACTATTGTGTTCAAATACAAGGAGATATTAATAAGATATTTCAGTAATCATGTTCATCTTCACTGGTATAAAAATGCTACATAAGGAAAGGAGTTTTTCAGAGTAAATAAAACAAAACCAAGTGCTGACCTTAGGAAATCCACTTTATGTACAAAGACACAGATAGCTTGAGACTAAATTATAAATTAAGATGCATAATGCTAAGGCAAGGACCTGAATGGACTTTTCTCTGAAATGACATACAAGAGTCCAGTGGACGCTTGGTGTCACTAACCATCGGAGAAATGTAAAGTAAACCCACAAGTGATCACCTTGCCCTTGAGACAATGGCCATTATCAAGGAATCCAAGAGACGTGAGTTGGCACCGTGTGCAGGAGAGGGACCCCGGTGCTTGGGTGGTGGGAATCTCCAGGGGTGCCGCCACTGCAGAAGGCAGTACAGAAGTTCTTAAGGAAGTTAAAGAAGGAGCCACTGTAGGCTCCAACATACCTCCTCATAGATATATACCCAAAGGAAACGAAACCACCGTCTTATGAGGACTCTGTGTCTGCATGTTCACTGAAATATCATTCACAATAACTAAGCAATGGAGACAGCTTACATGTCCATCACAGATGGCCAATTAAAAATTTCTGAGATACAATGGGATTTTATTCAGCCTTTTAAAAGGAGTCCTGCTGCTTGACACAATATGGGTGAACACTGAGGACACTATGTCAAGTCAAATAAGCCAACCAGATAGGGAAAAGTCCTGCATGATCTCCTATGTGTGGAATCTAAAGCAAAAACAAAAACTCAACTCAGCTACACAGCAGCAGAGAATACCTTGGCAATAATCAGGGGCAGCAGGGGGTGGGGCTGGGAAAAGGTCAAAATTTAAAAGATTGGGTTTAGTTATAAAGGGTTAAAAAGATCTCATGTACAACACGAGGGCCATAGTTAACAGTACTGCTCTATATACCAGAAGTTTTCTAAGAGTGTAGATTTAGGTACCTTTTACCACACACCCCAATAGGGTAGCTACGTGAGATGACGGTTGTGTTAATTTGCATGACTGCACTAATTATTTCACTAACATATCAAAAATCACACTGTATTCCTTAGCAATACACAATAAAATCTTTACCTTAGATAATGTTTTTATCGGTATAAAAAGTTATATCATGCTAATGCGTATTTTCAAAAGCCTAAGTAGTTGTATCAGTTTCTGACAAAACAGACGTGAAAACAAGAAAATAATCAGGGAGAAACGGGTGCATTATGCCATGATAGAGTTGTCACTTCTCCAAAAACATCTAACCGTCCTTAAGTTGTACATAGCAAGCCACAGAGTGCAAAAACGTGGGAGGCCACAAGTAACAGTACTGTAAGATGAAATAGATGAATCCTCTGCTGCAGCTGGAGACTTTGACACCCACGAGTCCCGACTATCACTGTCCATCGCCTTGGTCTACTTGACACCCGTGGAAGACTCACAGAAAGGTGTGGGATCCTCACTCCTCTCCGGCTCCCAAATGACCCTTGCCAAGATGGGCCGCTGGCCACAGCAGAGAAATGGCGGGCCCTGTGGCTCTTGGTGTTGGGCTTCTGCCCTCCCGAACCAGAAGCGTAAATGTGTTCAGGCCCCGGGATGTGTGAACCTATGGCATCAGCAGTGCAGCTGCAGGATGCAGCCTGCGCTGCTGGCACCTTGGGCATGGAGCATGTGGCTCCCATGCCAGCTGCCCATGCAGACAAGCTGCCACAGCCACACAGTCTGCCTTCCCGTCGGAAAGTCCCACCCCTCTCTTCCGCTGGTGGAGTGAGAAGGGCATTGCTGTCGCTTTTGAAAGGGTCCATCAAACATCAGGTGAGATAGCCTGGAGATTTCCTGTCCTTGCAGTCTCTGTTTCCCTAGTTCCTGCGCTCTGCTAGGGCCACTCTGGTGCCAGGTGGGCATGTCGGGGACTCTGCTTTGAGTCACACCGCACCCATCCTGTCCTGGACCCAAGGCCCTCTGTCCCCTGGGAAAAGCATCACAACAGGATGCAAAGAGCTGGTCCTCCTGCAACTCTCCCCGACTCTCAGGCCTTCTTAGACTCTTCTTAGACTTCTTAGTGTGACTTTGTCTAGGTTTTGTTTCGTTTTTGAAACAGGATCTCGCTATGTAGTCTAGGCTGGCTTTGAACTAGCAGCCATCCTGCTTCAGCCTTCTGAGTGCTGGGATTACAGGAGTGTTCCACCATGCCTGGCTAATAGATGTGACTTTAAAAATGTCTTTCACCTCTGGTTTGTGGCCACACTGTGATATATAATATATGACATAGGCTATGTGGCATGATATACAAAATATAATGCATGTGAATACAATGTAATACATAGCATAATGTACACTAGCTGATATAGCATAATATATAATGTGGCATTCAATGCATAGTGAATTACACCAAATACAGTTCACACCTGTAGCTAATTTCTGCAGGCTTTACTTCAGTCTTGTCATCTACTTTGCCAGAGCTCTGCTCTTTATTTTGGTTGTAAATCATGAATAGCTACTGGCTACGGCTATTTTTTACAAATCGGGTCACATGAAAGCACCCCAGAACAGCATACGCATGTACGTACGTGTGCAAATGTCATCAGCTGTGTCACACTTGTTGGAGGCCCTGTGCTTGCTTGGACGCTGTCCCCGGCTGGGCTGGGTGTGACACAGAGCCAGGACGAGCGGGGCTGACACCGCCGCGACGCCTGCAATTTTGTTGTTCTTGCTCTGTGATCAGATATGTTAGTCGTGGAGAGCAAATCCGAACACATGTTTCTCCTGTACATTTTGACAGAGTGCTGTTATTTCCTGGATGAGAACAGTTCAATTTCCTGGTCAGCGTCTTCCCTCCTCACAGGAGGACGAGGTCCAATCGGGTCACTCGAGTGCAGCCTCGGCCCTGAAGATGTCTGATGAAGGACACGATCGAAACGGTTCTTTCCATTGCGGACGTAGTGTGGAGATCATCACTCATCTCTCTGTTCATAAAGCTATATTGCATGAGGGGGCTGAAATACAGAAATCAAATTAAAACCTCTCGTGGCTTTAACCCTCTGTGGCCAGGCAAGCTGCTTTTACCAGCACAGAAGCTCTGAGCCTGCCTAGGCTGGCAGCCAGCCGTGCGTGGGGTCTCAGAAGAGAGGCTTAGGGATGAGAATCACACCCAGCCCCCGGTGGGGTTGGAGACCAGCCGGCCCCTCCTGGTCCCTGTGCCCTGTGCACCTGGCCCTGAGCCCAGGAGTCTGTCTGCTTCTCGGCCTGGCCGCCCCTCCGTATGTCCAAGATGCTCCCCGAGCCAGGGCCTTCCACACTGAGGCCGAGCCAGCCTGAAAAGCTGCAGAGACGGCGCCTCTGGGGACAGCATCAAGGGGAGCTGGGAACGTAACCTGCACCGCGGTCTACTGCTTCTCAGCAGCATGTGCGGAAGGTGGCCGAGCCCTGGGGATGCTTGTGTCTCACACCTGCTCCCAGAGACCTGAGCTTTCCAGCTTTTACCACAAGGGTTTCTATTCACAATTGTGCAAAATAACTTTGCTTGTGTAACTACATTCCTGAGAAAATAAACATCTTGGATACCTGTTTGGCATCTTAGATTCACCAGGGGCTCTTCATATCTAGTAAGTGTCTGATTATGAGGGCAATTAATAAAATGAATCTCAACCTCACCTTAACCCTGAAAACAGATATCACACCCATTTGTAGGGAGGGGGCCGCACACCACCAGCACTCTCAGAGAGGAGAGTGGCGCACACCACCTGCACTCTGCCAGCGGTGTGGGGACAGCTCCACACCCGTAGGACTTCGGTCGTGAAAATCCGGGGGCCTCAGAGGGCTCCAGAGGAAGTGAGGAGCAAGGAGCCATGCTGACCCAAGACCTGGCTGATCCACACCAGCCCAGCAGCAGCCCAAAGAAGCTTCTGAACTCTGAGGGCATGAACTGCGCAGTACAACCTCTGGTAACACCGATCCTCCACTGTGTGCTCTCAGCAGACACCGGGGCAGGACAGCCCCGTAAAGTACCTCTCACAGCACAGCGGGGAGCACCAGGCAGCTCTCGCTGGAGCAGCTCCTCCAGCCATCCTGGCGGGTGTGTGCCCGCAGCCTGCCTGCACGGCGGGCACAGCTGCCTCTGTGTCCCGGGCTGAGCCTTGCCCAACGCTGGGTGAGCTTAGCACCTCCACACGTGTGTGCCTCCGGGAGCCCCAGCTGGGCAGGGATGCTCTCCCACGTGTCCAGGACACGTGTTGGGTCTGGCACAGGTGGCAGCCAGCCTTCCCTCTGAGGCTGAGATGCGCCATGTCCAACATAGACCCAGCCCCCTTCTTTCCTTTGAGGCTGCAGACAAGGACAGAGCCCCAGCCTCACTGTGAAACCTGTCACGGAAAGGTCCTTGCACCTCCTTCCTGTTGCTGCATCTGAGAGCACCCACCCACTCTGGGTGCCCCGGCCGGCCAAAGGCGCTGTGCCCTCAGCAGCTGCTGGGAGGGAGGGAGAGAGGTAGGAAGGGAGGCAGGGAGAGCAGGCCTGGGAAACGCTGGGAGACTGCAGATCTCACTGCCTGGAGGTGGGCCTTGTGCTGGAGGCCCGCAGACTCCAAGGGAACTGCACCCAGCTGTGGGAGCTGTGGCAGCGTACAGTCCGGCTCTGTGTCCTTGATCCTCCCTGTCCCGCCTCCCCAGCTCTGTCCCCACAGCCTCAACAGGGAGCCTCTACCCCACGTGCCCACGTTCAGCCATGAACAGACCGAAGCTCCTCATTTCTGTCCCCGCCTGGAGCACGCCCTGCCCCTCAGCCACATGGGCAGCCAAGCTGTGCACATAGGGACCATGCAGCTTGCCTGTGTCTGCAGGGGGACGACTGTGGCCACCAGTGCACCCTCCTGTGCCTGAGTCCAGGTGCACCCAGCTGGCAGAGCGTGCGGCACAACCCAGCACAGCCAGGCAAGACGTGTGCTGGGCACAGAACACTAAGGGTCCCGGCACCCACCAGCCCTTGCTCTCTCCCTCCCCCACAGTCCCCATGCTCTCCCCAGTCACACACCGCTGACGTCGCACATGCCTGATGAAGCAGCCGCCTGAGCTAACTGCCCTCGATCTATTTGGTGAATTGTTTAGAGTTTGGGGACCCAAATAGGGATCTTCCACCTCACACACTCACAGTTTAGATCCACATGTCATGGTCACAAAATGCAGTGAATTCAGATTTTTAAAAAGTTTGTTAGGAAGAGACACATCACTGTGAATCACCTCAAAATACTCCCTCACCTCAAAATACTCCCTCCTTCACACTCTTCCCATCATTCTTGCCACTTTCTGCAGCAGCTCTGGAGTCTTCTTTCCTGAGTGTCTTCAGTTGCTTTGTCCCGGCTCCCTTGATGCCCTGAATGGATTCAAAACATTTCCTTTTCATGGTCATTTTGACTTTGGGGAGGAGCCAGAAGTCACACAGTGCCATATCTGATGAAAAAGGTGGAGGAGGACACAGTGTCAATTTTATATCACAGGAATTGACCTGGACGCAGATACAAAAAGACACTCATGCAAGAGAAATTCCAGAACTGCTTCAGAAAGTGGCAAAAATAATGGGATAAGTGTGTTGGAAGCGACAGGAAGTATTTTGAGGGGACTAACACCAGTGTGTCTTTTAGTGTCATGTATTTTAAATTTCTATTTAAACATTTGCCATATTTTTAGCACATCTCATTCATCCGGCTGTACCTCTTAGCTTACAGGTTGTCTATTCTGTTCCAGTTTAGCTTTGTGGTTTTTGGGGGGAAGGTTTTAAAGATTTCTTAAGGTGCATTAAAAGACATGTGAAAAATGTGCCCCATCATCTCTAATATAAGTCCTTTATGTTTGAGGACACACTGTGTATATTTAATTATTCTGAATTTGTTAAAATGTGTTGTACAGTTCAGTTCAGAATATAGTGGTCTTTGTGAGTGTTCCAAGGACACGTGGAAAGAATGTGGGGACACAGACTCATCAGTGAAGTCACAGGGCGGTGAGGTCACAGGGCGGTGAG